>NC_090440.1:1273855122-1274158152 GCF_031143425.1 Pleurodeles waltl | reverse complement strand
ACTATTTTGTTATAAGTTACTAAGTAGGCTGAAAAAATGGATAGCGGATAATCAAGTACTTAGCCATCTCCAGGCGGGCTTCAGAGACAAAGTTTGTACTATTGACCAGGTCTTCCGCTTTATTTCCATTAAATGGAAAATAGTTGACGTGGATTCAGGCCACCTTTTTGTGGCATTTGTAGACTTGAAATCTGCCTTGAACCTTGTTCCCCGCCAAAAGTTGTGGGAAGTTATAAGCAGTGTGGGGGTTCCATGTCCTATGTTAAGTATAATTAGAGATCTTTATACTGGCAATCGTGCTAGAATTCGATGGGGCCCGAAAGTCGAATTAACATCAGAGTTTCCCACAAATCGTGGTGTGAGACAGGGCTGTGTACTTGCTCCCAAATTATTTCTTTTACTCATTAACGCATGCATCCCCTATCTCCTAGAATGTTCTAGTGATGCCCCTAGACTGGGAGGGCAAAAGATTCCATGTCTCCTATTTGCTGATGACACCTTGCTATTATCGCAAACGGCTGCAGGTCTCTCTAAGTTGCTCACGAGTTTCATGGACTTTTGTAAAGATCATGGCTTAGAAATAAATTCAACAAAAACCAAATACATGGTGTTTGGTGATAAAAAGCAAAAGATGAGGAGGCCCATTCGCCTAGAGGGTGTCATACTGGAAAGAGTGGGCACTTTTGATTATCTAGGACTAAAATTGGAAGACTCACATAAATGGAATGCTCATCTCCAGAAATCAGTAATGAGTTTGAAACAAAGGGTGGATGACATCGGAAGATTCGCAGCTAGATCCCCCAGATTTGCCATGACCCCCGCCTTAGAAATATATAAATCTCAAGCAAGGGGGGGCCTTATATGGAGCTGAGCTGTGGGGCCATTGGAACCTGGAGGATTTGGCAAGGGTGGAAAACTCTTTTTTAAAGATGTTGCTAAGAGTCCCCTTTAGTACTCCATCCCTACCTATTTGAATGGATCTAAATCTTTTCTCAATTAGCCAGATTGCTGCCCTAAGGCCACTGTTGTTTTGGATCCGACTTTGGTCATTAGATTCTCTCACCCCATACAGACTTGGGTTGATTAACCTCTTGAGTACCAACTCTAACCCAAAAATCAAGTGGTGTATTTATGTAGAGCAGACCTTTTTTTCTCTTAGTTTGGGGAACTACTGGAAGGACCCTTCTTCTATCCCAAAAAATGCCACACAGATATTGAAGGATGCATTCTGGCTCAATGTTCAAACTTCGTAATTGGCAGAAGCTTTGTTTTCTACCATGATTGGTAGTTTTTTACAAATCAAATGCCACTACGAATTTGAGCACTTTATGGACACATTACTTTCTCCACTTGCACGTGCCTTGTATATTAGATTTAGAATAGGTTCCCTTCCTTTGCGTACCCTAACCTTTAAATTGTCTAACACAATAAATAGGTCTAAGTTATGTCCAATGGGTTGTGAGAACAAGAATCCATGATTCATGTCCTCTTCCAATGTCCTGTGTATCGCAAACAGAGGGCTTTGTGGATCATCCCTTTATGCAAACAAATGGGTTTTAGGAATTGTTTACCGGCCTTTAAAACATTTGAATCGGACCCATCTGTGTTATTGGCGTGTTCTTTGGCAAATTTTTTGAATCTATTTGGCATTTTAGACTGGGAATTTTAAAATATATAATTTAGTTACAGATATTACTAGTAGGCAATGCAGCCTATAGTTGTGAAACACAAGGTATGGTTAGCAATATATTCTAGACAATACATAATTAACGTTGCATGTCCTTACTACATCTGTATATTTATGCAAATTTTAGATATTGTATAGTGTTGTTTCAAGTTTCAAGGATTGTAGGGTATTATCCCAAATGTTAACATTTTTATGTTTTATTTTTACTATTTTAAACGTTTTGTATTTGTGCTTTTATGTTACATTTTTACTGAAATAAAGCAATGAGGATGATGATGGTGATAATCATATAATGGTCTCATAGAGCATGGATGTGATTTGTACAAAGAGGAGGACCGAATGCATAATTGTAACTACGCCTAGGGTTGTGTATGGGTTGCAAAGGGAATCATACTAAATCTTATAAAGTACTTTGGAAAATACTGTTCTTTTACCATTGTATCTTTCTTAGAGAAGAGTTATTATATATTAACTTTGTTTTATAATTTCTTCCATTTGTGCTAGCCCGATATAATTAAGTGGCACAATAGATTTGGGGTGATGATTTCCCAGAGAGGTGATGATAGTGGGTAAGACTGATGAATGTGTAGGATGCTAATATCTTGCTATCATGAGAATTTAACATCATTCATTGGTCCAGACGGTCTTTTTCAATAATATGAGGTTAAATTGGTCAATATATATATATATATATATATATATATATATATATATATATATATATATTTCAATATGACAACTGCCATCACATACTCACAACGGTCCTTCATCCCTATATACTTCAAGTACTTACTCAGGATTAATTGAATAGAATTATAATGGATGATATTACTTCAGGAGCCATTTGGGTATTATGAAGACTATGGTCTTGTTGGAGATAACGGGGATAGAAAGCAGTCCGTAACTGATCACTTTCCAATACGGCAGACGGCATTAGTGACACATTTTCTTTTCTCTATTCTGGTACATATAAATTAAGCCAAAGATACCGCCCAGGCAGATGATTTGGAAGTGTACACAACTGCACTGGGACACCGAATGGACCATGAGGAATTGAGGTTAGGAGTGAGTGAATTATGGGCAAGATTTGCATTCACTGTTTATTTTGGCGTATGTTTTTAATGTTGACGTACACGCTCGCACAGGTACTTAGAGTTGACCAGGTGAACTTGATGATTTGGGTGTGAGAATTGCAGAATCGAGGCATTTTACCCTTTTCCTAAACTGAATCTAGCCAATGATAGCGATTATATTATAAATATGTTTTGCAAGCGTTTAGGCTCACAACTACTTGGGCATGGGATTATTTTTTGGTCACAGTGACCTCTAAAGTGAGATTATTCTTTGTCCCCTTTTCTCTTTCTGTTATGACTCAAACAAAGAAAATATGGAGGCAATATACAGGGTCTCTGATGAATGAGGATCAATATTTTGTGAAGATATCTGAAATAGGCAAGTAATGGTTTGTGATATTCACAATAAAGATGGCACTTGCATGTAGTGGAGGCTGATAGATGGTGATAAGTCACTTATCTTGTACAGGTAGGAGTTTTCCTCTTCTTGAAAATCTTCCTTTTCAGACACCAACAAGTAAACCGCATGTATAGACTTAACTAAACCCTTTTTTAATGAGAAGTACACCTGATCAATAGGTGTTCAGGTTTCAACGTATCGTAAGCCTTTTATGACTTTGACACAAAATTGGGGAGTGTAATGTATAAAATTCAATTGTATACAAGGCTCACAAAGGTAGTTATGTATGTTACCTTTCAGCCCTGACAATGACAAAATCTCAGGGATTGTTTTCGCATGGCGAAACACTTGTTGGCTGGAACATTGGCAGAAACTATGAGGAACTGTGACTGTATGGCAGAAGAGAGCTCCATAAGCATGAAATAAAACAAGACAGAACTGGAGAATATAAAAAACAATGATACTGACTCTGATTTCACTTTGACTGAGTGCCTTGGACTTTACTGAAGTTGTTAAACCCCTTTTTAGGGTATTTGGGAAAGTTGGGCGGTTCTCCCCTCCCAAGAGCACCATGTAAAATTAATTTGTACTTCTGATTTTGTTTTAGGGTTTAGTACTTGGCACCCACAACCAACAGCTTCATGAGACCACCAGCGTTGAAGGTAGGCTTGGCGGGCCATTAAAGTGACCTCTCCTGGCCTCTGGTACCAGAGTAGTACGAGTGTTCCCTATTATTTTGCCGCTTCTCCCTGTTCGTCTACGTTAACCATCGAGGAATGTCTATCAACCCAATAGCATGAGCCAGCTCTTTCTGATGTTTATTTTGTTGAGCTGTTCCAGATTGTTGCAGGACTCAGTAGTGTCAGTGTGTGAAGGCAGTGCATCATGCCGCTTATTAGGATGCTGAAATAAAAATTCGAAGAGAGACTATAATGACTGTGCAGTTATTGGTTATTCTCCAGTGACATTGTAAACAGAATGTGCAACAGTGTTCGCTCTTATGAGTCATCATTTTCATGTTATGAGACAGGTATGTGACAAAATTGTGGTCCCATCTTTAGTGGCTCTTCTGTCATCTTCAGCTACTACAGTGACTTGTGTGTTCCTAAGCACATTGTAGGACAAAGGTCCATTGATCGTTTTTTTGTCTTTCCCCTCATTAAAACCCATGCATTTAACTCTCCTCTCCATCTAACTCCTATGGTGTTTGGACAAATGTCAGAGAAAAAATGCTGTACTGTTAAAATATTTTTACTGTGATGTCCAAAATATTGTGAACATAAATATCAAATGTAAGTATATCATTTTATTGTTGTTGTTAATATAGTTGTAATATATTGTGCATATAATGGGCCTCATTAGGAGTCTGATGATCAACAGACCTCCAGACTCTCAGTGGTGATCATGACCGCCATGACACATGTGCATATAGTGCGTATTATGATGGTGCTGGTGCCCAGTGCGTGCAGCAGTATTGCCGCCGGCTCAATTAAGAGATAGCAGCAATGCTGCTGCCACTTTCGCACTAGGCAAAGGGGCGAAAATCTTGGTTCCCACCTGTGAGTCCAGCAGGAAAGTTGTAATGGGACCGATGGGAAGATGGCCAGTGAGGCGGCAACTTTTACGTCAAATGTTTGGAGGACAGGTCTTCCCATCCACCTAACTCATAATCAGCCACAATATCTTTTTAAATAATAGTTTTGTGAAATATGTGTGCTCTTTAATAGTTTCATTTATTGAATTTTAAAGCTGTTTGATGTTATCTAAATTTCATTTAAAAGTTATTGTATATTACAATTTTAAAATCTATTTCTTGTTTTTGAATAGAAATATAAATTTGTTAACATTTTTAGGAGCAGGGCGTTGGGTTCATTGGGGGAAAGAGTGTGGAGATTTTTAAAATATGTTTGTATACATACTGGTTCATTTATGTAAATTTTAGTTTTTTTAAAATGTAAACAAATTATAAAATGTAACGTTATATTGGTTTATATTTAAATAGTGATATATTTTTTAGTATAAATCATTTTTTTAAGTAAAGGAGCAAATATACAACTTCCTTTTTAATTAGTCCTAAACATTTTATGCTTAGTTAATATTTATTTAATTGTATATTTGGATCCTGTTCTTATACATATTTTCTGTGTACAATTGTTTTAGAATTTTCTTTTTAATAGAATTAAAATGTTATACAGGTATTTTAGTTAGAAAATAAAATTAAACGATTTGATTTTTAAAATATAAATGTCAGTACTATGCATGTTTTATATAAATTAAGGGCCTGTTTACGACTTTGATGGTCAGACTGAGCTGACCACTGAGACGCGGGGAGGAGGCTGCCTCCCCCAGTCATATTATGATGTTTCCACCTGGCTGACCAGCTAGAACATCGTATTACAACCTTTCTGCTGGTCAGACCGAAAGACACAGTTCCACTGCGTTGGCCTCGGCTCCCGTATAGACAGTGTGCAATACAAGGGTACTGGCAGGGGGACCATGGGCATGGGCAGTAGAGGGCCTGCCTGTGGCCCCCAGCAATGGCTCTCTGCCAGCCTTTTCATGGTGGGCACCCCGCCATGAAAAGGCTGGCAGAAAGAGGGCTTGTGATCAGCATGGCAGCACTGAACTCAGCATCGCTGTGGCTGACCACGACTCTGACTGGTGCCACACCGTTGGGAACCATTTTCCTGGCAGTGGTGGCGGTCTCCTGGTGGTCAGACTGCCAGGGTCATAATCTGCCAGTCATACCACCAGTGGTGCGGCGGTCCAACAGCCACCGCAAGTCCGGTGGTCTTAAGGCCGCCAGACTCGTAATGAGGCCCTTAATCTTTATGTGTGTTATATAATTTCTTGTTATATTTTTTATACAGTAGTCTGTCTTTTATTTTTAGTTGCGTGTTTTGTTTATATGGGAATAGGCTGGGGATTATTTCCCTATATTTGTTATTTGTTCCATATTGTATGTATTAGATTTAAATGCATGTATTGCATTAATAATTCAGAAGTAATAAAATCATTATGTGAGAAGTTAGGATATTTTTGTTATATTTTTCGACAATTGGCAAATTATTAACTAAGCTTCTTGAAGAATATTTGACATATTTGATAATGGTGTACTAGTTTTAAATGATTTTAGCATTTTTGAAAAAAAATAAAATTGTGTTTATGAGTGTTTATTGTTGCTATATGTTTTGACATTTGTTTTAAAGATATATTTTGAAAACTGAGTATAAACACACATAAACACAAAGGCGCTCACTACAACATTGGCCGTAAAAGCCGCTTACCGCCGTGCAGAACCCGCCAACACACCGCCGCGCCCGCGGAACTCCGCCACAGCTATTATGACCCACAGCACAGAATCCGCCAAAATTCAGACACCCACACAAGTCCGCCACACCAATGGTCAGTGATAAACTGGCGAAAACAAAACCTCCACCGTCACGCCAACAGAAATACGCTCACACTATCACAATCCACGCAGCGGTCTTTTAACCGCGGTATTCCATTGGCGGTACACACCGCCGCACTCAAAATACACACACATTTACAAAACACAGCCACATTGGACAAATCGAAAATACACACACCTGAAACACATACACACACCACTACCGCACACCCAATACTATATAAAACACACACCCACAACACCCACAAACCCCTACGACCTGAATCACTGAGAGAAGGCCAGAGAGAGACACCTCCATCAACAAACTAGCATCCTCAGGCACACAACACCATCACCCACATAACTTCCACGCACCTCACACAACACACCACTACATATCAGCACACTTATCACCAAACACACCACCCCACAGATCACCCACACCACCCCATGGCACAGCAAAGACACCCCAGGTTCTCGGAGGACGAGCTCAGGGTCGTGTTGGAGGAAATCGACCGGGAAGAGCCACAGCTAATCGATCACAGGTGCAGCACACATCCATTGCTAGGAAGATGGAGCTTTGGCGAAGAATAGTGGACAGGGTCAATGCAGAGGGACAGCACCCAAGAAATAGGGATGACATCAGGAAGAGGTGGAACAACCTACGGGGGAAGGTGCGTTCCGTGGTCAGGACACCACCTTGCGGGTCAGCGGACTGGCGGCGGACCCCCACCTCCTCCCCCACAACTAACAACATGGGAGGAGCAGGTCTTGGCGATTCTACATCCTGAGGGCCTCACAGGAGTAGCAGGAGGAATGAATTCTGGTAAGTCAAATCTTAACTATTACATCCCCCACCCAACCTGCATGTCATCACATACGCCCACCCTCAACCTCACCCCATCACTCCAACGCCTCACAAATGTCCCAATATCACAAACCACACATCCCAACACCAAGCAGCCCTGCATGCAACAACAAAGCATGGACAACCAACACCAAAGCATGCCCACTGCACAAACCCATACACCCCCCTAAACCATCTTCACACAAGGTCCCACAAAGGAATGCAAGCACTGGGGTACACGGTCAACCACCCATTGCACACCATGGCATACACAGATGCAATAAACATGCTTTTACACCCCTGCAGGACCCCTACCCAACGTCACCGCACAGGAGGGTCCAGACATGTACACACCACCAACAGAAGAGGCCCACAGTGATGACAGCAGCTCTGTCCAACTGGATCTAGATGACCAGCCCGGCCCATCGGGGATCTCTGGACAGTCGGTTCCCATCACACAGTCACAGGCTACTACAGAGCTTCCCCCCTCTGGAAACACCAGCACAGCACCCACCCAGCGGGCCCAGACCACAGTCCCCAGGACACGTCAATCAGCAGTGTGTCCACCACTACAGGGAACCCAGGCTAACCCACCACCCCAACAACAGCAGGGACCTGGGGGCAGTGGCAGTGGGCACACCTTTCAGGGGACAGAGGCACAGGAACACAGGGGAACTGGGAGGGCTGCTGTGCGACAGGGGGAGAATAGCCCAAAGGAACCCACTTTTCACGAGGCCCTCTCCAACATCATGGGAGCCTACCACCAGTCCCAGGAGACAATGGCAACGGTACTGGCCAAGTTTGAGGAGACCCAGCGGCTGCAGGAGGAACAGTATCTGGGCTTCATGGAGGAACTCAGAGCCATCAATTCCACCCTGTGCACCATCGTAGGGGTGCTGAAGGAAGTACTCAACACCAGGAGGGACACTGTGGAACAACAAGGGGCCCCTTACACAAGCCTGGACGATGAACTACCCACCACCTCCGCCGGCGCTAGTGGACAGGAGGCACCACCACAGGACCACCACACCAGCACCCCACCCCCTGCAGAGGGAGAACCACCCCACAAACGGTCCCTGAGATCCAGGACAAAGATAGAGAAGGATGCCAAGACCCTGCCAAGAAATGAGACCACACTGAATGTCATCTTTCTGTCCCACTTTATCACCCTGTCCATTCTCAAACTGCCCCAGCTCCACTTCCTATGCCCATGTGGGCAATGCACCTGTGAGACCAATAGACTGGACTCTGCCATGGACATACCCCCACCATCACCCCTCCCCATTTTGCAACCCCCTCCAATATTGAGCACTTAAATAAACACCCTTGAAGCACAAAACAATCTGGAGTCAGTCTGTGATTTCGAATTAGTGTATTATCAATTACTGTGGCAAAATGCTCTTACAATTGTAATGTCAACATACCTATGTCACACAGCTCTAGTCCATGAGGAATCAAAGCAGATGTCACACAGTGGGGCCCACATCTGTGAAATCATAAGGGAAAGTGACAACTCAGTGACCATACACTGGGTGAAAACGACAGACAATAGAGAGGTAGTAATGTTAAAGTACATGTAGTAGGCAGGTTTGTATTCTTACCTGTGTCTCACTGGAAATATTGCAGGATCACCGAGTCCCTGTTGTCGATGTCCTCTTCTTCTGCTTCCTCGTCTTCACTGTCCACAGGCTCCACAGCTGCAACAACACCGCCATCTGGGCCATCCTCCTGTAGAAAATGCACCTGTTGTTGCAAAGCTAAGTTGTGGAGCATACAGCAGGCCACGATGATCTGGCACACCTTCTTTGGTGAGTAGAATAGGGATCCACCTGTCATATGGAGGCACCGGAACCTGGCCTTCAGGAGGGCGAAGGTCCGCTCGATTCTCCGCCATGTTCGCCCATGGGCCTCATTGTAGCGTTCCTCTGCCCTTGTCCTGGGATTCCTCACTGGGGTCAGTAGCCATGATAGGTTGGGGTAACCAGAGTCACCTGCAAATGGCGAGGGACAACTGTTAGACACACACTAACCTGTAAGGATATCCCAAGACTACCATTTCCACTGACTTGCTTCCAGGTGCTCACCTAATAGCCACACACAGTGCATCTGGAGTTGCCCCATCACATAAGGGATGCTGCTATTCCACAGGATGTAGGCGTCATGCACTGAGCCAGGGAACTTGGCATTAACATGGGAGATGAACTGGTCGGCAAACATACCATCTGCACATTCATGGAATGATAACTCTTCCAGTTTCTGTACACCTCTTCACTCCTGCGGGGGGACCAAAGCCACATGGGTCCCATCAATGGCACCTATGATGTTGGGGATATGTCCCAGGGCAAAGAAATCCCCTTTCGCTGTAGGCAAATTCTCCACCTGAGGGAAAACGATGTAGCTCCGCATGTGTTTCAGCAGGGCAGACAACACTCTGGCCAACACGTTGGAAAACATAGGCTGGGACATCCCTGATGCTATGGCCACTGTTGTTTGAAAAGACCCACTTGTAAGGAAATGGAGCACTGACAGCACCTGCACTTGAGGGGGGATTCCTGTGGGATGGCGGATAGCTGACATCAGGTCTGGCTCCAGCTGGGTACACAGTTCATGGATTGTGGCACGGTCAAGCCTGTATGTGATGATCACATGTCTTTCCTCCATTGTCGACCAGCGGTCTGTACACCGGAAGATGCCGCTATCTCCTCACATGTCCCAGCGGACGGTACCTATGAAGGAGAACAGCGAGCACAGAGTCAACCAACTCAGAGGTACGTACCCACAGCTTACACAGATCACAAATCCTAATCTGAAAAGTGGTCTGTATGTGTGTTGAGTCTAGGCCTAGGTATGTGTGATGCAGTTACAAATAAAGCCATGTGGGCCACTGAAATGGCGGCTGCCTGACCTCTAAAGTGGGACAATGGGATGTGAGGTAACTGCGCTGGCGTTGTACACCATTGCGGTAGGCCGTCGAAGACCGCAGTGCAATGCTGCATTGGTTAACATTGGACCCTATGGGTCCCAGAAGCCAATGACGATGTACGCCTGCTGTGATGGTACGCACCGCCACGGACGTGACCGCCATTTTCTATCTGTTCAATCACTCGATACCTGGTCTTCGACAGGAGAGGACCTACACTGCAAGTGCTGCTGTGACCTCGGTCTGGAAGAGACAATGGCTCGAGTGTCTGGGGAAAGGGCCCCTGCCTTCACATCGGAGGAGTTGGAGAAACTCATGGATGGGGTCTTCCCCCAGTACACGCTACTCTACTGTCCTCCAGACAAACAGGTAAGTACACTGGGAGCATGCAGTATGGGCTATGCCTGTGTGTAGAGGGGTGGATGTAAGAAGGAAGGGGGTAGAGTGCGGCGTGCATGAAACGACGGTGAGTGCATGTGCCACATGCCAAGGGAAGAGATGGGGGCTAAGGACTGTAACGGTGCAGTTGGTAATAAGTTTCTCTTCCCCCTGTACAAATCATGTAGGTCAGCGCCCACAAGAAAAAAGATATTTGGCGTGCCATCGCCAAGGACGTCCGGACCCTGGGGGTCTACCACAGACGGAGCACCCACTGCCGGAAAAGATAGGAGGACATTCGCCGCTGGAGCAAGAAGACGGCAGAGGCTCAGCTGGGGATAGCCTCCCAACGTGGGAGGGGTGCCCGTCGTACCATGACCGCCCTGATGTTCAGGATCTTGGCGGTGGCGTACCCGGAGTTGGATGGGCGCTAAGGGCATCGCAGCAGCCACAAGGGGGTGAGTACACTCTCATCCTGCTGATTCAGCGTGCAGTGGAGGTGTCTGGTTGGGGGAGGTGGGCTGTCGTCCCTAGGCCAGGGTGAGTTTAGTAGGCAAGGTCCCTCCGTAAGGCAGGCCATGTGGCACCCCACCCCACCTCTGTAGAGTGCCATGTACACCTAGTCATGCTCCTGTGTCATCCATGTATGCAGATGTCGTCCATAGCCTAGTAGGCCTTGTCCCACGGATTGAACAGTGGAGCCCAAGAGCACGGCGTAATGCAGGGTGCTTCTGTGTCTGTCGTGTCTGCCAACGGTAGCGGTAATGCATGCACTCAACATGTCTTTCTTCTGTCGTTCCCCCCCCTTTTTATGGTCTCCCTGTTCTTGTGTGCATTAGCATTATCAGGTGGAGGAGCAGTGGCACCGGAGCACAAGGGAGCTGCATCCCACATGTCCATGGAAGGCGAAACTACGTACTCGGAGTTCACCAGTGGGACAGAGGGCGAGGGGAGCTCCACGACAGGGACAGGAGCTGACACCAGCGACAAGGACTCGTCCTCTGATGGGAGCTCCCTTGTGGTGGTGGCAACATCTGTGCCCCCCCCATCTACAGGTACAGCCACCACCCCCCCTACCAGCACCGCCCTCCCAGCAGCCCCTCAGCCCTTGCCCCGTGCCCGCTCACCCAGGAGGGTGGCCATCACCTTCGCCCCAGGCACCTCAGGCCCTGCCCCAGTCACCCCTGCTGCCCTTAGTGAGGAGGACAATGACCTCCTCAGGTCCCTCACTGTTGGGGAGTCTACCATTTTGAATGCCATCCAGGGTGTCGAAAGGCAGTTGCAACAAACAAATGCATTCCTGGAGGGCATTCATTCTGGTCAGGCGGCCCTTCAGCAAGCTTTTCAGACTCTGGCCTCAGCACTGATGGCAGACATTGTCCCCGTCGCTAGCCTCCCCCCTCCAACTTCCTCCACCCAGACCCAATCCCCTGTACCCCAGCCTATCCCAAGCACACCTTCAGACCAGCATGCACACACGTCAACACACAAGGGAAGCTCAGGCAAACATAAGCACCACACATCCCACAGGCACTCACGCAAGCATCACACACATGCAGACACACCAACATCCACTGCCTCCCCTGTGTCCCCCTCCTCCTTGTCTCCCTCCTCCCTCCCAGTCTCGTCTACACTAACACCTGCATGCACTAAATCTACAGCCACTACTGCCATCACCAGTACACACACCACCACACCCCGCTCACGTGCTCACGTGCAGTCACCACCCCCACTACCATCCACACATCCCCTGTGTCCTCTCCCAGTGTGTCTGTGACACCACCTCCCAAGATGCACAAACGCAGGCACACACCCACCCAACAGCCATCCACCTCACGACAGCCTCCAGCGCATGCACCTTCACCCAAAGTCACCAAACGAACACCTCCTACAACCACCAGCTACCCATCCCAGTGTCTCCCAAAAACTTTTCCTGTCCAACCTTGACCTCTTTCCCACACCTCCCCCACCCCGTCCATCTCCTAGGTCCCGACTCTCCAGGTCCCAACCAGCACCTCAGCCACAACATCTCCGGGTCCAGTGGTGCCTGTAGTCACAGGAATCTGGAGTGCACCAGCCACCAGGGCAGCCAGTGTGGCACGGAGCCACAGCACGGACAGTCTCGCCACCAAAGCTGCTCCCAGGGGTCCCGGTGGGAGTGTGGAGTCAGCTGCGACACCTTCAAAGGTGGGGAAGGGCCACAAGAAGCCCGGCAAGTCTGGGAAGAGCAGCACCGCAGAGGAGACCGCCAACATCCCCGCTGCCCAGGAGGCCACCGCCATCATCCCCGCTGCCCAGGAGGCCACCGCCATCATCCCCGCTGGGACAGAGAGGACCGCCAGCACAAGCCCCGCTGGGCTAGAGAGGACCGTCAGTACAGGCCCCGCTGGGACAGAGAGGACCGCCAGCGCAAGCCCCGCTGGGACAGAGAGGACCGCCAGCACAAGCCCCGCTGGGCTAGAGGGGACCGCCAGCACAAGACCCACTGGGACAGAGAGGACCGCCAGCACAAGCCCCGCTGGGACAGAGAGGACCACCAGCAGAAGCCCCGCTGGGCTAGAGAGGAACGCCAGCACAAGCCCCGCTGGGCCAGAGAGGACCGCCAGCACAAGCCCCGTTGGGCTAGAGAGGACCGCCAGCACAAGCCTCGCTGGGCTAGAGAGGACCGCCAGCACAAGCCCCGCTGGGCCAGAGAGGACCGCCAGCACAAGCCCCGCTGGGACAGAGAGGACCGCCAGCAGCTGAGTCTCTTCAAAGGAGCCCGCCACCGCTGAACAGGGCACCACAGCCTCAATCACCGCTGAACAGGGCACCACCGCTCCAACCGCTGAACAGGGCACCGCCACCTCAAGCACCGCTGAACAGGGCACCGCCACCTCAAGCACCGCTGAACAGGGCACCGCCGCTCCAAGCACTGCTGAACAGGGCACCTCTGCCTCAAGCACCGCTGAACAGGGCACCACCGCTCCAAACACCGCTGAACAGGGCACCAACGCCTCAAGCACTGCTGAACAGGGCACCGCCGCCTCAAGCACAGCTGAACAGGGCACCGCCGCCACATGCACCGCTGGCCCATGAACACCATGAACACTTGTAAGGAAATGGAGCACTGACAGCACCTGCACTTGAGGGGGGATTCCTGTGGGATGGCGGATAGCTGACATCAGGTCTGGCTCCAGCTGGGTACACAGTTCATGGATTGTGGCACGGTCAAGCCTGTATGTGATGATCACATGTCTTTCCTCCATTGTCGACCAGCGGTCTGTACACCGGAGGATGCCGCTATCTCCTCACATGTCCCAGCGGACGGTGCCTATGAAGGAGAACAGCGAGCACAGAGTCAACCAACTCAGAGGTACGTACCCACAGCTTACACAGATCACAAATCCTAATCTGAAAAGTGGTCTGTATGTGTGTTGAGTCTAGGCCTAGGTATGTGTGATGCAGTTACAAATAAAGCCATGTGGGCCACTGAAATGGCGGCTGCCTGACCTCTAAAGTGGGACAATGGGATGTGAGGTAACTGCGCTGGCGTTGTACACCATTGCTGTAGGCCGTCGAAGACCGCAGTGCAATGCTGCATTGGTTAACATTGGACCCTATGGGTCCAAGAAGCCAATGACGATGTACGCCTGCTGTGATGGTACGCACCGCCACGGACGTGACCGCCATTTTCTATCTGTTCAATCACTCGATACCTGGTCTTCGACAGGAGAGGACCTACACTGCAAGTGCTGCTGTGACCTCGGTCTGGAAGAGACAATGGCTCGAGTGTCTGGGGAAAGGGCCCCTGCCTTCACATCGGAGGAGTTGGAGAAACACATGGATGGGGTCTTCCCCCAGTACACGCTACTCTACTGTCCTCCAGACAAACAGGTAAGTACACTGGGAGCATGCAGTATGGGCTATGCCTGTGTGTAGAGGGGTGGATGTAAGAAGGAAGGGGGTAGAGTGCGGCGTGCATGAAACGACGGTGAGTGCATGTGCCACATGCCAAGGGAAGAGATGGGGGCTAAAGACTGTAACGGTGCAGTTGGTAATAAGTTTCTCTTCCCCCTGTACAAATCATGTAGGTCAGCGCCCACAAGAAAAAAGATATTTGGCGTGCCATCGCCAAGGACGTCCGGACCCTGGGGGTCTACCACAGACGGAGCACCCACTGCCGGAAAAGATAGGAGGACATTCGCCGCTGGAGCAAGAAGACGGCAGAGGCTCAGCTGGGGATAGCCTCCCAACGTGGGAGGGGTGCCCGTCGTACCATGACCGCCCTGATGTTCAGGATCTTGGCGGTGGCGTACCCGGAGTTGGATGGGCGCTAAGGGCATCGCAGCAGCCACAAGGGGGTGAGTACACTCTCATCCTGCTGATTCAGTGTGCAGTGGAGGTGTCTGGTTGGGGGAGGTGGGCTGTCGTCCCTAGGCCAGGGCGAGTTTAGTAGGCAAGGTCCCTCCGTAAGGCAGGCCATGTGGCACCCCACCCCACCTCTGTAGAGTGCCATGTACACCTAGTCATGCTCCTGTGTCATCCATGTATGCAGATGTCGTCCATAGCCTAGTAGGCCTTGTCCCACGGATTGAACAGTGGAGCCCAAGAGCGCGGCGTAATGCAGGGGGCTTCTGTGTCTGTCGTGTCTGCCAACGGTAGCGGTAATGCATGCAATCAACATGTCTTTCTTCTGTCGTCCCCCCCTTTTTATGGTCTCCCTGTTCTTGTGTGCATTAGCATTATCAGGTGGAGGAGCAGTGGCACCGGAGCACAAGGGAGCTGCATCCCACATGTCCATGGAAGGCGAAACTACGTACTCGGAGTTCACCAGTGGGACAGAGGGCGAGGGGAGCTCCACGACAGGGACAGGAGCTGACACCAGCGACAAGGACTCGTCCTCTGATGGGAGCTCCCTTGTGGTGGTGGCAACATCTGTGCCCCCCCATCTACAGGTACAGCCACCACCCCCCCCTACCAGCACCGCCCTCCCAGCAGCCCCTCAGCCCTTGCCCCGTGCCCGCTCACCCAGGAGGGTGGCCATCACCTTTGCCCCAGGCACCTCAGGCCCTGCCCCAGTCACCCCTGCTGCCCTTAGTGAGGAGGACAATGACCTCCTCAGGTTCCTCACTGTTGGGGAGTCTACCATTTTGAATGCCATCCAGGGTGTCGAAAGGCAGTTGCAACAAACAAATGCATTCCTGGAGGGCATTCATTCTGGTCAGGCGGCCCTTCAGCAAGCTTTTCAGACTCTGGCCTCAGCACTGATGGCAGACATTGTCCCCGTCGCTAGCCTCCCCCCTCCAACTTCCTCCACCCAGACCCAATCCCCTGTACCCCAGCCTATCCCAAGCACACCTTCAGACCAGCATGCACACACGTCAACACACAAGGGAAGCTCAGGCAAACATAAGCACCACACGTCCACAGGCACTCACGCAAGCATCACACACATGCAGACACACCAACATCCACTGCCTCCCCTGTGTCCCCCTCCTCCTTGTCTCCCTCCTCCCTCCCAGTCTCGTCTACACTAACACCTGCATGCACTAAATCTACAGCCACTACTGCCATCACCAGTACACACACCACCACACCCCGCTCACGTGCTCACGTGCAGTCACCACCCCCACTACCATCCACACATCCCCTGTGTCCTCTCCCAGTGTGTCTGTGACACCACCTCCCAAGATGCACAAACGCAGGCACACACCCACCCAACAGCCATCCACCTCACGACAGCCTCCAGCGCATGCACCTTCACCCAAAGTCACCAAACGAACACCTCCTACAACCACCAGCTACCCATCCCAGTGTCTCCCAAAAACTTTTCCTGTCCAACCTTGACCTCTTTCCCACACCTCCCCCACCCCGTCCATCTCCTAGGTCCCGACTCTCCAGGTCCCAACCAGCACCTCAGCCACAACATCTCCGGGTCCAGTGGTGCCTGTAGTCACAGGAATCTGGAGTGCACCAGCCACCAGGGCAGCCAGTGTGGCACGGAGCCACAGCACGGACAGACCCGCCACCAAAGCTGCTCCCAGGGGTCCCGGTGGGAGTGTGGAGTCAGCTGCGACACCTTCAAAGGTGGGGAAGGGCCAGAAGAAGCCCGGCAAGTCTGGGAAGAGCAGCACCGCAGAGGAGACCGCCAACATCCCCGCTGCCCAGGAGGCCACCGCCATCATCCCCGCTGCCCAGGAGGCCACCGCCATCATCCCCGCTGGGACAGAGAGGACCGCCAGCACAAGCCCCGCTGGGCTAGAGAGGACCGTCAGTACAGGCCCCGCTGGGACAGAGAGGACCGCCAGCGCAAGCCCCGCTGGGACAGAGAGGACCGCCAGCACAAGCCCCGCTGGGCTAGAGGGGACCGCCAGCACAAGCCCCACTGGGACAGAGAGGACCGCCAGCACAAGCCCCGCTGGGACAGAGAGGACCACCAGCAGAAGCCCCGCTGGGCTAGAGAGGAACGCCAGCACAAGCCCCGCTGGGCCAGAGAGGACCGCCAGCACAAGCCCCGTTGGGCTAGAGAGGACCGCCAGCACAAGCCTCGCTGGGCTAGAGAGGACCGCCAGCACAAGCCCCGCTGGGCCAGAGAGGACCGCCAGCACAAGCCCCGCTGGGACAGAGAGGACCGCCAGCAGCTGAGTCTCTTCAAAGGAGCCCGCCACCGCTGAACAGGGCACCACAGCCTCAATCACCGCTGAACAGGGCACCACCGCTCCAACCGCTGAACAGGGCACCGCCGCCTCAAGCACCGCTGAACAGGGCACCGCCGCTCCAAGCACTGCTGAACAGGGCACCTCTGCCTCAAGCACCGCTGAACAGGGCACCACCGCTCCAAACACCGCTGAACAGGGCACCAACGCCTCAAGCACTGCTGAACAGGGCACCGCCGCCTCAAGCACAGCTGAACAGGGCACCGCCGCCACATGCACCGCTGGCCCATGAACACCAAGGGCACTGACGCTACTGAGTCAGTCACGAGCAGCATGAAGCACTCTGCGCACCAGGACCCCTCCAGAACCAGTGGAGTATCACATCCACTACCTCTGTCCTTAGCAGGATGAAGCACTGTGGGCACTAGGCCCCCTCCAGAACCAGTGGAGACTGTTATCCACTTGAGAGACTGTGGCTTTGCACTCCGCAGGATGGAACAGTGGGCAACCCACCCACTGTAGAGACTTGAGAAACTGTGGCTTTGCACTCCCCAGGATTGAACAGTGGGCATTTGGTGTTGTGCACTCAACCAGCTGAAGGTGCCCCCCTTTCTCTCCCCCTGAGGTGCTTGTTTTCTTGCTCTCTGATGCCCCTGCAGTGTTCTCTCCGTCATGGTCGGCGATCTTGTGTGGGCCTCGCCCATACCGTGTGGGCCCAGTGTTCCACGGACTTCATTGGAGCACTACCTGCACTACTAAGATTGGTGTATATTTTGTTTATGGTGTATATATATATATTTTTGTGTACTTGATTTTAATAGATTACAATTATTCAACTTATTTCCTTTTGTCTTTGCATTCTTCCGGGGAGGTTAGGGGGTGTAACTATAATGTATAAATATGCATTAGTGTGTGTGTTGTCGTGGGTGAGGGTGGGGGTGTTGCATGTTGTGTGTTGCGTGTGTGTATCCATGTTTTTTCCCTCCCCCCTACCCTGTGTCGTAGGTGCAGTACTCACCATTGTTTCGCCGCCGGCGTTCGTGCTCCTGGTAGAGGAGCAAGAAGATGAGGGCTGGAAATATGTGCAGCTCTGGTTCCATGGTGTCCAGATTCCTCGTGGGGTGTGTAGAGGTAACCGTTTTCCCTTCGAAGTCCTGTTTCCGCCGTGTTTTTGTCCGCGGTGAATCCGACCCGGAAAAGGTGGCGGGTTGGTAGGTTGTGATACTGTGGGCGGTACATTGACTTCCGCCTGTCTGTTGGCGGTGACCGCCAAGCTGTTTGTCTGTACCGCCGTGGCGGTCGGAGTGTTAAGGTGGCTGTCTTTGTTGGCGATTTCCACCACTGTCGTAATTCCAATTTTTTTACCGCCACTTTAACACCGTCCACCAGGGTCGTAATGACCACCAAAATGTTATTTTTTCAAAAATTCCTACAACATTTAATATTAATCACACATTATCAAATATAAAAAAAAGTTCAAATAGTTTATATATTTAGTTAAGGAACAGCATTCTAAGATATTGTTTTGTAAGTTTTATGGTACTAATTTTGTTAGTAGGGTAGCAACATAGAAAAGCTTTCTTTTTAAATGTAAACATTAAAGATTTACTTATATATCACTGTTATTTCCTATTTTAAAAAAAATAGATGTGTTAATTTATATTTTATATGCTGTTTCATTTTACTATTTAACATTACTTATGTGAATTGTAAATGTTTTTCAGTTATGTTTATTTTCTTCTCATTGTTATATATGATTATAGCTATTGATGAATGTTACTTCTTTACTGTCAAACAACTTTCCTTAAAAGATTTAGATGGAGTGTGAATAGTACATTTAATCCCTGAAGTGTCCAACACCTTCTCCAAAATGGTTTAGATTGGAGAGGGAAGAATGCATCTATCCCCTTTAGTGCCCATCACCTTCCCTAAATAGTTTAGATTGGAGTGAGAATAGTGGATCTAAAACTTTAAGGCCCATATTTATGGGTATTTGGCATGGACAGTGCTGCCCTGCGTCAAAGTATAAGGGCAGGAATGTGTTGTGTCTATGGCATATGGTACATTTCTATCCTCTTCCCCTGCATTGGCACCATTTCCATAGCCTAGGGCCAATGCAGGCACCCTTGCTCAGTGATGGAAGGGTGTCATGGTTGTATGCAGTATTGTTTTTGTGCAGGAAGGGGCACCATCCTGCACAAAGACAATCCTGGGAGGCATTTTCCTCTTTTTATCTGTGCTCTAGAATGCAGAATGCAGCACACATAGAAAGAGGACAAACTAGGAGAAATAAATATATTTCTTTTCGTTGTGCCTTCCCTGGTGAAGCATAAGGTTTTGGTGCATCCTCAGGTGTAGAAGCTCTTGTAAATCTGGAGATGCATCAGGGTGGGATGGTGTAAGTGAGGCTGCTGACCTACCTCACTTTGTGAAGAGGTGTCACTGACTAACAGTCAGCTCTGTGCACGTCAGGGCTTAAAACCAAAGTGCTCAGGTCTAAGGCTACCAGTGACAACCCCTCTTATCAAGAGGAGAAAGGCCCCTAGTCACTTTTGCCAGACTGAGGAGGTCACACCGACAGGGCTTCAAAATCCTCATCCTGCAAAGCCATATCAGACATCTAGTGCATGTCTAGTTCCTGGCTGCCTCACTTGAACAAGAAGAGTGTCTTTCAGGCTGACCTTTGGTCAGCCTGACACTCTTCTTGTTGGGGCAAAAAGTGGAGGACATGGCTGCTAAGCTTGCACAAATGTGCCATGTCCAGCTTTTAGTATCCAACATCTTCCTAAAAATGGTTTAGATTATAGTTGGAATAGTAAATCTAACCTCTGTAGTGTCGAACACCTTCCCCAAAATATTTAAATTGAAGTGGGAATTGCAAATGTAAACTCTTTAGGGTCCAACACCATCCCTAAAATGTATATATTGGAGTTAGACTATAAACATTACCCTTTTAGTAGCCAACAGTTAGAATATAAATATAACCCTTTTAGTATCCAACACCTTCTGCAAAATAGTTTAGATTGGAGTGGGGACAGTGAATGTATCACCTTTTGTATCCAATACCTTCCTAAAATGGTTTAGATTGGAATGGGAATAGTGAATATAACCCATTTAGTGTATAACACCTTCCCCAACATGGTGTAGATCGGTGTGGGAATAGTAAATCTACCCTTTATAGTGTCTAACACTTCCCTAAAAGTGTTTATATAGGAGTGGGAATAGTAAATGTAACACTTGTAGGGCCAAATTTACAAGGCCCTAGCATCACTGGAGAGTCACCTTTTGTGATGCTGCTGTGGCGCTGTGCAGTGCGCAACATTTACAAGGTGGCACTAAGCCACTTTTTGTGGCTTAACGCCACTGTGTAAATGTGGGCCCCTCCGCCTGAGTTTTCTGGGTCATAGGGGTGTGCAGTGAGTGTTTCTGTGGCCGTTCCGGCACAACACCCATCGCTTGTGCTGCTGCAACAGATTTACAAAAATGCATAAATCTGTGCCAGGATGAATAACTAACACCACCCCAGGGGTGGCGTTAGCATGGTGCAACGAGGAGCAATACTCTTATTCCTCCTGGTCTTTGCTTTTTCCATGTGTGCTGCTTTCTGCAGCACACATAGAAAAAACAACAGGCCATGAGTAATTGTTTATGTGCAGGAAGGTGTCCCTTCCTGCACTTAAACAATCATTCAATAATGACAATTTGCTACTTCAATGTGTGCTGTATTCTGCTACAGATGGCAATCCATCTAGAGGCAAACATCTAGAGGACAGCAAGTAATTTTCGAGTTAGACTCATGGAAACACAGGAGAGTGCTTCTCTTCTACCTTCGGCTACCTATCGGTAGTGAACTTCTGCCTCACTGCACTGTTTGCAGCCAGCTTAGTTGCTCCTTTGGGCGTGGACCCTCCTTGGTTCTGCGAAACCTCAATGGGTGGAACTGCAGGTGTTCTTATTCCCCTCCCTGGCTGCATGTAGTTTTCAACGTGGCTTAGGGGAGGTGTGGCGGCATCCAAAAGTGATGAGGGCTATGTGGTGACTAATAGGAAGTTCTCTGTACCCTGCAAAAGTGGCTCATCCAGGTTCGGGTGCAGCTTGCGGGCTGCAACGTACCCTCCCCCCTCCTTGTTAACTTCTCTATCCGACTGCATTGAACTGCATCACGGTTTTGAGTATCTCTGGGGAAGTTATGACACTTACACAACTTCTATCCAGGAGCGCCTCATCTTGGAATTATCAAAGGGAGTGGGATTCTCCCTATGTACTTCCAAATATCTTCTAAAGAAATTTTCATTGGTGGGTCTGGGGTGCAGCCAGGGTTGAATGTGAAATCAATTGTGGAGGAAGCACTCCAGTCTATGTGGTCAGAAGGACTAAGTGGGCTAAATACCTCTAATGAAGAACAATTAATATTGATCACTCTAAGCAAAGGAGAAATAAGTCCATCAAGACTCAGCCTTTTGATCAGTAATGGAAGGGAAGTACAGAAAGCTGTGAAAGGCTCACAACCATCTATTGTGTTAGATTATACGTTACCGGAAGTATCACCTCTAAAGTCCAGTCCTGTAGCAGCAAGCAGGAACATTTAGGGGGTCATTACGACCCTGGCGGACGGTGTTAAAGGTGCGGTAATACCACAAACAGGCCAGCAGACAAAAAAAGGGAATTATGACCCTGGCGGAAACTGCCAACAAAGACAGCCACTTTAACACACCGGCCGCCACGGCAGTACAGACAAGCAGCGCGGCGGTCACCGCCAACAGACAGGCGGAAGACAATGTACCGCCCACAGTATTACAACCCGCCAATCCGCCACCTTTTCCGGGGCGGATTCACTGTGGATAAAAACACGGCGGAAACAGTTACTGCAATGGGAAAACGCTCACCTAAACACATCCCAAGAGGAACGAGGACTCCATGGAGCCGGAACTCAAAATCCTACCAGCCCTTGTATTTCTACTCATCTACGAAGAGCAACAGCGGCGCGGCCGAAAACAACGGTGAGTACTTCACCTACGACATAGGGGAGGGGGGAGGCAAAAGTTAGGGGGACACACACGAAACACCCCCACCCCCACCATCGCATATCACAACTTACACACCAATGCATCCACAAAAATCACAGTAACAACCCACAATCCCCCCGGAAGAATGAAAAGACAAAGCAAAATCCGTTTAAACATTGTAATGTTGCAATATACATGTCTTGCAAAAATATACAGATATAATCGAAATTCAGGCCAAAATATATACATGACGAGAAGTAGTGCAGATATGTACATAACAATGTCCGTGCACCAACAGTCCAAAAATGCATGGGCGAGGCCCACAAAATATACCTGACCACAATCGGTGAGAACACTGCCGGGGCATCAGATAGAAATACTACAGGCACCTCAGGGGGAAGGGAAGGGGGGGCACCTCAGCCGGAGGAGTGCAAAGCCAGATCCACGACGGGGCTCCATGCCCACTGTGCCATCCTGGGGAGTGCAAAGCCACAGTCTCTGAAGTCTCTACAGTGGGTGGCTTGCCCACTGTGCCATCCTGTGGAGTGCAAAGCCACAGTCTCTCAAGTCTATACAGTGGGTGGCTTGCCCACTGTGCCATCCTGGGGAGTGCAAAGCCACAGTCTCGCAAGTGGATAACAGTCTCCACTGGTTCTGGAGGGGGACTGGTGCCCAGACTGGATTAGTCTCCCCGTAAAGGTTCCTGTCCTGTCACTGTCCCAGCTGCACATGGGATAAGGATGCTTGCCATGGCGGTCTTTACACTGTTCAGCGGTGCTTTGCCATAGCGGTCTTTGCCCTGTTCAGCGGTGCTTTGCCATGGCAGTCTTTGCCCTGTTCAGCTGTGCTTTGCCATGGCGGTTCTGGTACGGACATTGGTGTGTGGCATGACGTTCCCTACACTGGGCATTGGTGTGTGGCATGACATTCCCTCATAGCCCACCTGGGCTGTGGCAGCCGGGGCCCTCCTGGGCACTGACTTCGGCGGTGGTCTCCTGACCAGTGACGATACTTGGGCAATCCTGGGCTGTGACTCCGGCGGTGGTCTCCTGACCAGTGACGATACTTGGGCCCTCCTGGGATGTGACTCCGGCGGTGGCGGTGGTCTCCTGACCAGTGACGATACTTGGGCCCTCCTGGGCTGTGACTCCGGCGGTGGTCTCCTGACCAATGACGATACTTGGGCCCTCCTGGGCTATGACTCCGGCGGTGGCGGTGGTCTCCTGACCAGCGACGAGGGTGCTGGCGGTTGTGTCTCGCCCGCCGGGAATGATGCCGCCCTTCTCCGCCGTGACACTCACAATAGGCTGGTCAGACTTCCTCTGGCCCTTCCCCACTTTTGGTGGAGTCACAGGTGACTCTCCCAATCTCCTTGGAACCCATGTCAGTTGTATTCCCACCAGGAGTCTTCACACGATCCCGTCGTCCACTCTCCAATTTCAGAGCCTTGACAGGGGGTGGGCTGCCAGTGCCTTGGCTCTGGGTCACACTGCGTGCCCTTGTGGCCGGTGCACTCCACACACCTTGAACAGCCACCACTGGTATTGGTGGCTTTTTGGCTGAGGCGCTATGACGGGACTGATGAATTGGAGGGGGGGTGAGGGCAAAAAGGTCAACTTTACATTGGGACAGTTTCTGACGAACACTGGGATGGGTAGTTGGAGGGGGTCTGGGAGTGGAGGAAGAGGAGGTGGTTGTAGGAGGTGCCACAGGTGTTTTGGGTGCAGGTACTGGAGGCTGTCGTGAGCAGGATGGATGTTGGGTGAGTGATTGCCTGCGTTTGTGTACTTTGGGAGGGGGCGTCACAGACACACTGGGAGAGGACACAGGGGACGTGTAAATGGCAGTGGAGGTGGTGAGTGCAGGTGAGAGGCTTGGGGTGCTGGGTGTCCTTGTGCAATTCATGGTGCCTGTAGATGTGGTGCATGCAGGTGTGTGTGTAGACGGGACTGGGAGGGAGGAGGGAGAACAGGAGGAGGGGGACACGGTGGAGGCAGTGGATGTTGCTGTGTCTGTACGTGGGTGAGGCTTGCGTGAGTGCCTGTGGTGTGTGTGGTGCCTATGTTTGCTTGTGCTACTTTTCTGTGTTGACTTGTGTGCATGCTGGTCTGTAGGTGTGCTTGGGATGGGTTGGGGTACAGGGGATTGGGTCTGGGTGAAGGAGGTTAGAGGGGGGAGGCTAGACACAGGGACAATGGCTGCCATCAGTGCTGAGGCCAGAAATTGCAGGGTTCGCTGAAGGACAGCCTGACCAGAATGAATGCCCTCCAGGAATGCATTACCGTGTTGCAACTCTCGTTCTACACCCTGGATGGCATTCACAATGGTAGACTGCCCAACAGTGAGTGACCTGAGGAGGTCAATGGCTTCCTCACTGAGGGCATCAGGGGTGACTTGGGCAGGGCCTGAGGTGCCTGGGGCGAAGGTGATGCCCACCCTCCTGGGTGAGCGGGCACGGGGCGAACACTGAGGGGCTGCTGTGAGCGTGGTGCTGGTAGGGGAGGTGGTGGCTGTAACTGTAGAAGTGGGGTGCACAGATGGTGCCGCCACCACAAGGGAGCCCCCATCGGCGTACGAGTCGGTGTCACTGCTTGGTGATCCGGTGGCCGACGTGAAGCTCCCCTCGCCCTCCGTCCCTCTGGTGTATTCAGAGTCTGTGGTGCGGCCCTCCATGGCCATGTGGGATGCAGCTCCCTCTCGCTCCGGTGCCACTGTACCTCCGCCTGATGATGCTGATGTACAAAAGAACAGGGAGAGCACAAAAAGGGGGGGGGGATAAGACAGAAGAAGAAGAGGTTGAGTGCATGGCATACCGCTACTGTTGGCAGACAAGACAGACACAGCAGGCCCCTGCATTACGCCGTGCTCCTGCCCTCTGCATATGCAATTTCTGGGATTTGGCCTACATGGCAATGGTGGACATCTGCACACATGGATGCCACAGGGGCAACTATACCTCGACTTGGCACTCTACTGAGGTGGGGTAGAGTGCCACATGGGCTGCATTACAGAGGGGCCTAGTCTTTGTGTTACTGGCTGGCCTAGGTACATCCACACGCCTCCTCCCCCACCCAGACCCCTCTACTGCGCGCAAAGTCCACAGAATGAGGTTGTACTCACCCCCTTGTGTCTGCTGTGATGCCCCCAAGCGCCCATCCAACTCCGGGTAGGCCACCACCAGGATCCGGAACATCAAGGGGGCCATGGTGCGATGGGCACCCCTCCCACGTTGGGAGGCCATCCCCAGCTGAGCCTCCGCCGTCTTCTTGCTGCAGCGGCGAATGTCCTCCCATCTTTTCCAGCAGTGGGTGTCCTGTCTCAGGTGGGCCCCCAGGGTCCGGACCTCCTTGGCGATGGCCCGCCAGATGTCCCTCTTCTGGTGGGCGCTGACCTACATGACATGCACAAGGGAAAAAGAGAAGTCATTACCAACTGCACCGTCCATGTGAGTGGCCCCCTCCCTACTCTGGCCATGTGGCCCATTCATTCACATTCATTAATGTTTTATGAACTCTACCCACTTGCCTCTTCCAACCAGCCCTCTCCACCCAGGCCTAGCCCATACAACGTGCTCCCTGTGTACTAACCTGTTGATCTGGAGGACCGTAGAGTAGCCTGTACTGGGGGAGGACCCCGTCTGCCAGTTTCTCCAACTCGTGAGCAGTGAAGGCAGGGGCCCTTTCCCCAGACGCAGCAGCCATCGTCGCTTCCAGACCGAGGTCACAGCAGCACTTGCAGTGTAGGTCCTCTCCTGTCGAAGGTCAGGTATCTAGTGATGGAACAGATAGAAAATGGCGGTGACGTCCGCGGCGGTGACGTGCGCGTCGGTGCGCATCATCACCGCCGACGCACCTGTTCATTGGCTCCCTGGACCCATAGGGTCCAATGTTAACCAATGCAGCATTGCGCAGCGGTCTACGACCGCCTACCGCGACGGCATGCAACGCCAGCGCAGTTACCCCACAATCCCATTGTCCCAGTTTAGAGGTCAGGCAGCCGCCATTTCAGGGGTCCACATGGCTATATTTACCCCTGCGTCACACAAAGCTAGGCCTACACTCAACACACATACAGGAAGGGTTTTGTGAGTGGTGTAGTCTTGTGTGTAAGTGTGGGTACATACCTGGATGAGAAATGACTGATTCGTCGCTGGTGTCCTTCGTAGGCACCGTCAGCTGGGGCATGTGAGAAGATGGTGGAATCCTCCGGTGTACCGACCGCTGGTGGACCTGTTGACAGTGGAAGAGCGACATGTCATCGTCACCTACAGGTTTGACCGTGCCACAATCCAGGAACTATGTACCCAGTTGGAGCCAGACCTGATGTCACCAATTCGCCATCCGACTGGAATCCCCCCAGACGTGCAGGTTCTGTCAGTGCTCCTTTTCCTTGCAAGTGGGCCTTTTCAGACAACAGTGGCCATAGCATTAGGGATGTCCCAGCCTATGTTTTCCAACGTGTTGTCCAGAGTGTTGTCTGCCCTGCTGAAACACGTAAGGAGATACATCATTTTCCCTGAGGTGGAAGATTTGCCTACAGTTAAAGGTGACTTCTATGCCCTTGGACATATCCCCAACGTCATAGGTGCCATTGATGGCACCCATGTAGCTCTGGTCCCCCCACAGGAGTGAACAAGTGTACAGGAACAGGAAGAGTTATCATTATATGAATGTTCAGATGGTCTGTTTGACAGACCAGTACATCTCCCAGGTAAATGCTATGTTCCCTGGCTCAGTGCATGACGCCTACATCCTGCGGAATAGCAGCATCCCTGATATGATGGCTCAACTCTAGAGGCACCGTGTATGGCTATTGGGGGACTCTGGTTACCCCAACCTTTCCTGGCTATTGACCCCAGTGAGGAATCCCAGGACCAGGGCAGAGGAACGATACAATGAGGCCCATGGGCGGACTAGGAGGGTGATCAAACGAACCTTCGGCCTCCTGAAGGCCAGGTTCAGGTGCCTCCATATGACAGGTGGTTCCCTATTCTACTCACCTAAGAAGGTGTGTGAGATCATCATCGCCTGCTCAATGCTTCATAATCTTGGTTTGCGACGCCAGGTGCCTTTTCTGCAGAAGGATGGTCCAGATGACGGTGTTGTGGCAGCTGTGGAGCCTGTGGACAGTGATGAGGAGGAAGCTGAGGAAGAAGTCAACGACAACAGGGAGTCAGTCATACAGCAATATTTCCAGTGAGACACAGGTGAGAACATTTACATTTTTACCATTACATTAACTTTCACACGTCTTCCTCTATCCTGTCTGTCATTTCATACCAGTATTTGGTCACTGAGTTGTACCTTTCCATTATGGTTTCACAGGTGTGGTTACCAACGTCTCATCTACTTGCAACCTTCAAAGACTTGTGATGTGTGACATAGGTATGTTGGCTTTACAATAGGAAACCCATTATGACACTGTCATTGATAATACATATTTACTAAATCACAGACTGACTCCAGATTGTTTTGTGTTTCAAGGGTGTTTACTGAAGTGCTCAGAAATGGAAGGGGGTTGTAAAATGAGGATGGGTGATGGTGGAGAAATGTCCATGGCAGAGTCCAGTCTATTAGTCTCACAGGTGCACTGCCCATCTGGGCATAGGAAGTGGAGCTGGTGCAGTTTAAGTATGGACAGGGTAACAAAGTGTGACAGTGGGGGGACAATCAGGGTGGTCTCATTTCCTGGCGGGGGTCTTGCCATCTTGCTCTGTCCTGTTCCTGGATCTCAGGGACCGCTTGCGTGGTGGTTGTCCGTCTGCAGGGGGTGGGGTGCTGGTGTGGTGGTCCTGTGGCGGGGCGTCCTGTCAACTAGCGCCGGGGGAGGTGGTGGGCTGTTCATCGTCCTGGCTAGTGTCAGGGGCCCCTTAGAGTGCTACGGTGTCCCTCAAGGTCTGCTGTATGTCCTTCAGCACCCCTACGATGGTGCCCAGGGCGGAGCCGATGGTCCTGAGCTCCTCCCTGAACCCCAAATACTGTTCCTCCTGCAGGCGCAGGGTCTCCTGCAACTTGTCCAGGACTGTCGCCATCGTCTCCTGGGAGTGGTGGTATGCTCCCATGATGTAGGATAGGGCCTCATGGAGAGTGGGTTCCCTTGGCCTGTCCGCCCCCTGTCGCACAGCAGCCCTCCCAGTTCCCCTGTGTTCCTGTGCCTTCGTCCCCTGGACTGTGTGCCCACTACCACTGCCCCCAGGTCCCTGTTGTTGTTGGGGTGGTGGATTACCCTGGGTTCCCTGTAGTGGTGGACACACCGCTGATTGACCTGTCCTGGGTACGGAGGTATGGGCCCGCTGGGTGGGTGCTGTGCTGGTGTTACCAGAGGGTAGAAGGTCAGTGTTGGGCTGTGCCTGTGCAAGGGGAACCGACTGCCCCGAGGCACAAGATGGTCTGGGCTGGTCATCAGGATCCAGCAGGGCAGAGCTGCTATCGTCACTGTGGGCCTCTTCTGGGGGTGGAGTGGTGTTGTCTGGACCCTCCGGTGTGGTGACGGTCCTTCGGGTTCCTGCAGGGGCATAATAGCATGATTAATGCATTTATGTGTGTGATGGTGTGAAATGGGTGGGTGTCTGTGTACCCCAGTGCAGGCATTCCTGTGTGGGCTTGTGTGATGCTGGTTGGGGGGGTGTTATAGGTATGTGCAGTGAGCATGCTTTAGTGCCGGGTGTCCATGCTTAGTTGCGTCATGCAGGGCTTGGTGTTGGGATGGGTGGTTTGTATTATAAGTACATTAGTGAGGATTTGGAGTGATAGGGGAGGGGGTGAGGGTGGGGGTGTGTGATAGCATGCAGGAAGGGTGGGGGATATGTTAGTTAAGATTTGACTTACCAGTGTCCCATCCTCCACCGACTCCTCGGAGGCCCTCTGGATGCATGATGGTCAAGACTTGCTCCTCCCATGTTGTTAGTTGTGGGGGAGGAGGTGGGGGTCCGCCGCCAGTCCGCTGAACCGCGATGTTGTGCCTGGAGACCGTTGAACGCACCTTCCCCCGTAGGGCTTTCCACCTCTTCCTGATGTCCTCCCTATTTCTTGGGGGCTGTCCCACGGCGTTGACCCTGTCCCCTATTCAGCGCCATAGCTCCATCTTCCTGGCTATGGAGGTGTGCTGTACCTGTGAGCCAAATAGCTGTGGCTCTACCCGGATGATTTCCTCCACCATGACCCTGAGCTCGTCGTCAGAGAAGCAGGGGTGTCTTTGGCGTGACATGGGGTGGTGTGTGTGATGTGTGGGGCGGTGTGAGTGTTGATTTGTGTGGTTATGTGTAGTGATGTGTGGTGTTTTGTGCGTGGATGTGGTGTGGGTGATGGTGTTGTGTGCCTCTGTGTGGTGGGAGTCTCTGGTCTGTGCTATCTCTCTGGCCTTCGTCTCTGATTTTTGGTCGTAGGGGTTTGTGGGTGATGTGGGTGTGTGTTTTTTATTGAGTTGGGTGTGTGGGAGTGGTGTTTGTATGTGTATCAG
Organism: Pleurodeles waltl; assembly: GCF_031143425.1. Lineage (NCBI taxonomy): Eukaryota > Metazoa > Chordata > Amphibia > Caudata > Salamandridae > Pleurodeles > Pleurodeles waltl. The sequence continues at coordinate 1,274,128,354 of NC_090440.1, read as the reverse complement.
GTGTGTGTATTTGGATTTGTCAAATGTGGCGGTGTTTTGGAGCTGTGTGTGTATTTTGAGCGCGGAGGTGTGTACCGCCAATGGAATACCGCGGTTGAAAGACCACCGCGTGGATTCGTGGGTCGGTATAGCATGGGCGTGTTTCTGTTGGCGTGGAGGTGGAGGATTTGTTTCCGCCAGTTTAACACTGACCTTTGGTGTGGCGGGGTTGTGTGGGTGTCTGAATTTCGGCGGATTCCGAGATGTGTGTCATAATAGCTGTGGCGGACTACTGCTGCCGCGGCGGTGTATTGGCGGTCTTCTGCACGGCGGTCTTCTGCATTGCCTTTTACCGCCAATGTTGTAATGACCCCCTTAGTCACCGTCATTAGTAAAGCCAGCAATAAAGAAAACATCAATAGACTGGTATTCCAGTATCCCTAGTCTGACTACTACTGTGACATCAAACATCTCAGTGACTCCTGATCTGTCACTAAATGCATCACTTAATATTTCAGCAGAAAACATGTGTTTGTCAAAATAATTGTAAAGCTTGGGGCGTGTTCTGTTGTCCATCATGGCTCTACTGGAAAAGTATACAGATAGCTCTGATCACATTCTACATATTTTGACGGTGATACTCAAAGAGCTATGGCTTAAACGTGTTGGGGTTATGGAACTGAATAGTTGGAAATTCCTCTCCACTCATATTGATAAAGACCGGTACACAAGCGGGTCATTCTAGGTGCAACTTCAGGTGAAGGTAAAAAGACGTGATTTGTCAATAGACTTAACTAATGCAGAAGACCGTTTTAAAGAAGGGGATCAATCTCCAAGCCTGCTAACAAAGGGGCAGGTCCCCTATTCAAGCTCCTGATCTGGGGAAAACCATGGAAGTGTTTCCAATGTTTAAACAAGAGATAAAAGGAAGATGTACTGAAGCTTGGTATAAGAAAAGATAGGAGAGAAAGAAGAAAGGCAAAAGGAAGTTAAGAAGGATAAATTAATTAGGGGTGAGAAAAGATAAATTCCCTAAGACTGAGGTGCAAATGGATGGGTGCAGGGTCTGTTATTTAACCAATAAGAGGTCAGGGATTTTTGAAGGAGATAACAGGTGTAGTGAATGCAGAGGAAGACAGATGTTTAATCACAAACAGAGAGTCTGATGGTCCTACTTTCAATGTGGGCCATCATTTATCAAGGAATATTGCTTTCAAAATCAAGGGGATAAATTGGACTGATTGTACATTATCTGTTCTAAATCTGAATGTAAAATTGTGTGCCCCATTGTAAGTGCCACAGGTGGGCCTGGAAATGGGGGCTCTCTTTTTATTATTCAGAAAGGTCCATTTGGGTACCGAATGGTCAAAGAGGTGTCTGCGACTTTGAAGACTCAAGATTTTATTGTGCTATTTGACGATGAAATTTCTGTCTTAAATAGATCTTATTTGCTGTATATTTTGGTTCAAATAGACCAATTAAAGATGAAAAAGAATAGTGACATAAAACTGGTAGAATTGTTAAAAGACTGTGGTGAGAAAAAGCTTTACCATCTATTTGCCCATAATTGCTACTTTATTGATAAATAATTGCGATTTGTTTATCTCAAGAGGGGTTGGTATAGAAGCATACATTCAAAGATCACGTAGGTATACAGTAAAAAAGATAGTGACATAAATAGTTTTAACCTCCTATGTAATGGTACAACACAAAGTTGACAGTAATCTGTAAGGTGGGAAGCAGAAACGTATCCCTTGTTAATCAGAATTTGATCTCTGGGCTGCATGATGATGACATGCTGCAGTGGTTGGCGGGACCCCTAAATGATGATAAGGGTTCTAGGCTAACCTTATGCAGACAATATATTTTACAATGAGATTAAAAAATGTTCTTGGAACTTGGCAGGCTGCTCCAAAAATGTTGACAACATTTAGAATTTTGCCCTATTAAATCCAGATATAGGGCCTGATTACGGGTTTGGCAGTCTTACCACCATTCCAACGCAGTGAATGGTCCAAAGTACTCTGTGGAGTCGGTGGTCTCTTGCCCACAGTATTTAGATGTCACAGCTGGCCCAGTAGCCATGTTTCTGACAGCAGGGGACTGGTGCAGGAGGCGGTGAGCAATTTAAGAAATACCTTTTCATATGTATCAATGCAAGTGTGTACACTTCAACTAAATAAGCGTAAAATGTACAGATATGCATGACACATGTGAAAAAATACCTTGTATCAGTACTTTTTCATTGCTGGAGTCTGGACCACATGTGCCCAGTCCAGTCAATGGGGGAAAATAGTGAAATGTACTTACTGGGATTTCATCCTCCACTGGGTCCTTTTCTTATGCCTCAAGTTACGTGAGTTAAGGGGGCCTTGGATGAAGGGGTCGACGTCGGAGACTGAAAGGAAAAGAAGGACATGGGTGAGCTTGCATACCATTTCCTTCAATTCTGTTGTATCAATGCAGGTGGTCTCCTCACCACAGTAAGCTCAACAGCAGGGCACTTCGGAATCTGGATAGTCGGAACCTTGTCTGTACCGCCCTCTGACAGCTGCTTTTCTGCATGCTGCTGTTGAGGCTGTCAGAGAATGGCTGGTGGGCTCCAGCGCTCTCTCGTTCAGTGACCCTGCAACATCGTAATTCAGTGGGCAGACTGTCAATTTGGTGGCCAAGAAATGTGAAAGTGTTTTGACGGTGGCGCTCTTTCAGCTAAACTTGTAATCAAGCACATGATATGTATACAATAGACGTGGGCAACCGGTACAATTGGGGTGACAGAGTACTTTATTATTGGCAGCCCCGCTAAGAAGTCCCGTAAAGGGCATGATACCAGTGGCATAGCAACTTTTTGAACACAAAATGCTCTTGGTCCTATAAAGTATTTTATCATCCTTCAGATCTACTTCAGTGTATACTCTTTTGTAATAACAAAGTTAGAACCTCTTCCATGCCTCAGTTAATTTTGGTGAACATGTATATACCTCCTGGTAAAGAGAATAAATAAGTTTTAAAAGATTGTTTCTACTTTATTAAATCACTCGCTGAGCAGGTACATACTAGTAACATAATAGCTGTTGGTGACTTTACTGCTACTGTTTCTAATCACTCACTAAGACATTTATTTTTACTGATGATGAAAGGGAAGAAACCTTGAATATTCTGAGTGCATCCTTTCCATTGGGATCTATAGTAAATGAGAGAGGTTCCCTACGGTTAGAGTCATGTAGGGAGTTTGATGCCATCATTGTAAATGGTAGGATAGATACTGATATCCTCGCTTGTCCAACCCATAGAAGACCCAATGGATCTTCGATAATGGACTACATCATAAGCTCCTATCCAGCGTTCTCTCTTACAAAGGCTGTTGCAGTGATTAATAATAATTGGAGTGAACACAGCATTTTATCTTTTGCCATTAAAGGTGAACCTGAGGCTATTCCTCATTGGCAGATTGGAGAGGAGGAGCAGGTAAAGGTAAAGATTGCTAATGGTAGGGTAGCATGGAATTCGGTAAATAAACAGTCCTTATATAGCGATCTGGGAAGAGTAGTAGACGAATTCCTGAACACGATTGGATTTCAGAAGATTATTTTACAAAAGACATGCAAAACTTTGTAAGGCCCAAAACAAATCTCTCAGAGAACATTTGCAACAAATCCAAGATGCAGGGGAGGAGTTCTAATTGGGATTTTACCGTCAACAGATTGATAAACAAACACCAGAGGCGACAATTTATTTATTTTTCAAATGAGAGTAATAAAATAATAAATTGTATTAGAAGGTGGAGAACTAGATGGCTTCTGATACAAAAAAGGAAAGAAGCTGATAGGAGATGGGTAGAAACTACAGAAGCTGTCAAACAAAAACATTGCAGAGCATTCTGTAATATTATAGTGGTAGCACATATAAGGCCAAAATTTATAATATTTCTAGTGAGGAAAGGTGCAACTAAATCCCCTCACTGTACACTATGAATACCTGAGGGAACTTTTTAATGGACTGTAGCTTCTTGAACTCTAGTCTTAGTCATATGAATGAGGCTATCCCTCCTTATCCATGTAAATCACAAATTAAGAAAATTCTTCTGGGTGCGAGGTGCACTGGGGCAAGAGGGCCTGATCAGTTACCTATTTACTGTTATTAAGTAAGAGGCAGACTTATGGGTGACTTACTTGGCTGCTTTATTTCAATTCTGCTACGTCTGGGGAGATACCCATTTCCTGCAGGGGCAGCATCATACTTCCATTGCATAAAAAACATCCAATAACATTCCCAGTAATGAACTACAAAATATGCTCCGAGACTCAATGGTAACAATCTTCGCAAAGTCCATATTAAATTATCTGCAGGACTGTGTAAAAAAAAATGCAGAACGAGCCTTTGGAACAGGCTAGTATCTGGCCAAATTGCTTCACCTTAGATATTACAATCATACTACACCTTATTGTCGAAATGTAATTTCAGAAACAGGGTGTGACTGTTTACGTGGCATACATTGATTTTTGTACTGCATTCAGCCACGTGAACAGGCACACCCTGTGGATAAAACTCCGAGATCTGGGTGTTTCCCAAAGTTTATTGAAACTTCTGATAATAGCCCTGCATTTAGCCACGTGGTGCCAAGTAATGTTGTGGGTAACCATGGCCTTACACCAACATTTGAAGAAAAAAATGGCTTAAAACAAGACTGTCTATTAGTACCTCTTCTTTTTTCACTATACATAGCTGACCTGCCACAACAGAAGGGTTTTGTAGGTAATTCCCCATGGGTTTGGTTGTATGTAATAGGGAATCTCCTAAACGCAGATGATATTGTATTACTGTAGCTGACCCCTAGTGGTTTGGAGAAAAGTCTATATTGTTACTAACTTATGCGGACAGACCTTACCTAAAAATCAATATAAACAAAAGTAAAGTAATGACATTTCAAAGGAAGTGTTGCCACCTGAACTACAGTTGGCTCTTCGGTAGTGTGCCTGTGGAAATCTTATCCATACTTAGGGAAAAAAATCTCTGATGATTTAAGTGAGAAAGAACATGCTGTCTACATGACAAATAAGGCTCGGTCCCATGCAAAAGCACTTAAGGCACTCTATGGTGCCACATGCCGGAGGCACTGTATTCATTTACTGACCATCTACAAGATGAACATCGCACCCACACTATTGCATGAGGTGGAATCTATAAATACTAAGCACCTGGACTTTATGCACATTGTTAGACCTGACAGCCTTAGGGTAGTCACCCCTAACTTTTTGCCTGCCTCCCTCCGTTTTTTGGACACTGTTTTTGCTGGTTTATAGACTCTGCGCACTTTACCACTGCTAACCAGTGCTAAAGTGCATATGCTCTCTCCCTTAAAACATGGTAACCTTGAATCATACCTGATTGGACTATTAATTTACTTATAAGTCCCTAGTAAGATGCACTTTATGTGCATAGGGCTGGTAAATTAAATGCTACTAGTGGGCCTGCAGCACTGGTTGTGCCACCCACTTAAGTAGCCCCTTTTTCCTTGTCTCAGGCCTGCCATTGCAAGGCCTGTGTGCGCAGTTTCACTGCCACCTCGACTTGGCATTTAAAAGTACTTGCCAAGCCTAGAACTCCCCTTTTTCTACATATAAGTCACCCTTAAGGTGTGCCCTAGGTAACCCCTAGGGCAGGGTGCTGTGTAGGTAAAAGGCAGGACATGTACCTGTGTAGTTATATGTCCTGGTAGTGTAAAACTCCTAAATTCGTTTTCACACTACTGTGAGGCCTGCTCCCTTCATAGGCTAACATTAGGGCTGCCCTCATACACTGTTGAAGTGGCAGCTGCTGATCTGAAAGGAGCAGGGAGGTCAGATTTAGTATGGCCAGAATGGTAATACAAAATCCTACTGACTGGTGAAGTCGGATTTGATATTACTATTCTAGAAATGCCACTTTTAGAAAGTGAGCATTTCTTTGCACTTAAATCCTTCTGTGCCTTACAATCCACGTCTGGCTGGGCTTGGTTGACAGCTCCTTGTGCATTCAATCAGACACACCCCAAACACAGGGTACTCAGCCTCACTTGCATACATCTGCATTTTCAATGGGTCTTCCTGGGCTGGGAGGGTGGAGGGCCTGCTCTCACACAAAGGACTGCCACACCCCCTACTGGGACCCTGGCAGACAGGATTAAACTGAAAGGGGACCTGGTGCACTTCTTAGCCACTCTTTGAAGTCTCCCCCACTTCAAAGGCACATTTGGGTATAAAACAGGGCCTCTGCCCTACCTCATCAGACACTTGCTGGAGAAGAAACCTGAACCAGAAACTACATCCTGCCAAGAAGAACTGCCTGGCTGCTCAAAGGACTCACCTGTCTGCTTTCTACAAAGGACTGCTGCCTTGCTGTTGCCCTGCTGCCTTGCTGAACTCTTGTCTGGCTGTGAAAGTGCTCTCCAAGGGCTTGGATAGAGCTTGCCTCCTGTTCCCTGAAGTCTCAGGACCACAAAGACTTCTCTCTTTTACTTGGACGCTCCGTGCGGCGAAAATTTCGACGCACAGCTTGTTTCGCGGCGAGAAAAACGCCGCACACCGACGCTGATCGACACGACGCTCTTGGGGCGATCGAAGATCCGACGCACGGCCTCGCAAGGACAACGCCGCCCGACCTCTAGAGGAGAAATCGACGCGACGCCTGCCGTGAGATCGTAATTTCAACGCGCAGCCCCGCAGATCGAAGTCTAGAGGAGAAATCGACGCGACGCCGGCCGTGAGTTCGTAAATTCGACGCGCAGCCCCGCAGATCGATGCGCAGCCGGAGAACAAGCAGGAGAATTCACGCACAGACCCGGGACATCTGGTAATCCCCGCGATCCACAGAAAGAGACTGTCCCCGCGCCGGAAAACGACGCCCGACTTTCCCGCGTGGAAAATAACGACGCAAGTCCGTGTGTGCTGGGGAGAAATCGACGCACACACCCTTTTTCCACGCACCTCTTCTCTTGTGGCCCTCTGAGGAGATTTTTCCACTCCTAACCAGGTACTTGTGCTTGAAAGAGACTTTTGTTACATTCTAAAGACTTAAGACACTTTATATCACTTCCCTGTGATACTTCTACAATTTTCCATTGCAACTTTATTCTTTTTGACCTACAATTATCCTGATAAATATTATATATTTTTCTAAACACTGTGTGGTGTATTTTTGTGGTGCTATATGGTGGTATTGTATGATTTATTGCACAAATACTTTACACATTGCCTTCTAAGTTAAGCCTGACTGCTCGTGCCAAGCTACCAGAGGGTGGGCACAGGATAATCTTGGATAGTGTGTGACTTACCCTGACTAGAGTGAGGGCTTTTGCTTGGACAGAGGGTAACCTGACTGCCAACCAAAAACCCCATTTCTAACATTGGTGATCAGCGGTGAGGATAGGACTTGTATTTGTGCAGTGACATACAGTAGCTAAGTATTTCACTACCTACCCACAGTTGAAGGTCAACTTGGTTTTTATCTCTTTTTGAAAATCCGTTTTTTCCTGACAATTTTCAAAAACTAAATCCTCACTCAACATGTCTCTGACTGGGTCTCAGACAGGAGACTTTGACCTAGTCCAGTTGGATACATACACGGTCAAACAACTAAGAGGATTCTGCAGGGCATTAAGGGTACCCACCCAAGGGGCCTCCAGAAAGGAGGACTATCAAGTGGCGCTGAGGGCCTGGGCAGAAGCCCATTTAGAGGATGATGAGGAAGAGGAGCCAGAAAATGGCCCCTCAGAAGGATTTTCACTATCTATGGATGGTGTTACCACTGCAATTGTGCACCCTTCCAGACCAGGGAGCAGTGTCTCCATGCAAAGCCTGACCGCAGAGGAAAGGAGAGAGGAAAGGGAGTTCCAATTGCAAATGGCAAAACTGAAAATTGAGGCGCAACAGGAGGAAAGGAGGGCAGAAAGAGAAGCCAAACAAAGTGAAGCTGAAAGAACAGCCAAACAGATTCAAGCAGAAGCTGAAAGGGCAGCCAAACAAGCGGAAGCTGAAAGAGCAGCCAAACAAGTGGAAGCTGAAAGAGCTTTGGCTGAAAAGAAACTATTGTTGGCTCATGAACTGAGTCTCAAGGAGCTGGAGATCAAGGCAAGACAGTCTGAATCCAGCAATAATGGTGGCAGCATACAGACAGGACCTGCTGGAGAAAAGAAGGTTCGTATACCCAAAAATGTGGTGCCCAGTTTTGTGGTGGGAGATGACATAGATAAATGGTTAGCTGCTTATGAAGTTGCACTAAGGGCTCATGAGGTTCCTGAAGGGCAATGGGGGGTAGCTATGTGGGGTTATGTGCCGCCATTGGGGAGGGACACACTTCTCACATTGGATCCACCGGATCAAAACACATACCCACTCCAGAAAGCCACTTTACTTGCCAAGTTTGGGCTGACCCCTGAGGGATACCGTCAGAGGTTCAGGGACAGCACCAAACAAACCACACAAACATGGGTAGATTTCTTTGATTTCTCTAGTAAGGCACTGAATGGATGGGTGCGGGGCAACAAAGTAGCAGATTATAAAGGTTTATATGACTTGATCCTGAGAGAGCATATGCTTAATGTTACTTATACAGATTTGCGCCAGCACCTAGTGGATAGTAAGCTGACTCATCCCAGGAAGCTTGCTGAGGAGGCGGACCTCTGGGTTAGCACCAGAGTGTCCAAAAAGGTACCTGGGGGGGACTCCCACAAGGGTGGTCAGAGTTCCCAACAGAAGAAAGAGGGGGGAGATAAACTTACAGATAAGGAACTCTCTAAAGGCCCCCAAAAGAATTCCCAGGGAGGGGGTGGCAACCCTTCCTTTTCCAAATTTGGGAAAAAGCCAGGGACATTTGACAAGTCAGGGAAATCTAGCCCCAAATGCATGGAGTGTTACCAATATGGTCACTACAAAGGCGATCCACAGTGCCCCAAGGGGGCACCGTCCACTACCGGACAGGCACCTGGGTTGACTAGTGTAGCACTCGGGGGGGAGATGGACCCCACTAGCTTTGGGGAGCAGGTAGAGATTTCCCTAGTGTCCCTGGGAGAAGGAGAAATGGTGCCCAAGGCCCACATGCCCAGAAATACTTCCAAGTACCGGCAGTGGGTCACCATTGATGGGCAGGAGGTGGAGGCTCTGCGTGACACAGGAGCCAGTATGACTACTATCAAGAGTCAGCTGGTGTCAGCAGAGCAGATAGTACCTAATACATTCCACCAGGTCAGAGTCGCTGACAATCGCGAGAGTCACCTACCGGTGGCTCTGGTTCCCTTTGAGTGGGGGGGGGTCTCTGGTACTCTGAAAGTAGCTGTGAGTCCTGCCATGCCTGTAGATTGTCTGTTAGGCAATGACCTTGAGCACACTGCTTGGAAAGAAGTGGAGCTCAGGTCTCACCTGGAGATGTTAGGGTTACCTGTGTGGGTCTGCATGACCACACGGTCCATGGCTGACCGAGAGGGAAGTCAAGGGCATCTGGAGCCTGGAACGATGGCCCAGAGAACTGCCAGGAGGAGGGACCAGGGGTGCGGGAAACCGGCCCCAGCTGTTCCCACAGTGGCTGACGGGGCTCCTGAGGAGGAGGCTCCCGAGCCAACTGGGGAAGACATTGCCGCCCTAGGTGACTTACCTGAGCTTGCTGGCTGGCAAGTTGAGGGTGGACCCACCAGGGAGGAATTCTGCAAGGCGCAGAAAGAATGTCCCACTCTGGAAGGTTTGAGGAAACAAGCCTCAAACCAGGCAGCAGGCGACGCCTCTGGCGATCACCACCTATATTGGGAGAATGATCTCCTCTACAGTGAGCCTAAGGTTCCGGGCTTTGGGGCAGCACGTATTCTGGTGGTCCCCCAATGTTACCGAACCTTCCTACTGGGTCTGGCTCACGACATTCCCCTGGCAGGACATTTGGGGCAGGGCAAGACCTTTAACAGGCTTGTCACCCACTTTTATTGGCCCAAAATGAGGACACACTCAGACAAGTTCTGCAGATCCTGTCCTACCTGCCAGGCCAGTGGTAAAGCAGGAAAAAGGGTTAAAACCCCCCTGATTCCACTTCCTGTCGTTGGCACCCCCTTTGAAAGGGTGGGCATCGACATTGTTGGTCCCTTGGACCCCAAAACTGCCTTAGGCAACAGGTTCATCCTGGTTTTGGTGGACCATGCCACCCGTTACCCAGAGGCAATCCCTCTGAGAACAGTAACTGCACCGGTGGTGGCCAGAACCCTGATGGGGATATTTACCCGTGTGGGATTCCCCAAGGAAATAGTGTCTGACAGAGGCACTAACTTCATGTCTGCATACATGAAGTCTCTGTGGGATGCGTGTGGTGTAACTTACAAGTTCACCACACCCTATCACCCCCAGTCGAATGGTCTTGTGGAGAGATTCAACAAGACCCTGAAAGGCATGATTGGTGGCCTCCCTGAGGCCATGAGGCGTAAGTGGGACGTCCTCTTACCATGCCTTCTCTTTGCTTACAGAGAGGTCCCCCAGAGAGGGGTAGGGTTCAGTCCCTTTGAACTTCTCTATGGGTACCCTGTCAGGGGACCTTTAAGCATTGTCCAGGAGGGATTGGAGAAAGCTCCAAAGACACCCCCTCAGGATGTGGTCAGCTATATGTTGGCCCTCCGCAACCAGATGACCCGCTTCTGGAAAGAAGCCCAAGATAACCTTGAGGCCAGTCAAGAGGTGATGAAACAATGGTATGACCAGAAGGCCACCCTGGTAGAGTTTCAACCTGGAGACAAAGTGTGGGTAATGGAGCCAGTAGAGCCCAGAGCTCTCCAGGACCGCTGGTCTGGCCCATTTGAAATAAAGGAGCGGAAAGGGGAGGCCACTTACCTAGTGGACCTCAAAACCCCTAGGAATCCCCTAAGGGTGCTCCATGTGAACCGACTAAAAGCTCATTTTGAGAGGTCGGAGATCAACATGCTTCTGGTCACAGATGAAGGAACGGAAGAGGAGAGTGAACCTCTCCCCGACCTCCTCTCTGCCCAAGAAGGTGATGGGTCAGTAAGCGGGGTCATTCTGTCTGACTCCCTGACTCTAAATCAGAAAGGAGACTGTTATGAGCTGTTGGAGCAGTTCTCCCCCCTGTTCTCCCTTACTCCTGGGCTGACCCACCTCTGTGTTCATGATATTGACACTGGTGACAGTCTCCCTGTGAAAAACAAAATTTACAGGTTGTCGGATAAGGTGAAGGCCAGCATCAAGGAGGAAGTCTCCAAGATGTTGACTCTAGGGGTCATTGAGAAATCCAGTAGTCCCTGGGCCAGCCCAGTGGTATTGGTCCCTAAGGCTACTGCCCCAGGTGCGAAGCCAGAACTCCGGTTCTGTGTGGACTACCGGGGTCTCAACTCAGTCACACGTATTGATGCTCACCCCATCCCCCGAGCTGATGCGCTCGTGGACAGGCTAGGCGCTGCCAAGTTCCTGAGTACATTTGATCTTACTTCAGGGTACTGGCAGATCGGCCTAACTGAGGGGGCCAAGGAAAGATCCGCATTTTCAACCCCGGATGGCCATTACCAGTTCCGGGTGATGCCGTTTGGGTTGAAAAATGCCCCCGCTACCTTCCAACGGTTGGTTAACGGGGTCCTAGCTGGCAAGGATGCCTTCTGTGCAGCCTACCTGGATGACATAGCTGTCTACAGTTCCAGCTGGGAGGAACACCTGCTTCACCTCAAGGAGGTGCTTCAGGCCCTGCAACAGGCAGGCCTGACCATCAAGGCCAGTAAGTGCCAGATTGGGCAGGGTTCCGTGGTGTACTTGGGACACCTAGTGGGTGGTGGCAAGGTGCAGCCACTCCAGGCCAAGATTGAAACTATCAAGGCCTGGCTACCACCCCGAACACAGACGGAGGTGAGAGCCTTTCTAGGCCTCACAGGATACTACCGCCGATTTGTCAAGGGCTATGGTACCATTGTAACACCCTTGACAGAACTCACTTCCAAGAAGCAACCTAGGTTGGTGAATTGGACAGAGGCTTGTCAGAAAGCCTTTGACGCCCTGAAGGAAGCCATGTGCACGGCCCCCGTACTCATGGCCCCTGACTACTCCCAGGAATTTATTGTGCAGACAGACGCTTCAGAGCATGGCATAGGGGCAGTCCTAGCACAGCTGAATGAGGAGGGCAGAGATCAACCGGTAGTCTTTATTAGCAGAAGGCTATTACCACGGGAACAGAGGTGGAGTGCTATTGAACGAGAAGCTTTTGCTGTGGTCTGGGCACTGAAGAAGCTAAGACCCTACCTGTTTGGGACTCACTTCCGGGTTCAGACAGACCACAGGCCCCTCATATGGCTCATGCAGATGAGGGGTGAGAATCCAAAACTCTTGAGGTGGTCCATTTCCCTACAGGGGATGGACTTTACGGTGGAACATCGCCCAGGGGTTGACCACGCCAATGCTGATGGTCTCTCTAGGTACTTCCGCCTTAGCGATGAGAGCTCCCAGGAGGTCGGGTAGCTCTCCCCACTTTCAGCTGGGGGGGACACATGTTAGACCTGACAGCCTTAGGGTAGTCACCCCTAACTTTTTGCCTGCCTCCCTCCGTTTTTTGGACACTGTTTTTGCTGGTTTATAGACTCTGCGCACTTTACCACTGCTAACCAGTGCTAAAGTGCATATGCTCTCTCCCTTAAAACATGGTAACCTTGAATCATACCTGATTGGACTATTAATTTACTTATAAGTCCCTAGTAAGATGCACTTTATGTGCATAGGGCTGGTAAATTAAATGCTACTAGTGGGCCTGCAGCACTGGTTGTGCCACCCACTTAAGTAGCCCCTTTTTCCTTGTCTCAGGCCTGCCATTGCAAGGCCTGTGTGCGCAGTTTCACTGCCACCTCGACTTGGCATTTAAAAGTACTTGCCAAGCCTAGAACTCCCCTTTTTCTACATATAAGTCACCCTTAAGGTGTGCCCTAGGTAACCCCTAGGGCAGGGTGCTGTGTAGGTAAAAGGCAGGACATGTACCTGTGTAGTTATATGTCCTGGTAGTGTAAAACTCCTAAATTCGTTTTCACACTACTGTGAGGCCTGCTCCCTTCATAGGCTAACATTAGGGCTGCCCTCATACACTGTTGAAGTGGCAGCTGCTGATCTGAAAGGAGCAGGGAGGTCAGATTTAGTATGGCCAGAATGGTAATACAAAATCCTACTGACTGGTGAAGTCGGATTTGATATTACTATTCTAGAAATGCCACTTTTAGAAAGTGAGCATTTCTTTGCACTTAAATCCTTCTGTGCCTTACAATCCACGTCTGGCTGGGCTTGGTTGACAGCTCCTTGTGCATTCACTCAGACACACCCCAAACACAGGGTACTCAGCCTCACTTGCATACATCTGCATTTTCAATGGGTCTTCCTGGGCTGGGAGGGTGGAGGGCCTGCTCTCACACAAAGGACTGCCACACCCCCTACTGGGACCCTGGCAGACAGGATTAAACTGAAAGGGGACCTGGTGCACTTCTTAGCCACTCTTTGAAGTCTCCCCCACTTCAAAGGCACATTTGGGTATAAAACAGGGCCTCTGCCCTACCTCATCAGACACTTGCTGGAGAAGAAACCTGAACCAGAAACTACATCCTGCCAAGAAGAACTGCCTGGCTGCTCAAAGGACTCACCTGTCTGCTTTCTACAAAGGACTGCTGCCTTGCTGTTGCCCTGCTGCCTTGCTGAACTCTTGTCTGGCTGTGAAAGTGCTCTCCAAGGGCTTGGATAGAGCTTGCCTCCTGTTCCCTGAAGTCTCAGGACCAAAAAGACTTCTCTCTTTTACTTGGATGCTCCGTGCGCCGAAAATTTCGACGCACAGCTTGTTTCGCGGCGAGAAAAATGCCGCACACTGACGCTGATCGACGCGACGCTCTTGGGACGATCGAAGATCCGACGCACGGCCTCGCAAGGACAACGCCGCCCGACCTCTAGAGGAGAAATCGATGCGACGCCTGCCGTGAGATCGTAATTTCAACGCGCAGCCCCGCAGATCGAAGTCTAGAGGAGAAATCGACGCGACGCCTGCCGTGAGTTCGTAAATTCGACGCGCAGCCCCGCAGATCGACGCGCAGCCGGAGAACAAGCAGGAGAATTCACGCACAGACCCGGGACATCTGGTAATCCCCGCGATCCACAGAAAGAGACTGTCCCCGCGCCGGAAAACGACGCCCGACTTTCCCGCGTGGAAAATAATGACGCAAGTCCGTGTGTGCTGGGGAGAAATCGACGCACACACCCTTTTTCCACGCACCTCTTCTCTTGTGGCCCTCTGAGGAGATTTTTCCACTCCTAACCAGGTACTTGTGCTTGAAAGAGACTTTTGTTACATTCTAAAGACTTAAGACACTTTATATCACTTCCCTGTGATACTTCTACAATTTTCCATTGCAACTTTATTCTTTTTGACCTACAATTATCCTGATAAATATTATATATTTTTCTAAACACTGTGTGGTGTATTTTTGTGGTGCTATATGGTGGTATTGTATGATTTATTGCACAAATACTTTACACATTGCCTTCTAAGTTAAGCCTGACTGCTTGTGCCAAGCTACCAGAGGGTGGGCACAGGATAATCTTGGATAGTGTGTGACTTACCCTGACTAGAGTGAGGGCTTTTGCTTGGACAGAGGGTAACCTGACTGCCAACCAAAAACCCCATTTCTAACACACATGTATAATGGAAGATCCTGATATCAATTTGAAATTTAAACACCATGGCACCAATAGAGACACTGAAATGTGGCTAATCAGCACCCTTGTAAGGAATTTAGCAGCTATAGTATGCTGGGGCTATCATCTTATGAATTCTAAGGTGAATTTTCTGAGGAAACGTGTGAGTATTATGGGCCATAGTTATACTTTTTGACGCAAAACTGAGCAAATGCAGTTTTGCGTTAAAAAAACGTTAACGTCGGCTAATGCCATTTTTTTGCACCACCCGGGTGTCAAATTTATACTTTGACGCACCGTGGCGCAAAGCACTGGTTAGAGTAATTATTTTTTTTACTCTAACCATTGCGCCACATCGTAAAGCAAGTCCGGTTTATGACGTTGCAAACCGGATACGCGCCATTTTTCCCCACAATAGCGTCAAAAGCAGTGCAAATACAGCAAACAGTGCTAAGGAGCCCCAAAATGGATCCCAGAAGCCAGGAGAGACCCCAGGAACCAGCCAGGAGGACACAGACAAGACCCAGGAGAGGGAGAAGAAGAAAAGGAAGTGTTGTTTCAGAGCAGAGGAGCAGGAAATACTGGTCAGAGAGGTGATGGAACACCAGCATCAACTTTTTGTCATCTCAAAATTGCCAACTGGGAGGAGAGAGGCAATTGGGCAACAGATTGTCGACAAGATCAAGTGTGGCAGAGGTCCGTAGAACAGTCACGGAGTGCAAGAAACGCTGGCATGACTGCAAGCGCAGTACCAAGGAAAAATGGCAAGGAACAGGAAGGCAGCACTTCAGACTGGAGATGGGAGTCCAGCACCGCAGGATGCCCAGGACCAGATGGAGGAGATGGTGGCAGCCATCATTCCAGAGTATATCATCACAGGAATTTAAGGACAGGACAGCGCAGACTACCAGGAAACAACACAGATGCAGGGTAAGTTGCATGGGGGGAAAAATGCCTAGTTGTTAACTGCAAGCAGGGGGAGGTACATACCTACTACACAATGCATGTCAGCCATAGAAATCAGGCAGTGGAAAGGGCAAAGGGGCACGGACTGGTACATGGGCTGTGCAGTGGAAACCAGGGGCACAGCACAACACTATACCAACAACCTTTGCATGGGGGTACTCTGCCATGCCAAGGCTGTTGGAAAGGCAAAGCCAGTCCAGGAGGGCAGGGTAGAACTTAAAACTGGGCTGCTGTCACAGGACAGATGGTATTGTCACAACATGTGGCCAAACCCTCAAGTGGCATTTACCATTGACAACAGTTGCCACTACCACCTGTGCTGTGTGTGCTGGTCAAGGAGTTAATGGCAGTTAGGTGCCCATGGATCAAACACACCCAAAATAGAGGGTTCAGGATGACAACGTTATCAATCCCCTGTAATTCCTAACAAAGTGTAAATAGTGTCAAATACTCATGTTTATAGGTGCAATAAACATCATGTATTGTTACTTACATTATGAAGTACACATCAGTAATGGCATACCCATGCTGCCCATTCCAGTGTCCACCTCGTGCCTGTGTTACAATAGCTGCAATGCCACCTTTAATATCTCAACTGTCATACTGCTAAGACAACAGCATTGAGGGGGAAGACATATGTGTCTGGCAAGTAAAACACACCCCCATAGTCATAAGAGGAAATGGAACAATGCCAGGCCCATAAGTGCAATGCAATGTAGCACACATTGGCAAACATCAACATGACACAACCAATGCTGACACCTGTATCGTGCCATGCCAATACTATACATCGTATGTGGTTGGTCTCAGCAACGTATAGGTGTATGTGAAATATCAAAGACTGGGTCAGTTCCATATTGTTAAGTGTGGTGCAAGTGGCATCAGAACACCCACAGCCATTGCAAGGCCTCACCATGCTAATGGAAGTAGAGGGAGGGTTGAGTGGCACAAGAAGGTGGCAACACACAATTTGGACAGAACCTACACCTAGAGGATGTGACTCAGACAATTCCCCAAATTGCCCACACTGCATGTGACATGCAGGTAATGTGGCCTGTCAGAAAGTTAATATTAAGGAAAGGAACAATGAACAGAAACTAAGATTACAATGTCCCACTAATAGAAAGTCAGTGACATCACATTACAACTGCCACAACACAGACACACTAATTGTACAATATCTCATTACAGGTGTGATGGCTCTCCTGTGGATATGCCTATCCTTGACTTCCCTGATGACATGGATGATGAGCTGACAACAATTAGCCAGCAAACTCTCCAAGATCTCCTTGGAACCCTCCAGACCCCACCTTCAGTCGCAAGGAGGAGCACAGATGTAGCAGCCATCACAGAGGACCCACCCACAACCCCAATAGTGCGACCTGCCAGCTCCAAAACAGCTGAGGACTCTGATGACACTGGTACCACCTTTGAGAGGACAGTATTGGGAGTACAGAGGGAGCTGGCCAAGGAGGTGCAGGTGGAGATGCAAAATATGGCAGCCAGCCTTGAGGGGATGTGCATGTGCATGATGTTATCTGCAGAACAGTCAGCAGCCATGCAAGTGCAACAATCCCTACTGCAAGGACTACAACAGTGTGTGAAAGATTTCACCACAGCAGTTAGGGAGTTGCCACAACACCTGGCATCCCAAACATTTCATTTCGTGCACGACTGCAATCATGACCACCTCAGGGCCGACCTGGCTGCCTACCACAGTGATGTAGCTGCTATACTCAAGAACCAGCAGCTCCTCCTTGCTGCAGTAATGCCTTTAATAGCCCCATAGTTGGCAGCTACTGGGAATTCTGAGTTCACTTCTTCAAACACTGAAGTGTGTGTTGCCCCTTCAAACCCACCACCACCAAGGGCAGAGGAGACGACACACACATCAGAAGATAAAGACGTGGAACACATCACCTTCACCCGTAGGAGTACCCGGTAGCACCAGTCCATGCCACAAGGGCACTGATTTCCTATGTCCAGTGCCTTTTAACATGCCAGTCTTGCTACAGTTTGTAACATACACTGTTCTCCAGCACACTGTTTACCTTACCACTATGCACTGTAATTGTATGTCACTACCTCATTGGCAATTCATGTTCCTCTGCACTGAATGACACTTCACCACATCATGTCCATTGACATGTCCCTCACCATTCCACTTGTGCTGCGTCACAATAGAAGGTTTCACACTAATGGATTTACAATCCTGGACTATGTAAATATTGCACTACAGCACTTTAAAATAAATAGACACATCAACTGTGTAGGAGATTTGTGATGCATGTAACATGTCAATGGCCACAGCATGTCAATACAACAGTGTAGAAATAATGTGGGCTGATAACTATGCACAAGGGTCTGGATTTTATCATCATCTGTGCTTCCTTAGGCTTATTTCTCAAGTTAAAAAATCACAAACAATATAATGCCTTGTAGAACTGAATATGTCAGGTCCAAAGTATGTACAAGATGAAACTCAATGTGGCCCACATTCCATTCAAGATAATCATTATGTATGTGACATCCGACTCTAAACTTTAGTCACACACCCACACCATACAGCAGGAATGGATGTGTACGAGTGTATGGACAAGTGCGTAACCTAGGAGTACAATGTAAGAAATCATAGGTGTGATTTATGTACTGAACTTCATAAGATTATGACACCACTCAGCTTATCAGGGTTCACATGAACATCAGGCTGCAGGTAGATGTCCCACAGTGCCCAAGATTCCAACACAGGACTCAAACGATGACAGATTTAAAATCACACCAACTTTTACAACACATTGGGAACCATAGTTACCTTGAGTGGTGGGTGCAATGGATGGCAGATGCATAGAGAAGTAGCTTTGTTGTAGCTGCCAATGTGACAGCTCATTTGGAAGTGGGAATAACCATGTCAAGAATGGGATTTGGATGGAACACAAATGCAAATACAAAATTGACATTGTACACTCATGCAAAGGCCCTGATCCCCAAGCATATGACACATTCTGTAAAGGAGTACATAAACTTTATTATATCAGTATGAAAGGACACTTAAACTAACCTAAACTATCCTAACTATACATTACCCACAAATGGCCCTAACTACCCTAAGCTAAACTTACTTACCACGTGTAAATAAACACTCTAAACATCAACCCCCACCCCCATTATATGACGGGACACGTGTAGGACAACATATACTAACCTAAACACATAGGGCCTGATGAAAACTTTGGAGGACGGTGTTAATCCGTCCCAAATATGACGGATATACCACCTACTGTGTTACGAGTCCATTATATCCTATGGAACTCGTAATACAGTAGGTGGTATATCCGTCACATTTGGGACGGATTAACACCATCCTCCAAAGTTGTAATCAAGCCCATAATAACTTATCCTAAACAAATATATATTTTTTTGTTTTTTTATTTTATATATATATATATATTTTGTATACACTTAAACCCCAACATCATCCCCCACCCACCCACCCACAAACAGACATGTAATAATATAACACCCCCAACCCACTTATCCGAACTAAACCAACATCCTACTCTAACCTAACACTAAGCCCCCTAAACCCACTATAGAAAAGAACGAGTAAAGAGGAGGGAGGGAACGTAATTATGGATGAGGATCAACAAGTCACAAATTGGCCCTCCTCAGGATTTTCTTATTCCCCTGCAGTCTCCTGCTATTGCGGGCCACCTCCTGCTGCAGCCTGTCCATCTGGCGCAACATACATTGCACGTCACGTTGTAGTGTCCTGAACTCGCTCATGTCCAATACTGCAGCTGGGTTCATCCGGGTAGCACCTGTTGAGGCTGGTGCCGTGGTTGGAGGGGGAGATGCAGAAGGTGCTGCTTGTGGGCCTTGGGGTGACAAGGTTGAGGGACCTGCTGGAGTGGTTGTCATCCCTGGGGCTACTGTGGTCTGAGCTGTGGTGGTGGTGGCAGTTGTGGGCAATGCTGGCCCCCCTTGGCTAAATGCCCCCCATGCCCCTGTGGCTCTCTCATGATAATATCTCCTTGCCATATTACGGAACCCAGCCTCCACATAATGTATGTGGCTGTACCGCACTGCCCGCTTCTGAAATTCCCGTAACTCCTAGGCATTCATGTTGGCAGCTGTAAAAATAGAGACAGGCAAATGTTAGTGACATCATTGTGTGATACATGTACAGATGATATTCTAACATTTCATCAAAAATAGCACATGCAGTCCAAATCACAGTACAGATGATAGAATGTCCCTGAGGAATGAGATGCCAGCGTAGCCTACCCATCAACTATCTAACAGCACAGCAATACACAACAAGGTGTGTACTTAATTAAATGACCTGTGCATATTTGTACTGCTTTTAGTCACATAACAAATGCTGCAAGTACTCAACATGTGCCAGGCCGACTAATCATTATCTTCTGGATCAAATTCAAGCCACACAAGACCTGTGATTTGTATATGGAACTGCCAGGACGGTATGCAATTGGTAATCAAAAAGGGGCATTGTAGTTTCAAACACATAAATGCTTGAATTACATGTCTGTCACCTAGCTACACATATTTTCTACCCCTAACCCTGTGCCTCAGGGGGGGATGGACATGCAACACATACTTTCATACATCAATGACAACCACAAAGCTTTTGACAGCAGTACATGGTTTTAATCAGTCCACCACTTGCAAGGAGGCCTGCCAACTAGGATTGAGTCAACCATTGGACAATCACATCTACATTCACTTTTCAATTTGCAGACAATTCTCAACATCATTACATCTCACTGACACATTTCCAAAATCAACCACATTGATGCAAGCACCCATCTGGCGTTGACCTGCATGCACGCCTATGACATTTCGCTCAAGTGCCACGTTAATGGAGTACAACATGTGGAGCTAGATGCTTCGGGACAGTCACCCATAAAGCCCCACATGTTCATTACTTAACATGCGCAAGTCTGTGTGCAAAACTGATGCATCACTGTTCTGTGTGAATTAGGGTATGACTTGCTGACTAAATTATGACACTCGCCACCTCCAAATCAATTTTTAGCATACATGTAGCAACTAATCACCTTGTTCACCTGCCCATGCAAATTACACAGCACTCGACTACCAATATATGACTCTCCGCTGCTGAATGTCTAACTCTTCCATGGAATAATATGTCAACCTCCAGTCAAGTCACATATCAGATCACGTGCCAGCACATCATATCTTGCAATGAGTCCAACACACAGGAGTCAATCACACAAGAGCTGCAAACACAACACAGGACAAACATATGAACACTTACTGGATACATCTGGGTCCGCAAATCGAGCCCTTCACCTATTGTTTAGGGGGCTGGTCCACCAGTAAAACATGGAAAGGTGATATGTGGTCAATGTCTGCTCACTGTACAAAAGTTGGAACAACTAATCACTGTGTGTGACATTTTCTATGATAGAGCTGCACATCAGGCATGTAGACACCCCAACAGACATACCACTGCAAACATGCATTGACACCGTCACTCCAGTGACTGATAGACACACATATGCACACATGCGTAGGCCCTATCAATCATTTGTTGCCAAACATGACTACTCAATTTTGTGCTTAATTCATTCCAGAGGGTACTCCATTTCATCATTTGAAATTGGGAAACACATGCAATGGCACATTCCTGGTGCACTGCAATACCAGTGACTCAGGTGTTGTGGCTTGTGCATCAAGGGACAATGAGTAACTGTGTGATGTTCATGTGGGTTGATTTGCGTTCATGAATTATTGTGCTTTCAGTGGTCCATAAGAGGTGTGCCAGTGTTGTATGTAGGTTACATATGCCACATTGGCAGTGTACCCTGAGCCGTATATGTCCCCTATGACAACATGATGGCAGGGATCCTGTGTGTTACTTGATGACAACGTTACGCTAAACATGGATTGGCCACTTTTCTGATTCAAAACAACAAAAAGATGTATGCTGACAGTGTCTTAGTTGATCATCCTTGACAGAATGCATTGACACAGGTGTCATTACACCTGAAATGTGTTACTCTGGGCCCTGTGTACCTATATCAGGTATTGTAAATCACACTTTGCCAGAATCAGCAGCTTAGAATTGCCAAGCTGGGTGATCAGTAGTAGTACCACCAAACTGACACTGTCCGCTAATAAAACCGTTAGTTAGCAAATGTCCTACTTCTGCAATCATGATGAGGTAGGTCTCTATTTGAAAGCACCTTAAGAATGCCGGCACTCACAGGAATGCTGGCCTGCTCATCTTAGCAGACCACCATGTCTGTGACAGCCTCATACTGAATTTGTACAAATGCTGCACTACATCAGCAGGGACGTACCAAAAGTAAAATAACAACCTATTGCATCACTAAAATAGTATAATGGATGCAGTCAGTGGTCCCTGGCACAACATAATGCTCAAAAATAGTTTGTGACCATGCTTTCGCAAAAAGCAGGGATCCCATGATGACCCATTCACTTAACAAAATAGTTTAGCACAAAAGTGAAACAGATGGTAACTGCACAAGCTCAGTACCAGCAATTGCGCCAAGCCAAAAATGTTGTTGGGCCCTGCTACTCAATGATAGTATTTAAACTCCTACTCCGAAAAGCCATGAGATGAACCTGTTTTATGCTACTGCAATCTGGTAGCATCCTTGCCCATTTGGGTTTAGCAATGTGAAAGATTATCTGTCCAGATGTAAACACACAGAAACAGTGAACTTATGGCCAGATGTGTCATTTTTTGTGTGCTGCATTTGCTTAATTTGTTTACGCTACAGCTATGGAAATTAGCAAAATAAATTTGATTGTAGCAAGTGTGCTCTATTTTTGCATCCAGAAATAACGCAAATGCAACACAAACAAAGTAGAAGTATGGCCCTAAGATAATAGCAGAGGTTATGAAGAGCTTGGTACATATGGCCATGAATACTGTTCGGACATGGTTCCACAAAACTGAGAAATACATTGTTGCCATGTATTACCATGTGAAATGCATCCCATTCCTAGTACACTCACAGGCCCTGATTCATAACTTTGATTGTGCTGCATTACCATCATCTATTGACGCAAAAGCGGCACTAAATTACAAAATAAATTTGTCTTTTGTAAGTTTGTGCAGCTTTTGCGTCAACAAATGACGGTAATGCGTTGCAAAAATTGTATAAATCAGGGCCACAGTTTGTTCAAGTTGCATACCGCATGTCCACAAACATTGCATGCAACATGTCACAAAATCTGCTACTGTCACTCCAGAGCATTGTGCTGTAGACATTAGTCAATTCGGTACTCAGCAACAGGACCACCAATCACCACACCCAGGTGGTCCAGCAGGTACTGCTCTGGGGCCACCAGGTCAGCCCAGCGATGCTTCAGCTGGTGGTCGTTGCACTGGTTGTTGAATATGTGCAGCAGGTGGAACAGAACCTTTGCCCACCTGAGCCTTCCTGCCTTCGTATGATACCCCTGTATCACATGGCCCCCAGCCTCCAACATCAGGGGGAGGAAGTGGCTCACCAGCCACACAAATGCCCCTAGCTCCTCCTCACCCATTCGCCCCAGATGTGGCCTTCCCAACATTTCAACAAAATTAGGAAAGAAAATGGTAAAGAGGGAAAAACAGGGAAAAGAAATAGGAAAAGGAAACTTAACTAACCCACAGACAGCCCAACAATACCCCAACTAACAATACCCACAAATAGACTCCCAACAGTACAAAGACAAATCTAATTACATTAAATGACAAAAAAAAAATACGATACCACAGACACTGACAAAACACCAAAATATAATATCAATAGTACACAGGAGACAAATTCACAATATGCACAGAGACAAGTCAAGAAACAGCCACACAGTCTAGAATAATCTTTACTGCAAAGTGAAAGTGAAAGTACACCCATTGTACCGTTTCTGCAAACAGAATATCCTAATACATCACTTCCTGTCTCAATTGCGGCCCGTTTTTTGTATTGCGTGTAATTTGATGACGCTTACGGAGTTTGTGTCAATATTTTTTGACGCAGATGCCTGAAAATTCCCACGCATTCAAGGATCAATACATTTTAAATGGATAACCGCATTGCTGGGGTGCGTTGGTGGCATTAACGTTAGGGACCAATTGATGTATAATGTGTGTGAGCGTCATTTTTTAACGCATATGCATAATATTTTGACGCATATGCGTCTTTTTTTACGCATTTGCGTCAAAAACTCTGTCTTAAACTGTGTTTGAGTGATTTTTCAATTTTTAACATGCATGCAGCCTATAACTATACAAAGAAAGGATAGGATGGTATGACCTGCAGTGTGTGTTCTAGTGTGGCAGATCATAATACTCATGTTGTTGTGCAGGATTAGCTCTCTTAACTGACGCAACACAAACTTTGGAAATAAAATTGAAATTTTCTAGTTTGAGCAGGTGTTGCATCAAGAGGGGACAGCAAGGCTACTAAACAAATAGACTCATGGCCTGTGTGTTTATATGTGTGAATTGTCTGTTAAAATTATTGTTGTGTCTCTGTGGGAAAGGCATGAAAAAAATGTGGCGTAATGTGCATGTATGAATGTGTTATAAACGGGTCTAACCATCAGATGCCATTCATTGAGGTACATCAATGATGATATGTGTTTGTAATATCTGTCGCGTCTTATGCTGTGTGTACTTGCTTGACATTGGGGACAAAAAAATTCCCATGACTAACTATACACAGGAAAGTTCGAGGATGGCTGATAATGGCTATGTCAACTATGTTAGCCCTCATATGTAATGAAATGTTGGATACCACTTCATGGTCACTTGTGTGTATACTACCCATAAGTCAGGCATTTGAACATGCTAGGTAGGTACAGTGTTTGTGACAGAGTCTCAAATCCAATCCTAAAATTGTTATGTACAGCACAGTTTGAGTCATGTAAATGACCTATGTTTCGCCTGTGGCTGTGAAGGACCAGCAGACCATGCTGCATGTGTTCACATATTTCCAGTGGTTCATTGCACAAAGGTGTCCAGTTCAAGTGTTTGGCCATGTGTACCCTCTGTCAGTATTGGCCTCCATGTTGTCACAGTTACTTGCAGATCTAGTCATGAGTCTGTGGAGCCAACTCTTGAATTAACAGAGTGTTCTTCAAAGCAGAAGTGAACAAAAGCCAAAGATCAACTAACAGCATCCATGGGGATAGTCCAGCTATGCCACACCCGAACCTTTAGAAGGCTGATGACAGAGCAACCTTGGTGTGCTCAGTTACGTTATGGATCAGTAACCGGAAACAGGAAGGTTTCATCACAACATTTGTACACAGGGTGGGCTCTAAAATTCCCACTGCAACAGGGAACATCAGTGACTCTGTGCTGATTAATCTCACAGCTAGTCACTACGCAAGCCGCATCAAAAGGTGGCAGCAGAAGTGAATCTGTGTCTGGACCGTCAGGGCACAAACATGTTTTGTCCTTACATACACATTAGCAACCCTTGTTTGTTTTGCTGGAGGCACAGTTCCAAATCCATGCATACAACCATTGCACATTGTCACTGGTTGGCACTAATGAATACATGCAAAACCAGACAAGGGATGGGGGCTGGATTAGGCCATTTGAATACATGTCCCACAACAAAATGCATTAAGTAAACTAATTAAACTATACTATACATTTGAGGATTCAGCATAGACCTACCAGACACAATACCCCAGGAGGAAACAGAGGGCATGGAAAGCAACTAAGAGACAAATGTAGCCTCTATGGTTAACACAAAGACTGGAACCAGTCTGGCTAACAGGATGCAGGCTCTGTCAGGAACAAACATGAACAAGGCAAATACACACTGAGCAGACTCTGACTGGGGCAAGCAGGAACAACACTGTGGGAACTAAGAACAGTTTCTGCTGTGGCCTGCACTGTTACACAATCCCTCAAGGACTCTGGTACACAAGTGATTTGTACGCCAATGCACAACAAGGAGATTCGGAAAATGGCAGCTTCTAAGCAGTTCCAGGCAGCAGAAAGGGCAGGGCAGGTTCAAATGGCCGATCTGTATGAAAGTGCTCACAGGTGTGTGCAGCTTCAGTCTCTCACAAGTCCTGGAGTTGAGGATCAAGTTCAAAGGGCCAGCTGGACCTTTCACATGGGATGCAATGGATAGATGATTACAGGTCTTACCGACTACTAGGCAGTGCATTATCGGACCTGAAGTCCATGCAGACTGATAAACTATGACTATGGCATACCATACTGAAGAGGGAAGCACACAGGAGTCAGAATGGGAGTCTGGGTGAGAGCAGATGAAGATTATCAGGGTACAGATAGTCCATTTACAGCGCCCCCTGGAGAAGGGGTGGGGAGAGACTTAAAACATGGCAGTGGCAGGACTTATTACCTGGGATGGACTGCGGAGGGCATGTCTTGTGAGCAATGCTTGTCATAGCCAGGGTACTTGTGCTATCCATTTTCAGGTTTGATGCACTTCTTGTCACACATGCTCCTTGCAGAGATAGCTGATGTCACACTTACTGCTGTCAAGGGTCTGGTCATGCATTCATGTTACCAATACAATTGCGCATCCACTGCCTCATGTATGATGCACTTTTTTACCTTATGACTGATGGGCCCTCAGTACAACCCTGGCGGTAAATCCCGCTTTCTGCCATGCAGAAGACTGCCAACATACTGTTGCAGCAGCAGAATTACGCTACAGGTATTACGACTCACAGCTCGGAATCCGCCACAATACAGACACCCACACAAGTCTGCCACACCAAAGGTCAGTGGTAAACTGGCAATACCAAAACCTACACCATCACGCCAACAGGAATACGCCCACAGTATCATGACCCACAAATTAACGTGGCAGTCTTTCAACCGCAGTAAACCATTGGCAGTACACACCGCTGCGCTCAAAATACACACACACTAACAAAACACAATCACATTGGACAATTCAAAATACACACACCTGATCCACATACACACACCACAACCACACACCCAATACAATATAAAGCACACACCTACATCACCCACAAACCCTTACAACCAAAAATTTGAAAGAA
This sequence comes from Pleurodeles waltl, assembly GCF_031143425.1. NCBI lineage: Eukaryota > Metazoa > Chordata > Amphibia > Caudata > Salamandridae > Pleurodeles > Pleurodeles waltl. Next base: position 1,274,101,685 of record NC_090440.1, on the reverse strand, counting down.
GGCCAGAGAGAGAGACTACCTAACACAACACCAGCATCCACAGACACACCACACCATCACTCTTACAACATCCACGCACCTCAAACAACACACACCAACACATCCCCTCACACATCAAAACAGACAGCACCTCACATATCACCCACACCACATCATGGCACCTCAAAGACACCCTAGGTTCTCTGAGGATGAGCTCAGGGTCATGGTGGAGGAAATCGTCCGGGTAGAGCCACAGCTATTCGGATCACAGGTGCAGCAGACATCCATTGCAAGGAAGATGGAGCTATGGCGCAGAATTGTCGACAGGGTTAACGCAGTGAGACAACATCCAAGAACACGGGATGACATCAGGAAGAGGTGGAACAAACTACGGGTGAAGGTACGTTCCATGGTATCCAGACACCAGATTGCTGTACAGAGGACTGGCGGTGGACCCCCACCTCCTCCCCCACAACTAACAAGATGGGAGGAGCAAGTCTTGGCGATCATGCATCCTGAGGGCCTCGCAGGAGTAGCAGGAGGACTGGACTCTGGTAAGGCAAATCTTTACTACTTTATTACCCCCCACCCCACCTGCATGCCATCACATATTCCCACCCTCACTCTCACACCCATCACCCCAACTACCCACAGATACCCCACTAACACAACCCACACATCCCAAAACCAAGCCCTGCATGTATCACCAATGCATGGCCACCCATCACCAAAGCATGTCCAGTAGAGTGACTCACTCATGCCCCAAAATCACCAATCACACAAGGGCCAAGCCATGATGCAAGCACTGGAGTAGAGGGTAACTCACCCATTGCACAAGATGGCACACACAGATACAATAACTGCATTTACACCCCAACAGGACCCCTACCCAACGTTACCAGACAGGAGGTGCCAGTCATATCCAGTCCCACCACAGAAGAGGCCCACAGTGACGACAGCAGGTCTGCACGCCTGGATCAAGATGACCAGCCCGGCGCATCAGGGACCTCGGAACAGTCGTTCCCCTGACACAGTCACAAACTACCACTGAACCTCCCCTCTCAGGAAACACCACCACAGCACCCACCCAGCGGGCCCATCCCTCTGTCCCCAGGACATGTCAATCAGCAGTGTGTCCACCACTACAGGGAACCCAGGCAACACCACTAACACAGGACGATCAGGGACCTGGGGTCAGTGGCAGTGGGCACACAGTTCAGGGGACAGAGGCACAGGATAACAGGGGAGATGAGAGGACTGCTGTACGACAGGGGGAGGACAGGCCCAGGGAACCAACACTCCACGACGCACTCTCCAACATCATGGGAGCTTTCCACCATTCCCAGGAGACCATGGGCACGGTACTGGCCAAGTTTCAGGAGACCCAGCTGCTGCAGGAAGAACACTACTTGGTGATCAGGGAGGACTTGAAGTCCATCAACACCACCCTGGTCACCATTGCAAGGGTGCTGGCAGACCTTGTCAACACCAGGAGGGACACAGTGACACACCAACGGGCCCCTGACACTAGCCTGGGCGATGAACAGCCCTCCACCTCCGCCGGCACTAGTGGACAGGAGGCTGCACCACAGGAACAACATGCCACCAGCACCCCACCCCTTGCAGATGGAGAACCTTCCCACAAATGGTCCTGAGATCCCAGAATTAGATAGAGAACATTGCCAAGACCCCACCAGGAAATAAGACCCCCCTGAATGTCACCCTTCTGTCCCACTTTGACACCCTGTCCACCTTAAACTGCCATTGCTCCACTTTCTAAGCTCCATTGGACAATGCAGCTGTGAAACAAATAGACTGGACTCTGCCATGGACATTCCTCCACCATCACCCCAGCCCATTTCACACCCCTCCACTTATTTGCACAGAAATTAACACCTTTGAATCACAAAACAAGCTGGAGTCAGTCTGTGCTTTCAAAAATGTGTAATTGCAAAATCTCTGGAATATCGCATTGTCAATGTACTTGTTAACGTACCAATGTAACACAGCTGTAGGCCAGCAGTAAACATAGCAGAGGGCACAAAGTGGGACCCAGATCTGTGAAACGGAAAGCCAAAGTAACAAGTCAGGGTCCATACACTGAGTGAAAATGACAGACTTATGTTAGCTCCAACAATAGTATGAGATGTGGGAAGCAGTTACATCTTCTTACCTGTGTCTCACTGGAAGTATTGCATGATGATGTTGCTTTGGTTGTCGATCTATTCTTCTTCTGCCTCCTCTTCTTCACTGTCCACAGGCTCCACAGCTGCCACAAGACCACCATCTGGCCCATTCTCCTGCAGAAAAGGCACCTGGCGTCGCAAAGCCAGGTTGTGCAGCATACAGCAGGCCTCGATTATCTGGCACACCTTCTTCGGTGAGTAGTATAGGGAGCCACCTGTCAGATGGAGGCACCGGAATCTGGCCTTCAGGAGGCTGAAGGTGCATTCTATAATCCTCCTAGTTCGCCCATGTGCCTCATTGTAGCGTTTCTCTGCCCTTGTCCTTGAATTCCTCACTGGGGTCAGTAGCCATGACAGGTTGGGGTAACCACAGTCACATGCAAATGTTGAGGGACAACTGTTAGACACACACTAACCCTTAGGGACAACCCCATACCCAGACACCTACGTCAACTGTGTTGGGACCTTGGGCTTACCTATTAGCCACACATGGTGCCTCAGGAGTTGCTCCATCACATAAGGGATGCTGCTATTCCTCAAAAAGTAAGCGTCATGCACTGAGCCAGGATACTTGGCATTCACATGGGAGATGTACTGTCTGCCAAACACACCATCTGCACATTAATCGAATGGTAGCTTTTACCAGTTTCTGGACACCTGTTCATTCCTGCAGGGAGTACAAATGCCACATATGTACCATCAATGGCACCAATGATGTTGGGGATATGTCCCGGGCATAGAAGTCACCTTTCACTGTGGGCAAATCCTCCACCTGAGGGAAAACAATGTAGTTGGGCATGTGTTTCAGCAGGGCAGATAACACTCTGGACAACACGTTAGAGAACATTGGCTGGGACATCCCTGATGCCATGGCCACTGTTGTTTGAAAAGACCCACTGGCCAGGAAATGGAGTACAAACAGAACCTGCACTAGAGGGGGGATTCCTGTGGGATGGCGGATAGCTGAAATCAAGTCTGGCTCCAACTGGGCACACAGTTCCAGGATTGTTGCACGATCAAGTCTATATGTGATTATTATGTGTCTCTCTTCCATTGTCGACAGGTCCACCAGGGGACTGTACACCGGAGGATGCCGCCATCTCATCACCTGCCCCAGCAGACGTTCCCTATGGAGGAGAACAGCGAGCAGAGGGTCATCCAACACTGAGGTATCACAATGTGTTATTTGCTGAAATGTTGGTAATTCGTAATGTGCCGGTATCTGTCTGTATTTATCGGCCTAGATAGGTGTGACACAGTTTTTATCCATCCCATGTGGCCCCCTGAAATGGCGGCTGCCTGACCTGTAAGGTGGGACAAGGGGAAATTAGGTAACTGCGCTAGCGTTGTACACCATCGCGGTGGGCGGTCGAAGACCACAGTGCAATTCAGCATTGGTTAACATTGGGCCCTATAGGTCCCAGGAGCCAATGTCGATGTATGCCGGTGGTGACGGTACGCACTGCCGCGGACGTGACCGCCATTTTCTATCTGTTCACTCACTTGTTAATGACCTTCAACAGGAGAGGACCTACACTGCAAGTGCTGCTGTGAACTGTTTCTGGAAGTGACGATGGTTACAGTGTCTGGGGAAAGGGCTTCTGCCTTCACTTCGAAGGAGTTGGAGAAACTAGTGGATGGGGTCTACCACAGTACACGCAACTGTACGGTACTCCAGATAAACAGGTGAGTACACTGTGAGCATGCTGCGTGGGTAATGCCTGTTTTCAGTGGTGTGGATGGAAGATACATGGGGGTGGGGGGCTGAGGCCTGCTGTACCTTTCCTCTAGGTCAGCGCCCACCAGAACAAGGGTATTTGGCGTGCCATCGACAAGGACATCCGGACCTTGGGGGTCTACCACAGACGGAGCACCTACTGGCATAAAAGATGGGTGAACCTGTGCCGCTGGAGCAAGGAGACAGCGGAGGCCCATCTGGGGATGGCCTCCAAACATGGAAGGGGTGCCCGTCGCACCATGACCCCTCTGATGTACCAGATCCTGGCAGTGGCCTATTCAGAGTTGGATGGGCGCTTGAGGGCATCACAGAAGCCACAAGGGGGTGAGTACACTCTGATTCAGCTGACTCTGCATGCATTATGAAGTGTCTGGGTGGGGGACTAGTGGGCTGTGGGTTCCCCTGGGTCAGGGAGAACTTGGTAGGCAGGGTCCCTTGTTAGGCAGGCTCTGTGGCATGCCAACCCCACTAGTGGTAATAGCCATCTACACATAGTCAGGCTCCTGTGACTTCCAGGTGTGCAGCAATTGGGCTTAGGCCTTGTACCCCATGGGCATGTGAATTTGCTGGAAACTGTTTGTGCATGATGTAGTGCAGAGGGCTGCTCCCTGTGTGTTGTGTCCTCCAACGCTAGTGGTGTTGCATGCACTGAACATGTTTTTCTTCTGTCTCCCCCCCCTTTTTGGTTTGTCTCACTGTTCTTGTGTGCAATAGCATAATCTGGTGGAGGAGCAGTGGCACCGGAGCAGGAGGGAGCTGCAACCCACTTGGCCCTGGAGGGTGAAGCAACGGAGTCCGAAGCCACCAGTGGGACGGAGAGCGAGGGGAGCTCCACAACGGGGACAGGAGCATACACCCTTGACAGCGACTCCTCTTCTGATGGGAGCTCCCTTGCGGTGGCGGACACCTCTGTGCACACCGCATAAACAGGTACAGCTGCCACCCCCTACCAGCACCGCCCTCCCAGCAGCCCCTCAGCATGTGTCCCGTGCCCGCTCACCCAGGTGGGTGGGCATCTCCTTCGCCCCAGGCACCTCAGGCCCTGCCGCAGTCAGCCCTGCTGCTCTCAATGAGGAGGCTATTGACCTCCTGAGATCCCTCACTGTTGGGCAATCTACCATTTTGAATGACATCCAGGGTGTTGAGAGGCATTTGCAACAAACAAATGCATACCTGAAGGACATTTATTTTGGGCAGGTGGCCAAACAGAGAGCATTTCAGGCTCTGGCCTCAGCACTGATGGCAGCCATTGTCCCTGTGTCCAGCCTCCCCCCTCCAACTTCCTCCACCTGACCCAATCCCCTGTACCTCAGCCTATCCCAAGCACACCATCAGACCAGCATGCACACTCATCAACACACAAGACTGGACATGGCAAACATAAGCACCACACATCCCACAAGCACTCACACAAGCACCATACCCATGCAGACACAGCAACATCCACTGCTTCCACTGTGTCCCCCTCCTCCACGTCCTCCTCCTCCCTCCCTGTCTCGTCTCCACTCACACCTGCATGCACTACATCCTTAGCCACTACCTCCATCACCAGCACGCCCATCACCACACACCGCTCACGTGCAATCACCACCCCACTATCAAGCACACATCCCCAGTTTCCTCTCCCAGTGTGTCTCTGAGCCCTCCTCCCAAAGTACACAAACTCAGGTACACACCCACCCAACAGCCATCTACTTTGACGTCTTCCCTTCACCTCCCCCCCTCCTTCCCCTAGGGCCAGGCTTTCCCGGTCCCGGCCCAGCACCTCAGCCACCAAGTCCCCAGGCACAGTGGTGCCAGCAACTGCGGGGTCATAGAGTGCGCCACCCATCAGGGCTGCCAATGTGCCACGTAGAGAGGGCAAGGACATTCCGCCACCTGCCAAGGTGAAGAAGGTGCCCACTTCCCGGAGGGAGAAGCCGCACCTACCAGCCACCAAGGGCTCCGCCAAAACAAAAGGGGACAGTGGCAAAACACCTGAGCACCATCAAAGGTGGGGAAGGGACAAAAGCATAAGAGCAGGTCAGGACAGGGCATGGTGGCACCGACTGAGGGACTAGTGTCACCCCTTCTTTCCACGACCACACCAACCTGTACTGCGGCGAACACCGCAACCTACCCCGCCACCAGCACCGCCACCAGCACCTCCACCTGCACCGGCACCAGTACCGCCACCTGCACAGCCACCTGCACCGCCACCTGCACATCCACCTCACTGCCACTGGCACAGCCTCAGCAACAGTCCCTAGCATCTTCCCCAGTGGACAGCCGACCGAGGCTGCAGGAGACGTCCTGCTGTGTCCCGCAACAGGTGCTGACCCATGCACCACTGCCAGCACCGCCGCCACAGACACCGCCGCAAGCACCGCCACCAGCCCCACGATGTGCTCGGACAGTGGCACCACCACTGACATGGGTACCATCCCCAGTGGTCAGTTGTCCGAGGCTAGAGGAGACTTCCTGGACCCTGCCCAGCGTCCATCACTGTTTGCACCTGCAGGTGAAAGGCGAAGCCGCAGCAGTGTTGGGTATGTCTCTGCCTCCATGGCATATCATGCTATCTGTTCCTAGGCAATCTCGTGGCACACACACCCAGGAGTGGGGTTGGGACTGGCCACACTACATGTGGAGCACTCTGGGCACCATGCCCCCTCCAGAACCAGTGCAGAATGACATCCACTACCTCAGTCCTTGGCAGGATGAAGCACTCTGGGCACCATGCCCCCTCCAGAACCAGTGGAGAATCACATCCACTACCTCAGTCCTTGGTAGGATGAAGCACTCTGGGCACAAGGCCCCCTCCAGAACCAGTGGAGACTGTTATCCGCTTGAGAGACTGTGGCTTTTCACTCCCCAGGATAAAGCAGTGGCCAAACTATCCACTGGAAAGACTTGAGAGACTGTGGCTTTGCACTCCCCAGGATTAAGCAGTGGGCAAACCACCCACTGGAAAGACTTGAGAGACTGTGGCTTTGCACTTCCCAGGATAAAACGGTGGGCAAACCACCCACTGTAAAGACTTGGGAGACTGTGGCTTTGGACTCCCCAGGATAAAGCAGTGGGCAAACCACCCACTGGAAAGACTTGAGAGACTGTGGCTTCGCACTCCCCAGAATACAGCAATGGGCATGGAGCCCAAACATGCAGCAGTGGCATCGTGCGTTCATTCGGCTGAGGTGCCCCCCCTTCCCTTCCCCCTGAGGTGCCTTTTTATTTTCGATCTGATGCCCCTGTAGTGTTCTCTCCGTTTTGAGTCAGGTATCTTGTGTGGGCTTTGCCTATTCATTTTGGGACCACTGGTCCACAGACAATGATTGGTACACTATCCGGACTTGTGTAGTTGGTATACATATTTGCATATACTGAATTTTGAACTTTCACTATCAGATTTTTCATGATTACAATTGTTACAGTCATTTAATTTTGTCCTTGCATCCTTCCAGGGGGTGGGGGGTGTATATGTAATGTTGCTGCATGTATTTGTGTGTATGTTGTTGTGGGTGAGGGTGGGGGTATTGCGTGTTGCATGTGTGTGTCACTCTTTTTACCCTCCCCCCCTCCCCTGTGTTGTAGGTGCAGTACTCACCATGGTCGTTGACGCCATCTGTCCTGCTCCTGATAGAGAAGGAGGAAGACCAGCATGGGCAGTACGTGTAGTTCGGGCTCCATGGCGTCCTGGTTCCTCGTTGGGTGTTGACAGGTGATTGGTTTCCTTTATGTGTACTGTTTCCACCGTGCTTTTGATAGCATTGGTTCCACCCCAGAAAAGGTGGCGGATAGGCCTGTTGTGATACGTTAGGCGTAACTTTGTCCTCCGCCTGTCTGTTGGCGGTTACCGCCGCTGTGTTTGTTTCTACCGCTGTGCCGATCAGAGTGTTAAAGTGGCTGTCTATGTTGGAGGTTTCCGCCATGGACGTGATTCTATTATTTTTTTCGCCGGCCTGTTGGTGGTATTACCGCTGCTTTAACACCGACCGCCATGGTGGTAATGAGGGCCATGGTGTCTTAGTTGTGTGTAATATGCTGCAATGGACCATGTTGGCAACATGGATGTGTCTCATAGCTGTGGTCCTCTGATATTGCCCTTCAAATGTGAAATAGACAGGATATATGTCAATATCCTTGTGTGTGATGTCTGCTGTACATTCATACCCAGCAAATGTAATGTGGCTTTTGCAGTATGCAAATTTGTATTTCTGCAATGCTCCATGAGGCAAAACTCTCATTATGATTCCTAGACATCATGTGATTCATATATAGTTACCCAGAGCATGATTGAGTGATGAAGTGAGGTGTTTAATTCCATATGATAACAAAGTGGTGATGGTGACTATAGTTAGAAGACGTTTTGTACGATATGTTGTCTGAGACACAATCCTACAGTTGTGTTTGGATGTTCCCCCTCATTTTCCCAGACAGCATCTGTAGGAAAGCACCATCTTGCCTGGCATGTTGCCCCCATTTTTACTGTATGTAAGTTTGTTTTTACCTATTTGTGTCACTGGGATCCTGCTAGCCAGGACCCCAATGCTCATAAATGATGCCCTGTATGTGTTCCCTGTGTGGTGCCTAACTGTATCACTGAAGCTCTGCTAACCTGAACCTCAGTGTTTATGCTATCTCTGCTTTTAAAATTGTCACTGCAGGCTAGTGACTAATTTTACCAATTCAGATTTGCACACTGGAACAGCCTTTTAATTCCTTAATATATGGTACCTAGGTACCCAGGGTATTGGGGTTCCAGGAGATCCCTATGGGCTGCAGCATTTCCTTTGCCACCCATAGGGAGCTCAGACAATTCTTACACACGACTGCCACTGCAGCCTGAGTGAAATTACGTCCACGGTATTTCACAGCCATTTTACACCGCACTTAAGTAGCTTATAAGTCACCTATATGTCTAACCCTCACTTAGTGAAGGTTAGGTGCAAAGTTACTTAGTGTGTGGGCACCCTGGCACTAGCCAAGGTGCCCCCACATTGTTCAGGGCAAATTCCGCTGACTTTGTGAGTGAGGGGACACCATTATACGCATGCACTACATGTAGGTCAATACCTATATGTTGCGTCACAATGGTAACTCCGAACATGAACATGTAACATGTCTAGGATTATGGAAATGTCACCCTAATACCATTCTGGTATTGGGGGGACAATTCCATGCAACCCCGGGTCTCCAGCATGGAGCCCGGGTACTGTCAAACTAACTTTCCGGGGTCTCCTCTGCAGCTACCGCTGCTGCCAATCCCTCAGTCAGGTTTCTGCCCCCCTAGGGCCTGGGCAGCCCAGTCCCAGGAAGGCAGAACAAAGGATTTCCTCTGAGAGAGGGTGTTAGACCCTCTCCCTTTGGAAATAGGTGTGAAGGGCCTGAGAGGAGCAGCCTCTCCTGGCCTCTGGAAATGCTTTGAAGGGCACAGATGGTGCCCTCTTTGCATAAGCCAGTCTACACCGGTTCAAGGATCCCCCCAGGCCTGCTCTGGCACGAAACTGGACAAAGGAAAGGGGAGTGACCACTCCCCTGACCAGCACCTCCCAGGAGAGGTGCCCAGAACTCCCCCATTGTGTCCCAGACCTCTGCCATCTTGGATGCAGAGGTGTGAGGGCCCAATGGACAGCTCTAAGTGGCAGGTGATGTCAGAGACACCTCCTGATAGGTGCTTACCTTTCTCTGTAACCAATCCTCCTCTGTGGGGTATTTAGAGTCTCTCCTGTGGGTATCTCACCAGATAACGAATGCAAGAGCTCACCAGAGTTCCTCTGCACTTCACTCTTCAACTTCTGCCAAGTATCGACCGCTGACTGCTCCAGGACGCCTGCAAAACCACAACAAAGTAGCCAGAAGAGTACCAGCAACATTATAGCGCCTCATCCTGCCGGCTTTCTCGACTGTTTCCTGGTGGTGCATACTCTGAGGGCTGTCTGCCTTCACCCTGCACTGGAAGCCAAGAAGAAATATCCTGTGGGTCGATGGAATCTTCCCCCTGCCAATGCAGGCACCAAACTTCCGCATAACCGGTCCTCTGGGTCCCCTCTCATCCTGACGAGCATGGTCCCTGGAACACAGGAGCTGAGTCCAAGTGTCCCCGACAGTCCAGTGGCCCTTCTGTCCAAATTTGGTGGCGGTAAGTCCTTGCCTCCCATGCCAGACAGTAATCCTGTGTACTGCGTGAACTGAGGCTGGTAGGGCATCTGTGTACTCTAGGAAGACTTACTTCGTGCACATCCTAGCCCAGGTCCCCAGCACTCCGTCCTGCATTGCCAACTCAATGAGTTGGACGCCGACTTCGTGGCACTGTTGTTGTGCTGAGTCGACCGCCATCCTCAGATCATCTGAGCACCTGTTCAGGTGCTTCTGTGGGTGCTGCCTGCTTCTGTGTGGGCTCTCCGTGTTGCTGAGTGCCCCCTCTGTCTCCTCCTCCAACGGGGGACATCCTGGTCCTTCCTGGGCCCTGGCAGCACCCAAAATCCTCACCCGCGACTCTTGCAGCTAGCAAGGCTTGTTTGCGGTCTCTCTGCGTAGAAACAACTCTGCATCCTCCAGCACACCCTGGGACACCTTCTGACCAAAGGAGAAGTTCCTGGCACCTTCTGTTGTTGCAGAATCTTTGGCTTCTTCCACCCGAAGGCAGCCCTTTTGCACCTTTATCCGGAGTTTAATGGGCTCCTGCCCCACCCGGACACTTGCGTGACTCTTGGACTTGGTCCACTTCCTTTACAGGTCCTCAGGTCCAGGAATTCATCTTCAGTGCTTTGCAGTCAGTTGTTGTCCTTGCAGAATCCCTTATCTCGACTTTACTGTCTTTCTGGGGTAGTAGGATAACTTTACTCCTACTTTTCAGTGTCTTGGGGTGGGGTATCTTGGGCACCCTTAGTGTTTTCTTACACTCCCAGCGACCCTCTACACACTGCACTAGGCCTGGGGTCCATTTGTGGTACGCATTCCACTTTTAGAGTATATGGTTTGTGTTGCCCCTAGGCCTATTTCTCCCTATTGCATTCTATTGTGTTCTACATTGTTTGCACTACTTTTCTAACTGTTACTTACTGATTTTTGTGTGTGTGTGTATATTTTGTGTATATCACTTACCTCCTAAGGGAGTAAATCCTCTGAGATACTTTTGGCATATTGTCACTAAAATAAAGTACCTTTATTTTAATAATTCTGAGTATTGTGTTTTCTTGTGATATAGTGATATAATGATATAAGTGGTATAGTAGGAGCTTTGCATGTCTCCTAGTTCAGCCTAAGCTGCTCTGCTATAGCTACCTCTATCAGCCTAAGCTGCTAGAAAACTTCTAATCTACTAATAAGGGAAAACTGGACCTGTCACAAGGTGTAAGTACCACAAGGTACCCACTATAAGCTAGGCCAGCCTCCTACAGCATCTTCCTCCTCCTCCTCTTCAGGCATTTGTTGATCCGTTCACAGAGGGGAACGTTCCTCCTCACACAAATGTTGTGCAGGATGGCACAGGTCAAAATGATCTTAAAGACCATTTCAGGGGAATTTAGGAGGCTGCCTCTGGTGATTTCCAGGCACCTGAATCTGGACTTCAGGATGCCAAAAGTCTGCTCAACTATGGTGCATGTCCTACGATGTGTCTCATTATAGGCACGCTCTGATGCTGTGCTTGGGTTGGCAAATGGAGTCATGCTCCATGGCTGGATCCCGTAACCCTGATCAGCTCAAAGAGAAAATGAGGGTAAGTATTTTGTTGTTGGTTGCACCGTGATTGTCATTTTGCATGGCAGTTATTATCTTGTGTCGACTGTGACTCATCTGTGTTTTTGGTATTGTGTGGGATCCCAGGCTTCTGTGATGTTCTTTTTGCACTGGGTTGTTTGACTAGCAAAACTGGTGTTTGGCTGATTGACATGATATCTGTGATATATTTAGAAACTTGCTGTTCAGTGTGTATCTCCCATGCATTATGTAGTGAGAAATAAGTGTGCGTGTGCCTTCGCTGGAAGTGACATGATACTTCCACACACACAATAGATTCCACAGTGGTGGAAACATGGTTGCACTATATGGCCTGAACATCCTATCCAATTCGACATATGCAATTGCAGGTGAAATGCAACAGTGAGGCCCTTTGATTTGGCTAGGTGACAATGCACAACACATCTCCATACGTTGGCAGCACTGAAGTGTTCACAATTGACAATGCACAACTATCCCATGTGTGACAAGTTCTATGTAAACCTATTTTTGTTCCCTCACCGAGTTGGCTCATGTGCAACTGTGCACCTACACTACTGAACTTGCTCCAGGTAAGCTGGCTAACTTGGTTGTGGGGGTGAAGGTTTTAGTGTAGGAAGGTCCATCTGCCTGTACATCTGTTATGTATATGGGGAATTGTCTTAATCCGTATGTGTAGCAGTGTGCACTTAGCATTAGTGTCACATCCACATGTTTTCATAGCACAGTCCACTTCCTTATTGCTAGCTGGCAATTTCACCCCAGGAGTGATGTGAGGTGTTGGTAGTGCCTCAATAATTCCATGTCACCTTCATTAAAGTCAGCGTCGTCATGCTATGTGTTTCGTGGTGTTTGACCTGCAGCAACACACATTACACACCCCTTACTCAGGACGTATTGCTTGGAAGAGTGTGGGCCTGACTGTAGCCTTATGTGATATTGAAAGGTTCACCTTCCAAGTTGTCACTGTGTGGTTTTAAATGGGTCCTGTGGGGCTCTAGGGTGGCATCTTTTGGCATTTACATCTGTCATTTGCCCATAGGTGTGTATCCCATTGGGTCAGGATATAAACATGACTACCAGTGTCACACCTCAGTGTCTTTCTGGCCACGTGTCAATGTAGTGGTGTATGTGTTGGGTGTCCTACAGGGTTGCTGTGCTGTGTGTAAATTACTAGGTTTCTGTACTTACCAATAAGTCGACCATTGCCACATCGTCCATCCTGGAAGTGCTGATTGATGATGCTGTGGAGGAAGATGAATGAATCATGTACACTCCCAGGATACTTTGCCATGATGTTGGTGAACAATCCCCGGTAATCCACAATGGCCTGCACATTGATGGAGTGTGAGTGCTTCCTGTTGTGGTATAGGTGCTCAGTTGCAGCAGGTGTCCCAATCCGGACATGTGTGCAGCCAATGGCACCAAGCAAGTGTGGGAAGCCATTAATTTGATAAAACCCCTGTTTGGTCTCCTGCTGCTTCTGCTGTGTGTTGGGGAAGCTGATGTGGTAGGGTGTGAGGGAGATGATTTGCATCAAGTACCTTGGGAAGGAAGGCAGAGAATGAGGGCTGTGAGATCCTGGCAACCAGGGCACCAGTGGTTTGAAACGAGTCACTTGCAAATATGTGCAGGACAGCTAGCAGCGTGGACTCCGGTGGAATGATGTGGGGTGTCTGCAAGTTGGCTGACAACGGTGGCTCAATGTGGTGCAACAGCTGCTATATGGCTTGCCAGTTTAGTCTATACCTCTGGATGATGTCATGTTCCTTGAGGCCCTGAAGTGTTGTCCTGGTCCTGAATATCCTCTTCTGCCTTCTGCGTTGCCTTTGGGATCCATGTTGGTGTGGTGGTAGCTGCTGCTGTTGCTCCTGTGCTCTGGGTCTTCGAGCATGCTGTATGAGTAGCACCTCCATATCTTCCTTTTTGAGCAATGATGTTGCTTGTGTGAGTTTTCCTTAAGTAGTGGTGTGTTTGCCCCATTTTAATGCCTGCCCTGACCCAGGCATTAAAATTGCGCCTTTTTTGCCCGGTTGGATAAATGTGGCGCACGGTGTTTAAGTAATTTTTTGGACGGGAACGCCTACCTTGCATCTCGTTGATGCAAGGCGGTTTCACGAATCCAGAAAATTGCGCACACTAGGATATTTTGACATTAGACCGGTCTAGCGTCAAAGTATAAATATGGTATTATGTTTGCACCGGATTAGCGTAAAAAAAAATGACGGTAATATGACACAAAGGGAGTATAAATATGGGACTAAATGTTTCACTTCTGCAAGGTGTGACCATACTTTGATATTGACCCTTATTCTAGCACTTGAGCACTTTAGCCTGATAATGGCAGATCTGCAAGACATGAGCTGTTGCAGTCTCTGAGGCTACCTAAAATCCTCCATGAAACTTGGGGGCAGATTTATTGGAAGTTGTGTTGCACTGAGTGCAGCACCACTTTCCCTGCGCCCCTTAGCACCCTCCTACCACCACATTGTGTGCACACCATGGTGCAGGGTAGGGGATAATAGCATCATTTTTCATGACGCTATTGATGTACTCTGCAGGAGTAGCATCAAAATATTGGTAATACTCCTGCAGAATATATAGGTGCCCATTATAAATAATGGAAGCCCCTTTTTAACGCCTGCTCTGAGCAGGTGTTAAAAGTGCCGTACAAAATAACGCAAGGAAATCTCTTAGATTTCCTTGTGCCATTTTTTGGGCCCCCCTACTGAGGGAACGCCCCCTTTGCTTACATTAGGCCTGATGCAGGCATAATGTAGTGCAAAGGGTTACAACCACTTTGTAAATATGGCACTAGGATTTGGCCTCGCTGGGCCACATTAGCGTAAAAAAGTTATGCTAATGTGGCGCAAGGTGGCACTAGGAGCTCATAAACATGTCCCTTAGTTCCTTGGAACAGGATAGTCACCACTGTGTGTGACTTTTAAGATGGAATTTGAAGCATCAGGTCAGCCGCTGCACGCTTATGCTCAGATTAAATTGCTTTCCTGTATGCTGTGTTGTGTATGCATGGTTAATAATTTGGGTCGACAGGAGGTGTAACTTGTGCAAGGGTGCAGTTCAGATAGCTGATGAGGTGTTATTTGTTTGCTCTGTTTTAAAATTTGTTAGATGCTGTTTCTTAAAACCCCTATTTGTGAAATACGGTATTAACTTGATTACAACAGCCATGCAGTTTCTGTCTCATCTGTTTAATTAAATGAATTACAGAATTTTTTTTAATTTTGCAAGATTTTTTTTAAACATTTATAAAAGTTTGTCTTATGTAATCTAATATGCAAAATAATATTATATGTGAATTTAATTAGACTGTATTAAACTTTATCCCTATCAATGTTTTATTGTTGATCTCTTTGTAGATCTAAAACTTTAATACAATCTTGAATTGTGAGTGGGAATAATGGGAGTGGGAATATTGTGCTATTGTCTTGTGCACCCTAAGTGGTTAGGGTATGCCCAGACGTGGGCCCCTTGCTTGCTGCACCACTGGGCTCAAGCTTGCCTGGCTGATGAAGGGTGATACCCTGAAACCGGTTCCAGGATGCTTGAATCCTGTCCAAGGAGGACCTGGCTTGGCAGTTCGGGCTGGACTCCTCCCTTAGGGAGCAGGGTCAAGACTGATTTGAATATATACAACAGTAGCATCAACAATTGTGGCTGTGTAAGAGTGGTGCCGTGGTTTTCTTCATTTCATACATGGACTGTGATCTTTCCTAGGTGACAGCTTCCACACCCTGTGGCTGGGTGTATAACCACTAGAGCACTCCGTTCTTCAAATAAGACTTTCTCATCATGAACTGTGCACATTGAGGGTAGCAGAAATTTTGGAAGTGCGCACCACTCTTACACAGCCACAATTGTTGATGCTACTGTTGTATATATACTTTGTGTACAGAGACGCACTCCAAGCTTGAATTGATTTACTATAGAAATTGTTATTTTTGATCTTATGTTTCCATCTGTTTAAAGACTTTCTCGTTTTTGGTTCTTGATATTATTACAATGGCAACTTTTAATGATAATAGAGAGGCCCTGTTTGAAGAACTTTTTAATACTGAAAAAAACAGAGTTACTCTGGATAAGAATGTCAGCAACAAAAAAGAGGGTTTAAAAATGAAATTTGTAAGATGGGAACGGTTAAAAAAACAAGAGCTTTCAAGATGGTGGGATACATACAAATCAAACAAATTCCGAGGGGAATTCGAGTTGTACTCTTCCCATCCTTTGGGGATCTTAACCCTACACTATTGCAAAAATGGGAACAGCTACTGATTAGTTACTCTTTCGGTATCATGGATATACTGTCCTTCACAGGATGAAGCACTCTGGGCACCGGTCCCCCTCCAGAACCAGTGGAGACATGCATTCACTACCTCTGTCCTTCACAGGATGAAGCACTCTGGGCACCAGTCCCCCTCCAGAACCAGTTGAGACAGTTATCCACTTGGGAGAGTGTGGCTTTGCACTCCCCAGGATGGAACAGTGGGCAAGCCACGCACTGTAGAGACTTGTGAGACTGTGGCTTTGCACTTCCCAGGATTGAACAGTGGGCAAACCACCCACTGTAGAGACTTGTGAGACTGTGGCTTTGCACTCCCCAGGACTGATCAGTGGGCAACCCACCCACTGTAGAGACTTGAGAGACTGTGGCTTTGCACTCCCCAGGATAATGCAGTGGGCAACCCACCGACTGTATAGACTTGAGAGACTGTGGCTTTGCACTCCCCAGGATAATGCAGTGGGCAAACCACCCACTGTATAGACTTGAGAGACTGTGGCTTTGCACTCCCCAGGATGCAGCAGTGGGCAAACCACCCACTGGAGAGACTTGAGAGACTGTGGCTTTGCTCTCCCCAGGATGCAGCAGTGGGCAAACCACCCACTGGAGAGTCTTGAGAGACTGTGGCTTTGCACTCCCCAGGATTGAACAGTGGGTATTGAGCCCCCTCGTGAATCTGGCGTCGTGCACTCATCCGGCTGAGGTGCCCCCCCCCCCTCCCCCTGAGGTGCCTGTTGTTTTTCTATCAGATGCCCCTGCAGTGTTCTCTCTGTTTTGATCTGGTATAGAGTGTGGGCCTCGCCCATGCATTTTGGGCCCAGTGGTCCACGGACTATTAATGGTGCAATACCTGGACTACTATTCTTGGTGTATATTTTGTTAATAGTGTAAATATGTATATTTTTGCGTACAGCATTTTAATATATTACAATGGTTACACTCATTTCCTTTTGTCTTTGCATTCTTCCGGAGGGGTTCGGGGGTGTAACTCTAATGTATCATGCTGTATTGGTGTGTGTGTTGTCGTGGGAGAGAGTGGGGGTGTTGCGTATTGCGTGTGTGTGTGTCCCTGTTTTTTCCCTCCCGCCTCCCCTGTATCGTAGGTGCAGTACTCACCGTGCTCTTCGCCGCCGGCGTTCGTGCTCCTGGTAGAGGAGCAGGAAGACTATCGCAGGTAGGATTTGGAGTTCCGGTTCCATGGTGTCCTCGTTCCTAGTGGAGTGTGATGAGGTGAACATTTTCCCTTCGAATTTCCTGGTTCCGCCGTGTTTTCATCCACGGTGAATCCGCCCCGGAAAAGGTGGCGGATTGGCCTGTCATAATAGTGTGGGCGGTACATTGTCTCCCGCCTTTCTGTTGGCGGTGACCACTGCACTGTTTGTGTGTACCGCCGTGGCGGTCGGAGTGTTAAAGTGGCTATCTTTGTTGGCGGTTTCTGCCACGGTCGTAATTGCAAATTTTTCCACCGGCCTGTTGGCAGTCTCACCGCCGCTTTAACACCGTCTGCCAGGCTTGTAATGACCACAATAGTTTTTTCATCATTCAATTCATTGAACTTACAGTGTTTTGTGAGTGTATAGAGTCTTTCTAGAAATTCACCAGTAGTTTCACCAATTCTTTGACATTCTTGACTGAAAATGTATCATTCATAGTCAACGTTTGGTGCAGGATTAAACTTGATATTCAATTTATTTTCAATCAGACGGTACGTGACATCTCCGGTTCTCAGCATTTTCGTTGTAAATTCTTTCAGGTCATCATCAGCAAGATTACTTGATAATCTTTCTGTTATCTGTCTCATCAACTGCATCAATAAAACCTTCAAGTGTGTCTATCAAAGCACTCCATCTATCACCAATATTTAGCTTTTTTGGTGTTAGTGGCGCTTTCAGAAAAGACTGCAGCATTGTAACTTTTCATGGGAGTGGCTGGCATTGAGGGTGGAGCTTTTTCAGGTGCTGTTGGCTGTCCATTAGAATCTGCATAGTCACTGAGGCTAGCAATGGATCATCCTCCAGATCATTCAGGACAGTCTTTTGACCTTCTTCTTTGTCTCCTTTGGACC
The DNA here is from genome assembly GCF_031143425.1 of Pleurodeles waltl. Classification (NCBI taxonomy): domain Eukaryota; kingdom Metazoa; phylum Chordata; class Amphibia; order Caudata; family Salamandridae; genus Pleurodeles; species Pleurodeles waltl. The sequence continues at coordinate 1,274,083,716 of NC_090440.1, read as the reverse complement.
GCCAGCACTTGTGGAGACCAATGGAGTTGTTCTGAGCCATCACCTAGCAGCTTTGGGGGTGTGCCTCTTCAGATATTGGACAACTTAGTAAGCACAACCCCAGAACTTTTCTTGGGCCACTTCACCCAGTGCAGAGATTGTAACGCTCCACTCATCAAGGCTCTGGAAAGTGTAATGACAGTATGCTTTCTTTTTACTTGTGCTGTCAGCCAGCACTATTATTCACAATCTGATGTGGTCATTATGATTGTCTTTGACTGCGCTTTGTAGACCTGGTTGTATTCGCCTTCAGCCTTCACATTCCATACAATGTAGTTTTATTTTGTGTTGCACCGTGGTTCCTTTAAGTATGGTCTTAGTTGAAGCTTCTTGACCAACGATGCAAGACTTCTCTGTGAAGTTTTCTTTACATTTAGTCACTTCACACCGACTGGAATTGCGCTTTGACCCCACATATGCCAACCCTCGCCTCAGCACTTCAGTTAAGGTACATGTGTAAACCACAAGCAGTTTGCTTTGACAACAGCAAAGTCTATGAGAGAGCACTGTCCTTCTTTGGGTTATTTATCCCCTATCTCATTCTCAGTAGTAGTGTCCTTCCCAGCCAGGGTACCCGCCAATGACTTCGCCACACACAGAGTTGTAAATCACACATCTTTATTCCTCTGCATGTACTTGTGAACTCCCACATTCCAAACCAAGCTTTCATTACATTTTATTCTAGCAATTACTTCACACTGTCACAGAGTCCGTTCGGAGCCAAAAGAGTTCCTTAATAAAATGTATAAGACAGTACAATTATCAAGAAAATAGTTAGCTTTGTTGGTTTTGATTTCCTTTCTAAGGACAGAGTCGTTCAATAATAAAAGATAGAAATTCAATCTGTTACACACCTATTTTCCTCTCACCCAGACCATACAATACTTAGTAGGGCATGGTCACAAATAGAAATCATGCTGATATGTGTGTAGCATACCATCTGTATAAAAAGAGAGGAGAGAAAAATATAACCAGTTCTAGTCACCATCCTATGGGCATGGGAGAAGAATGTGTAATGTCTTTCCTTCTTTTGTTTTTCCCTCCACATGTCATGGAGCTCCAGCTCTTGGAATTTATTTTTGAGTTTTTCAGTAAAGCCCCTAGATGTGGAGTTGTAGCCCTCGTGCAGTCTGTCAGCGGGTCACTGACCACATTGAAGTCACTCAACAGGATAATACCGTCGTCAGCAAACTCCACTACCTTGTGTAGCCTATTAAAGATGCAATCATCCTGACCCAAAATGGGGACGCAGATTACTGCTAGAGTGCTCAGCCTGCTTTCAAGTGTACCCTTTAGAAAGAGAAACCTACCCACTCTGTCTTGTTTGGTGTCTATCTTCATAAGAGGGACATTTATACGCAGGGCTACTCCATTATGTTTAGACGTATGCAAGGAGTGAAAGGCCATGGAATACTGTTTGTGTTTGCATTTCAGTTGTTCTGATCATTTTAAGTTTCCTGCAGAACGATATTATCCTAGGTCCCCCTTCCCATGTATTGCCATATTTTTGTATGATTGATAGGAGCATTTAGCCCCTTCACATTGAGGGAAACTATCCTAACTATAAGATTGGTTTGAACAGGAATATGGCAACAGTCATAATCCTCTCACTGTGCATTTCAGTGGCATTGCTCATTTGAAGTAGAATATTGAGAGAAAATGTGATGTTACCAATTTAAAGACCTTCCCACCCTCTCCCTTCTGTCCCAACATCCAACAGCAATAAAGAATTAAAAGAAATAAGAGCAAACCTGTAAACCGAACATCTCATGGTGTATTGGTAATCACAGCCCAGTTGTTAGGGAATCCACCCCATTTTCTAGGGGTATCCAATGGACCATTCGCGCATGGAGATCTTATAAGTCTGTACCACGATGAGAGAGCAGAAATCACTTAAACTGAAAGGTTCTGCAGCATTGAGTGAGATATCCAAGCGAATCATGCTCAAAGAGTTTTCATGTAGTAGAGCAACGAGGAATCTTATTCCACTGTAGCTGCAGCTTTCTCGGGGTTGCAGGTCAAAGGGCGTCCACCACAACAGGAGTCCCTTTTTAGGGGATCTAGATAGCTGCCAGGGCATCAGCGGTGGCGTGAGTCACTGGCCCCGAGCCAGATGGCTTACCTCAGTGTACCATAGGATCAGAAATCAGGACCCTCTGCCTCAAGATCTGTGAATTGGTGAGAGTGGTTACCTGTCTCCAAGGCAATACCAAACAGAAATAGCCAACTGATTGGAATTTTGTTTTGTCACAAGTGGTCAGTCACAAAGCAAAACTGTTGGTGGTAGAAGAGTGTGGCTGGGGATATGTCCAGAAAGATTGAGAAGGAGTATCAGTAATGTTCCAATGTGTTTTTAGCTCTGGCTGCCTTTTACACATATTCTTTGCATTCACACTCATGGAACTTTGCCAGGACATCATGTGGTCTGTTAAAATCTCTAGCACAACAAGGACCACATCTATGCACTCAATACAATTAATTCTTCACAGGCTCAATTCCGGCAATAAGGGAAATCAGCAATTAGATGAAAACTACTATATCCGATCCTTCAGAATCTTCACAGAGATCCCTGATACGCAGGTCATCCCTTCCAGATTTCATTTCCAGGTCTTCAATTTTCCTTGTCATCACATTACTTTGTGCATGAAGCGCAATACATTTCTCCATATGCGTTGAGCTCTGAATCCGTAAAGATTCCAGGCAAGCAGGGCGGTTCCAAAGAGATTAGTTGATCTAGATTGACCATGCACTTAAGGCTGTCCATGAGAACCTCTACTCTCGTGCGGCTCTGTTCTGTCGCTGAACCCCCTGCAACACGTGCTTAGTTCTGTTAGGAGGTACCTTAGAGCATGTAGGCCAGCCTGGTTCAATTCCAGCAGCGGCCCGGTACTTCTGTCACGCCTCTGCCATCTTGGAGACATGTGAACCTGTGTCCAGAACCCTAGTTCTGCAGTGGACTTCCTTAAGCAGGAACTCTACCAGGGTAGACTAACTATTGTCCTTGCTTGAGCTTTTTATGTGCTCTGGAGCATGTTCCCCTCCAGCTTTCCCTTAACTGAAGCCATAGGCTTGGGGCATCACTCACAGCAGGCCCTTGTTGAAAGCCACTCTATTCAACTTGCTAAGGAAAAAGTTTCCATTTCAAATCATGTAGAAGTTGGTAACATGTCACACTAAGAGGGGTTTCTTTCTGTACAAATGAGATCAAACATAGTCCAGGATGATTCTTTGTCCAGTGGAAGCTGGTAGGAGTAGGGGTGGCTATAGGCATTTAGCAACCAAGCTCTGTATTGTTTTTTGATAAATGTTCATAAATTGAGGTAGGTAAGAAAGAGCCAATGTGAGCTGGTATGAAAAAAGTCATGAATTCAATGGCATAAAGCAAATTTACAGACACACCATTGTCGTGTAGGTTCTCATTATCCTAATGAGACTACTGGATTTTTGGGCAGCAAGATCGTTCGCAGTGTGGGGGACTAAGTCTAACCCACGGCGGAGGACCCTTGTCACCCCAAATAAGGGTTGAGTTCCGGCTAACTAGCAGTGCCTCATCTCTCCCAAAGGGAAGAGACAATTGGGCAGCCGAGCGCATGACATCTTAGTGCTTCCCAGGGAAGTCGTGTTCACTCAGATCCCAACCAGTTCTCTCATACACAGTATGGTCTCATATATTAATGACAAAGGCAGTTTGAGTTTTAAAGATTAGTTTAATAAAATGACTGCATTTTAGATAACAAGGCGTGAGCCGCAAAAACCAGAACCATACAACACAGTAGGATTGAAATAGTAACGAGGAGAGTGAAACATAAGAATAACGCTATCATAATGCAACTAGATTACGTTCTCTCTCCTAAATTCTATTTTGGGCACAGCATGTTAAGCTCTAAGCCTGCCTTTCAGGTTCCCCCTGGAGGAAATCGACCCTCATACCTGAGCAAAGGCCTGTGATCGGGATCAGCATCTGCAACAGGGCAGTCAGCGTCTAGTTGTGGGTTCCTGGTTGGAATCTCCCTCTTACGTGTATCAGGACTAGGAAGTGTTTTTATAACTAACACGCCGATGTTCTAAGAAACGTCCCTACGTAAGAATGTGTACTTTCTACGAACCCTAAAGATTAAACTTCTACCACGTCTATCGGCAATGTACCAGACTGTATCCTTGACTGAAGCACAGAGCGAGCAGGAATGTATTGTTTGAGAACTTCAGTGCTGAAGTAAGCTAAACAGTGTGATAGAAGAAAATAAAACAAACCGTGAAACTGGTTATTGTAAAATAACTGTGCGAGGCTCAATAAAATGCATCTAGGACAAAGTGCACAGAGGCCTAATACTTTAAGCAAACGCGGAAAGGCTACATTAAAATATGGCTACACTACACCATAATCAGCGGATATGTATCTTTAGGCAGGTTTTAGGATTTAAAATATTTTCTTGCGATTGTAGTCGTTCAAATCTCTTAATAAAAGGCATGAACTTTCAGATGTGTGACCTGGATTGGTGAAGTGTCACTTTGTTTCCCTTCAGGCTGCGAATGATGAATCCATCTTTCTTGGTCCCTGTTGTTTGGGTCGTGTCAGCATTCATGTTGCATCGGCTGGTAGCCTAGTGGCAAATGAGTCTACAACCAAACCTTAGCTCTCAGTTTTTTATGCTCACCACCAAGTATGTATCACTCTGATAGGACAGCAATCTCTTCTCTAGTGCCTTATGCGACTCATACTGTACATACATTTTTTCTTGCCCTCTCTCCCCGTGCAGCTGCATTGGCCGCAGGGCACATCGACTGATATTCTGACCCCGACCTTGTCTTTAATTATCATCACTTGCTCTGCAGAGGTGATGCCATCCCTTTGGATTGTCACCTATAATTAAATGATGTAGTCATCAGTCTGTCAGTGTCGTGTTTACCTTTAGGAAGTGTGGATAAAATCGTTTGAGGTAACTATTGTATAATAGGACACTCTAGACTCTGCGACTGTAAGTGCTACCCGTTGAGGCACTACATTCAGCTTTGAAGAGCTAATCTTTGCCGCTGTATAGAAACTTTCTTAGAAAGGTAATGCAAAAAAAGCTAGATGTAGAAATCTGTATGTGCAAAAACAGAAACCATAAACGCAAATTTAGCATCCAGTTTTCTTGTGAAAATATGACATGCAACGAAATACTGCCTCAACGAATACATAATTGACCCGTTTTCGCCAATAGCAATGTCAGGCTCTATTCACTGGCATTTACATCCTATCCGTACAATTACATTCATAATTCCAGGAAAAAGCATACACAGCTTGATGGGAGATTAAGTAGGTTCAGCTGTTCTTGAATAGGCATTTTAAGTACGTTCATCACGTGCACCCAGACAATGTTTTGTATAATTGACATGCAAAAGCTAATTTTCACAGTGCAAATAACACAGGACGCCAAACCATTATAATTTCAGTTTGAACCCAAAGTGATTGATATGAGGAATGAACATATATGAATCAGTGATGTGATCTGGGAGGCAAAGACATTGGGCTAGATGTACAAACATTAGTAATGGCTTATCATTTTTTTACTATATTTATTGGCAATTTGACGCAAGGTGCCGATTTCAAGGCTACATTTGGGCCCTAAGAGTAAGAAAACAGGAGAGTACAAAGAACGCAGATTGTAGCAATGAACTGAAACATAATATTTTGTTATCTTTTTATACCTCTTTGTCACTCATTATTAGTAGCCATTTATAAACCCGGGAATTGGCTCTGCTCGGTGTTACTGTTACCCAGGATTCCAGAACGAGGAATACCAGGATCTGTAGGTTTGTGGGGGACATAATATATTAATCAGATTTACTATGCTGATTATTGAATGTATTTCCCCAGTATTACACTCAGAGACTTTGACTGCTTGCAGCTGCAAAATCTCCTGATGGGATGCTACTCACCACTGATGTTCCCTTGAAACTCCATTCTAATGAACCCAGTAGCCTGCGTTAATGGCTACTTTAGATTTAACAAGCCTCTCGCATTGAGGGTCTTATTCTATGGTTTATATAATTTTGCAATTAAAGTAACACATTGCATTCGCAACTTACATTATGTGAATATCCTTTAATTAAGCACCACAATTTTTAACATGCAATATTAAAAGTCATCTCTCAGGTCTACTCACAGTACAAAGGATTATTTTTTTCTTTTCCTGATTGATCAGTGATTGCAATCAACTGAAAATGTGAAAAATGCAATCCCAATGTGGAGAACCGATAAAAAATGAGGTCGATATGAATTGCTTGTATAAAACAAGCACTCACTATGGTGTTTGGACAAAATATCGATTTAAAACAATATGTGGTTGGGAAGTTACTTGACTTATAATTGATTTAATGTTAATTATAATTTGTTAATTAATTAATTGCATTTTGAATATGTAAACTATGGAATACTTATTTTTTTTATTATATTTTAGTTGCGGGCTGCTAGGTTTGTAGGGTCAAAGCTGGGAAGTTAATTAAGTAATAATGAATTAACAATTATTTATTGTTAATTATTCAATCGATTTTAAGTATGTGAAATCTGGAACGCTTATTTTTTTTGTTATATTTTATGTGTGGGTGTTAGGTTTGTAAGGGGATAGGGCAGGAAGATAATTAATGATTGCATTATAATAGATAATTATTTATTGAAAGTTATTACGTAAACACACACACACATATATATATATAAATATATCATGTTAAATCAGGAGTTTCGTATTCTTTCTACACTCGTGGTGTTACTTATATATGTTAATAATATTATGTTTGAAGTGAAGTACTTTCACTACTTTTGTTTAGACTGAAGTAAGAACTATAACATTAACCTCTTTGGAGTTCAACACTTTCCCTACTGTTGTCCTGTTTGGAGTCAGAACAATAAATTTAACCTCTCCAAATTCCAATACTTTCCCTATTGTTGTGTTGTTTGAAGAGGCAATAGTAACTTGAGCCCCACTGAAGTCCAATGCTTTCCCTAGTGTTGCACAGATTGGACTGGGAATAGTATATTTTTTCCTCCAAAGTCCAGTACTTTCCCTACTGTTGCACTGTTTGGAATGGTAATTATGTAATTAACCCAAAGTCCAACACTTTCCCTACTGTTGTACAGACTGGAGTGGCAATAGAAGATGGTACCCCTCCGAAGTTCAACCCTTTCCCTACTGTTGGATTGTTTGCAGTGGAATAGTACGCTTATTCCCTTCTAAATCTTATGCGTTCCTGCTGGAGCACAGACTGGAGTAGGTGCAGTAAAATTTACACTCTGGAGTTCAGTACTTTCGCTACTGTTGGTCTCTTTGGAATTAAAATAGTAATTTTTACCCCTCTGAAATTCAACACTTTACCTACAGTCAGGTTGTTTGGAGTAAGAATATTCTTAAACTCAAATAGTTTTTATAATATTGGTTAACTATATTTTATAGCAAAATTTGTGTTTTTTTAGTTCATATTATTTGTTTTTATTCTTAAATATATCTTAATATTTAGTAAATGTGTTTTTACATTTGTATTATTCCAAGTATGGTTTTATTGTGCATGATATTACCTGGTGGTGGTCGCCACTATGTAGTTGTAATTAGGATCTACTTTCTGTAGAAAAAACAGCTTTTTACTTGCCTACATCTATGGTGCTACTTGACAAATCTTCATAAACTTTTCCCAGATATTTCAGCATTCACGTCAGCTCCTGTCTGTAAACTTTCAGGGTGATCCATTCAGCGGGGGCTGAGAAAAAGGGGGTAAAAAGGAGTGTTTCCCATTTTAATTTTCACAAGGATTTTAAACAGCCATAGCGCCCAAACCACTGGATGAAATTACCCCAAATTTGGCAGAAAGATAGCTCTCGGTCCAGAAAGAGCCCTTTTTGTTTCTTAGTGTGAAAATATTAAAGAAAATCAAAATTTGGATATATATATAGGGACACAAAGACTCTGTGAACTCTCAATCTTGTGCTGAAATCTGATTGTTTGCCAACACTTCAACAAGGAAGTGTTGGCAGCTGTGTTTGCACTTGGCTTTAGCCGAGTTCCAGAAAAAAAAGTAAAAGAATAAGAAAAGGGGCTAGGGTAGGGACACCCTGACCCCTTAGATCTGGTGCTTGTCTTCCAAAGGGACTTCCCAAAAAGCATTTTTTTTTTTATTTCGGTGCGGATCAGTGGATCCAACAAAAAGTTTAAAAAATTGTTTTGTTAACAGTCCCTGGGTGGGCCAAGTCCCCGGGGCAATTAAATTTACATGGGCAGTCCCCCCAGCAGCCCCGGCGACAGCCACCTCCCTGGGGTTTTCATGAAAATGGATGCAGGGGGCCACCCTGGCCCCTCTTAAACCCCAGAAACCACCAAGACCCAGGGGCTCTTATTGAAATAGATTTGGGATGGCCACCTGGCCTGTGCAGCCCTGGGGGCTTCCACCTCCACAAGGCTTTTATGAAAATGGCCACCCAGCCCCCCCACAGCCCCTGGGACCACCACCTCCCTGGGGTGTTAAACAAATATAAGGGGGGCCCTCAGTCCTCCGCAGCCCCAGGGCCCATCCACCTGCCTCAGGCTTTAACCTAATATGATGTGGGGGGGGGGGCGTGCACTCTCCCTGCATCCCTGGAGACCACCAACTCCCTGGGGCTTTAAACTAATATGATGTGGGGGGGCATGTGGCCCCCCAGCAGACCTGGGGACTGCCACCTCCCAGGAGCATTCAACAAATACGATACCAAGGACAACCTCCTCCAGTGCATTGCCAAAGAACAGATGGCAGCATGTGGTTGGGTGGTTGGAATTGTTGGCTGCAGTCAGTCCCTGCTGTGCAAAGGCCATGCCATGCACAGCACAAGGTTGGGTGCTTATAGGGGGTTGGCCTCAGGGCCTGCCACTGTGCATGGCCGAAGGCTGTGCCCGGCGGTGGTTGGATTAATGTATTGTAATGAAAATTACTATTCGTAAAAAAATAAATAGAAATTCACAAAAAAAAACAAAGATTACTAGGACATTGTATCTAGGAAAAATTATTTTAAAAAAGCCATAGAAATTCACTTAAAAAACAAAGGTTACAGGTATGGTATAATTAGGCTCACATTTTAAATTTAAACATACCAAACCACAGAAATTCACCTGTCATAGTTCAGAGTTATCTCAAGTAACTGTAACTTGTGCCCTAAGATAACTATAATTTGCACCCTCACCATGTACTGATAATTAGCCCACATAATACATCAGTCATGTCATGACATACTTAATAACATCATTGATAATAGCAGTGTAACATTTACAGTAAAATTATTTAGCCGAAAACTGTGCATGGCGGGGGAACAAGTTATAGTGTTAGTGTTAGTTTATCTTTGTGAATCAAGCCCAGAGTATTAATCAATGCAGTGAGTGAGCAATTTTCCAATGGGGAATAGTTAGGTAGACTGCCTAGACATATCTCCCAATATAAGTCTAAAGTATAGAGATTTTGTTCACATTTCACCCTTTTAGTAATTTGTGTAAATTACATCATTATTCCTGCACCCTATGTGTCCTTTATGAGCAATGCCTGATAAGCCTCAATAAATGAAGCATGAAACAGCATTAATGTCCTTCATAATGTTTTCTTGAAATCCTCTCTCTCTACATGCTGTATCCTTATTAGCAGCTTCCCTGGTTCTGAACAACACCCTCATTGGAAATGGCAAAGCCACATATAATGGACCCTAGTAGACATAAACTTAGAATCCTTTAGCTTTCATTCTGTACCACTCCACTGGTAACAATGGTTTATTCTGAGCTCTGAAGGCCCATTTATTAATCACCATCAAGAAGGTCTCTAGGTAAAGGTTATGGCCTAGATTAACTAAGATGTGTGGGTCACTTTTGTGGCATAACCCAGGCACAAAATCCTTGTAGACATCTGCTAAGCCATGCAAAGCCAATTTATGTGGATTTGCATGGCTTAGTAAATACAAAGTAATACAATGCAGTACATAGAGCTGGCTTGCGTTTCTGTGCTTCTGGAAGGTTTTTCATGGATGGAGGCTTCCTGTGCATCTTCCCCTGTATTTTAACCTGAGACAGATTTACAAACTCTTGTAAACATGGGTTTGAGCCACAATGGTACACATACCCCACTGAGTTGTAAAAAGGAGAAACCTATTTGTTTCTATCTTGTTATTTCCTCTATCCACGTGTGCTGCAATATGCCTCTAACCATTGCTTTCTGCCCTTGGCGCGAGGATGTCTACATTGGTACTAGGCTGCATGAAGTGCACCAGTGCTGGGAGAGATTAGAACTGCACCATATCTTAGTAAAGTATGATGCATTTCTTCTCTTTCCCTTTCATGCAACACCATACAGCTAGTTCCTTTTCTCTGTTGCATTGCATGAAAGAATAGTAAATGTGGCTCACAGCATAGGCTAGTCCCTATCATACATCACTCAATATAGAGAATTAAGTGGGATTTTAGGAGTTCTCCAGTTCCACAAACAAGTGTGCAAAATTATCTTGGGTGCTTTGAAAAAGAAATCATTTACCCAAAATGGGAATTTCTGGACAATCTAAAAACATTTAGAGAGCGCTAAAAGTTTACAGATATCCACCTTGTTAATGGGTGATAGTGGGAGTTTCTCCCACTTAGAAACTTCGGGCCACATTTATTGTATTTTTGCTGGAATGCAGCAGGTGACCTTGCTGTGCTTCCCTGAGCTGTGTCACAGAGAAAGGGCTGGAATGTGCTTTATGCAAAAGAATATAGCACATTCCTACCTCTGTCCCTGCACTGACACCCTAGCACCAATACAGGCACCCTTGCACCATGGTGTAAGGTTGCCTGCATTGTAAGAAGCATTGTTTTAGTGCAGGAAGGAGTACCTTACTACACAAAACAATCCCCTAAGGCATTTTTGTTATCCTATGTGGGCTGCAGAATACAGAACACATCCAAAGAGGAAGTAACAAGAAGAAATAAAGATATTTATCCTTGTTACACCTCATGAAGAAGTTATAGTATTTTGCTGCCTTACCAAGTCCACCACTTCAGGTAAATCCTGGGTGCGTCAAAATCCATGGATGTTGCCTGGGAATACCCATACAATACCTATGGACCATGTTGGAAAATGGGTTATTGCTTAGGGCAGGTAAGTATCTACACATAGCAATAGGCCACTAACCTCCACTTAGGTCTAGTTAGGTCTCAACAAATTAAACCCAGCTTAACCCTTGGTAGCTTGGCGACGAGTGACAAGGCTTAACTTAGGCGACATCTGTGTAAAGCATTTAAAAATCACAAAACAGTACATAAGTAAAACCCCAAACACAATAAAAATCCGGCACCAATTTAAAAACATAGGTTATATTTTTATCTTTAAAATGACACAAAAACGATTACAATCGGATAAGGGGAACCAGAGATATGAATTTTCAAAGATGTAATGCTTTGAGCGCCTAGAAATGAACAGTGCCAATCTGGTCATCAAGTCGCACCTCGACCGGGGTAAAGTAAAAGTTTGAGGCTGACCGTGATGGAGCCCTGCTCGGCTACAGCTCGTGGGAGGCCTTGGTCAAAAATTTACTCTCAGCCTTAGTCACTTTTTCTGGAGATTTTCTTCAGCGGGACCAAGTCGCCACTCCAAGCCGACCTCCAGGAACTCTTCCTCGGATACGGGTCACAGTAGCCCTCGGTGGAGATGTTTACGTTCAGACTTAGTATTTTTTTTAGATGAAAATCCTTCGACCGGAGCAAACCTGAATCTTGATCCGATGTCCCTGGATCCCTTTTCGGATACACTGCTTCGGAGGTCCCGGTCAACTTCCTACGTTCGGACATAGTCACTTTTTAGGAGATTTTCTTGACCTGGACGATCCTGCAAGACAAGCTGGGTCGCAGTTGAGGCAAGCCAGATAAAGTTGCCGTGGAGGGTCGGTCCCTTTATGGGGCTTTTCTCCAAAGCTCTCCAAACTTCTGGATCTTCTTCCAGGTGTTCTTTTAAGGTTCTTTCGAGGTTCACAGCTCACCCCAAGGTTCCAGAAGCTCTGAGATGCTTCTTAAGGGTGGGGACTACAACTCCCAGAATTCACCAGGGGCAAACTCCTTTTTGGCCACTGGACAGTGGTCAGCTGGTCAGTTTCTTCAGGAGTTGGTGCAGGGGACTCTGGTTAGCAAGTTTTAACCTGCAGCAAACCAAGAGTCCCTCCTTGAAACAGTTGAAGCCAGGCAAAGTTCTTCTTCTGGTGTCCAGGAGCAGGGCAGGGGTCCAGCAGCGCAGTCTTTCTTCTCCTGTAGTTCTTCCTGGTCTGGATCTGAGGTGTGCGTGCAAGTACGCAAGTTGTATCCTTGCTCCTGGGTGAAAAACAGGGGGTCCTGGTTCTCCAATCAGGTGCAGAGTCCTTCCCCTTGAGATGAGCACTAGGAAGTGTGGCAAAAATCAATCCCAGGGAGCAACATTCCTCAAAAATCCATCATGGCTGAAACTGAGTTTTGGAGGTTACATCTGGTTGAGCCCACCCACTGGTGTGGCTAAAAAATGTTTAACACACCCTTCTCCTGTCCTCTCCTAATCTAATCAGGGGAGCACCTAATTGTCTAGGTTTGCAGGATGTGACTTAGGCGCTGGGTTGCTCAAATGTCTTTCCCTGCCTTTGGAGACCAGTTTGGCCGCCCTCCCCCTTCCTACTTCCCCATCTGCTGGGGGAAGATCACCTCCCCCAGGCACATCTCTTTGTGTTGAGCCAGGCCCCTTCACACCACAGAGGCTGGCCAATCAGAGCAAAGCAGCAAAACACTTCAGGGCTGAAGTTGGCAACTTTTCAGGTAACGTTTAAAAATCTTTACCTGAACAAGTTATATTAAATCCAAAAATGGTAAGTTGTGGGATTTATTATAACAATTAATTTGATACCAAACTAGATCATCTTATACTTAAGGCGACTTTAGAAATTAAAATAAATTCTCACCATTCTAGTCTATGAAGGCCCTTCACTACAATGAGGGAAAACCATATTTGGCTATCTTACCGCACCAGGGCTTATAAACTCATTTTATAATGTCCCTACTTATAGTTACAGGGCACCCAGCCCTAGGGGCACATAGGGCACACCTTAGGGGTGACTTATATGTAAAAATAAGGTAGTTTAAGACTTTGGAACTACTTTTAATTCCAAAGTCGAATTTGCATGTAACTTTATTTTAAAAGCAGCCAGCAAGGCAGGCCTGCCTTGAAAAGGACACTGGTCACCTCAGCGGTGCACCTATGGGGGCACCACCAATGCTGGTGTCCCTAAACCTACATGTCCTACCATATACTAGGGACTAATAGGCAGGTTAACTCAGCCAATGATAATTAGCCTAATTTTCATAACTGATTTTATACAGAGCACAGGCCCTGGGGCTGGTTAGCAGTACCCAGGGCACCATTAGAGGCATAAAAACACCAGCAAAAAGTGAAAAATGGGGACAAAAAGTCAGGGGGCCTTTGCAATCAGCCCTGATTTCTCACAGACCACCTCCCTGGGGCAAAATAACACAAGGCAGCAATTTGTGCTGCGTTGTTTTACTCCAAATTTATGAAGCCACCCAGGGCAATGCAAGGTCACCTTGTGTGGAATCATAAATATCATTTTTGTGTTGCATAGCACATGCACTATGTTGTGTGGTTCAAGTGTGATACAACTGGGCTCATAAATACGTCCCTCCAATGTTAAGTTTGTCCACCAGTTGTGCTAAATTACTGCTCCTTTGTTGTTGCATGCAACCCTAGCAACTGGAACTCTTCTGTCTCAGTTTATAATTGAAATTTTGTGTGTCGTAATGGGTCCACTTGCCCATCAGTTATATTATGGATTCGTACCAATTATTCTTAAAACAGTAAAATTCAAAGTTCTTAATAACTAGTGTAATAAAGGCATCTGGGCTGATTTTGTACAGCCGAATGTAATCTGTTTAAAGCAAGGCTCTATTTTCCCAATACTTGCTCCACTCAACCCCTCTAATCAATTCCTTTTCACATATCCAACATAACACTTGTTCCAGAACCATAATGCACAGATTTTGAGGTGAAGAGCAAGTTACAGAATAACTTATATTTGCATGCTTCCAGTGAAGTTAATGAAACATGTTTTGTAAATCAGCATAGGATTCCAACATATTGCCTTTGCAGATAACAACCAAGTAGGCAAGAAAAATATACAATCAATCTAAACTTTCCACAATTTAATATTATTACTTTTCCACATTGGATGAGAATATATAGTTTTAAGAGATCATTATGACTTTGGTGGAAGGATTACACCATCCACCGAAGTCCCGACGGGCAGGTTGCCGTCAGTGCGGCCGCCTCCCAGCAAGCCCCATTATGAGTTTCCTGATCTGTTTCCACTTGTTGGCCCAGCGGGAAACAGCCTACAGCATTGTCTCCTGCTCGTAATCGAGCCGGGGGCAATGCTGTAGTGCATAGGGTGCAAAGCAGATGGTGATCTTTGTGACTGGGCTGGCCAGGAAGGCCCCAGCACTGTCTATACCAAATGCATGGGCCGTGCAGGGGACTCTGCACCCCCTCTCTGCCAGCCTTTTCATGGTGGTGCTACCGCCAAGTAAACGCTGGTGGAGAGGGAGGTCGTAATCCCCAGGGCGGTGCTGCTTGCAGTGCCACCCTGGCAGATTAGGACTGCCAGCACTGCCAGAGCCACCTCTGGAGGGAAACTGTTGGTGCTGGCGGTCCAACCGCAGCACGACCGCCGCGGTCATAATGTGGTGGTCACACCACCACCAAAGTGGTCGGACCACCGCTTTGCCGGCGGTCAGACCATCACTGCCATACTGGCGTTCAATAGACCACCAGGGTTGTAATCGGGCCCATAATGTTAGCCAGTATTAAAAAAAAATATTTCAAAAAAGCTTATTTATATGCTAAATAATTGGCAAAACTACATCTACTTCATCACAAGTCGTAGTGAGTTTTGCAGGAAGAAGAAAACTTTAATAATTCCATTTGAAGTGACTAAGATCACATGGTATTGATTAGATTTTTGAAACCATAGACAGTGTTGTTGAATTAGAAAAACATTATGAAATAAATTGAAAATCAGGTAGATCTATGAAATATTTGGGTTTCTAATCTTCCAAATGAATTTAAAAATGATCTCATCCACTTCAAGGAGAAAATAAAATGGGAATTATAATGGCAAAATTGCACGTAAACATTTGGATCAAAGAGAGGGTCCCATTTCAACTCTTCACACCAAACATATCAAACAATGGGTTCACTCAGGAGAAGATAAAGAAGTGAAATAAAAAGTAATAGTTTAGCCAAAATGTGGTAAGTAGAACAGATAAACTAATAGATGCAGATGACAAATAATTGAGGAGATATGTTTAAATAATCAATCACAATAAATTACAGCAGTGCATTGCAAAAACGTGTAACAACAAGGTGAGCTATTGGCGAAATTCAAGTGCAATAAAGGATAAAATGAGATTAAGAATAATAGATTGCTCTTAAAAAACAATACATTTATAAATGTATCAATCAACTGAAAATATTCAAATATGAAACTGGTATTCAAGCAAATGGGGCAGTCCTTATTAGAATAAAATACGTTGATGTTTCAACTCTTAAGGTTAAATTGAACAGGTTCATCATCAGGACAGATTGTCAAAAGACAATTAGTGTAATTGTGACAGTTCGAACAGTATAAAGGCAACGGAGAGGTATGGAGTTGATTATATAAGTGGTTTATTCTGAATAATTGATAGTCAAAAAGGTTATGATGGAGGTGGTTGTTCTTCCCGCGCTTGTGAGCTTGTTCACCTGCTTTTCCCCTTCCCGGATTGGTGTTGTCTTCTAATTGTTTTCTTCTTTTTTTCTAGGTTGCGTGATGGCGTGCCCTCTCAGGAGAATCCAAGATTGTACCGGAAATAGAAGGACAAAAAGCCGGGTAAGTATAGGGTCCTCTAATAGGGTTGTCCTCTTTTGCTATCATGGACTGGGGAAGAAGGGTGAAACACAAGGAGGGGGTTGGTGGTCGTGAGGAAGTGGGGAAGTAAATGTGTCCACACAAAACAAAAACTTAATAGGAGTGTTGTGAAGGTGCCACACAGGTGCAGGTTGCTGTGCCCCGTCTTAATTCCCCTTTTCTCCTTCCCCCTCCTTTTTATCCCCTCCCCAGTCCCTTTCTTAGATATGCCCCTCTTTTGGGTCCACAAGGACCGTACCTTGGTTAGCCACGACCCTCCAGGGTCGTGGCTGGCGCTGTAGCAGTCCTCCAGCTGTACTCTCAGGGTTTCGGTGCTCGGTCTCTTTGGGGTCCCCAGGTTTTCCTCGTGCTTCCCTCCAAGGCGGTAGTATGCTCGGGGCCTCCTGCTCTCCGATGAGTTCCTCGATTCTCCGGCTCTCCTTTTCTCCGACCGGGCTCCCCTCCTGGTGCGGCGCGTCTGTTTTATTCGTCTCGCTGTGCCGGGAAACCATAATGGTTTCCCCAGCAACGCGAGGCTGCCTGCCTCGCTCTCGTCGCGTTTCCCCGGCAACGGGGAGATGCGGAAATGACGAATCGGCACTGTCAGATTCGTCATCGGGAGCGTTCTGTGACGGGGACACCCCGTCACAGTAATGCAACCTAAAAAAAGAAAAACAG
Source organism: Pleurodeles waltl (assembly GCF_031143425.1). Taxonomy (NCBI): domain Eukaryota; kingdom Metazoa; phylum Chordata; class Amphibia; order Caudata; family Salamandridae; genus Pleurodeles; species Pleurodeles waltl. Next base: position 1,274,067,068 of record NC_090440.1, on the reverse strand, counting down.
AAAAACTCAAGTCACCAATCGAAAGCATGAAAAAGAGGGCATGTGAAAGCATGTACCACATACCCACAAAGCTTACCTAAAAATTCAGTTAGAGAGCACAAAGCAAATAGAGAAGAAATATGTCATGGTCAAAGTAAGTCTGTATATAATTAGGAAAAACGAAGTAACATTAAAGAAATAATAGGACCTAAGAGCACTAGAGCCCAAACGACCAGCCAGGCCAGGAGGAAAAAATATTCAACTACCTGGGTCCAAAGGCGAAGACATTTGCATAAATGGGAAACTATCAAAGGCAGAAATAATGCATCTAAGTAAATATCAAAATAAGGTTTAATTAGGAGACTGTGAGAACAACTTAGCCAAGCAAAACAATTAAACCAAAAAAAGGAAGAAATTAAAACAAAGAAAAAAGAACTGTAAAAGAAGGATGAAAAAGGAAAAGAGAGAAAGGAAGGTGTAGAGGAAGGAAAAATGGGGAAATAGAAAGGCAAATAAGGAAAAAAGAGGGGGCAAAGAGAGTAAAGAAAAGAAGCTTACTAGGCACAGTAAGAAAGGCATGCAGACAGCATAAATTGAAGGCATTGGTACAGGAATAGCAATACTAGCTTGAAAGGAAGAAAAAAACCTCTGCAAGACTCTAGTCTTAATGGACATAGCATGTCCCAAGGTGAGCACACGATTACTTAATAAAAGCAGCCCTTCTGAAAAAGTGATGCATGGAAATCCTTCAAAAGAAGCATCCAAGAGGAAAAGCAACCAACACATGGGAAATAAAACCCATGGTGAGACCAGTGCATCCACACAATTTTGGCAATGAGAGAGAAGTACAGAAATATGCGTGCAGTTGATATCTCTATGGCCTCATGTCGCCCTTATACTAGACCACATTTCCCATCTTTCCTGGTTACATGTGTCTTCAGATGCATATGTATTTCTGTACGTCTCTCTCATTGCCAAGATTGTGTGGATCATTTTTGCTACGGGGTTAATTTCCCTGGCAGCCCATCCTTTGGTCTAGGGAAATGGTTAAGTATTTGGCAATCAGACTTTATCATCACAAATAGGACTTGATAGATGGCAATGTTTCCAGAGCCCTGTCATCAATATGAAATCAATCGGCATGATCACATATTCATGCCACATTGATGGGGCACGGATAACTTTTGATTGGCCTCAGCTCCATGACAGCATTGAACATATAATTATTGTGAAATGTCACTAGTGATGTGATAAGAACCAAGAAGGTCTGAAATTGACCTTGGTGAAACAGATGGTGATAGGGGGAATTCAAAAGACCGGCGAAACGGCCTGCCATCCTTAGAAAATCATTCAGGAAATCAAATATGACTTTCTAAAATAATTCTTCTAAATGGCAATATAGCAATTCTGAAGGGAAATGTGTTCTACTGATCAGAAGTGTAGTAAGAGGAAGATAAGAAGACTGATTTAGCAGAGGTGGCTAAAGATGTCCTATCAAGGCACAGGGACCAGCCTCTTGCCATGTATAATAGTAAGTTCTTCTAACTAGTGTAAGCACAAGAACTCAAATTATTGTACTATAGATTTAGTCTAACAGTAAAATACTACAGTGCACAAACAACTGACAATGAAAGTAGAGTCAGCGCCAATTTCTTCATTCATTCAATGTCCCCTCATTGTTATACTTCTCTATTAATACAGAAAAAATACATTTTAGTATTTTAACCCAAAGAGATTTCTATAAATCCTAAAACTGGATAAAAACTATAATTAATGTCCCCAGCTCTTTTTGGTAAAATGTACACTCTCCAGACATTGTGAGTGGCAATGCACATATGGAACACCATTCTGTGGAATACATATACCATATTTGGCCACTTTCATATACACAATGCATTCTCCTGGCAAAGTAGGAAGCCACTCATTCCTACCTGGCACTGATTCAAGTACTTCTGGTTCAGTATATTAACCAACATATTGCCAGCAGATCTCTACTTACAAAATTATCAACAATAATTTCATGAATACAGGACTATTGTCTCCAGTTTTATGTCAAGTTTTTCCTAGCTTTGGAAAGGGTAGTGACTATACATTATATCAATTCAAATTTAAAATAACAAATGGCATAGAAGTGTGTAAAATTTATGAGGTAAAACATCAAATAAATAAAGGTCTTTCTGAACCGAGAGTCAAACTCTTAGCCTAGCTCTTCATTGACATTTATAATACAGTTTATGCCACTGTTATTATTAGTTGATTTCAAGTTACTTTAACGTGATATATATCCTTTTGTATAGAAAAAAGCAAACAAGTAGAGAGACTTTCTAAACTGTGACTCAAACTTCTAGAGGAATGCATCATTGACATTTAGCATATACCTCATGCCACTTTTTCCATACATTTATTTGAGACTAACTTAGTGACTACAATACTAACACATTAAAGTTGGTATTACACTTAAAGATATGTATTCTTTGATTACCTGTATCCAGCTACAGGTGGAAATTGCATGCATAAAGTCAGGAAGCGTTAATTATCAAAAATTGAAACATGGTTCAATAATTAAAGACTACTTCTAAATTAAAATTAGAACCCTTAACTAAACATCCCCTTGAGTACTAAAATTAATGTTCATGCTACGCTCACAACAGATGTTTGAAAAGTAATATACAATCTCAGATTAGCAGATCAATCTTTCGATGTTTGCTGTTTATGTGGCTCAGAATGGGGTATTTCTCATCACAGTTTCTCAATACCCTTAAATATTATCTCCATCTTTCTTTAAGATTTTGTGTAGTTTTCAATGAAAGGAAAATATGTTTTTTTTTTTTTATTAGGGATTTAGATTATTTCTTTTCATAGGAATGTGATTATAAGATGTTTTGTCTAAATAGATACTTTTTAAACATGTTTATCAACCACATAAAAGAACTAATGAGCAACTAAATAATATACTATCACCTTTCTTCTCCATACTAAAACAAACATGCACTGAAGCAAATATTTACGATTCAGTTAATAATGTGCACATTTATTTCAGAATTTTTCAATTTTCATGTGGTTTACTATACTTGGGTTTTCAACTCGTTTTTAATGTTTTGAATCTCTGACTTGAACAATCTCAGGGCCTGATTTAGAGTTAGGGGGAGGGGGTTACTCCCTCACAAAAGCGTTGGATAAAACGTGCGGATATGCTATCTGCTGCATTACAATTCCATTGTAGCCTATATAACTTGTAATACAGCAGACAGGATATCGGTCACATTTGTGACTGAGTAAGCTCTCCAACAAACTCTAAATCTGGCTCTCTGTCATTACTATGGAGCACAAAGATGAGTTATGAACACGGTTGGTCTAATTGAGTTGATAATTTGTCTTTTGGAAGTGGTTGTGCCTCTATTTTTCATGACTCATGGTTTTAGTAAGTAAAAGAGACTGATATATTCATATTTGTTAATGTTCAGAAAGTTGACAGATTCACCATAACTTGAGGTTCTTGTATGGCAATATTTTGCAGGGTTTTACTAGTGGTAGATGCTTGCGTGCTTCTACAAGGACAATAAAGTTCTAGAATGACTTTGCTATGCTGTTCTATTGTATATCCTTGCCCTCTTCCAGTTTCCTTTGGGTGGACCTTCATGAAAACTGTTCAGCTGATGTTTGTGTTAATTTATATTCCCATGCAAAGCTTTGATTTGAATGAGGATCTCCTCAAATTACTTTATAATACTGTGTGGTTATGTATTATCCTTGAACAATAATGGTACATATTTAATGTGTGCTGTTTTGTTGTGCTGAGCTCAAGGTTAGGTGAGTCTCTAAGTAGTGGGCATCTTTCTATTTGACATAAAAACATTATAGCAAACTGTTGTGTTTCGACAAAACTTCACAATGAGAGCAGTACTTAAGCAAGACAACTTCACTGACCAAAATCTTTAGTGCACCTGACCTTGAGCAATTTCATTAGTTGTATATTAAGTTTGAAGTTAGATTATATTTAGTCTTGTGTAAGTTAGTCCAAAAGCATTGACCGATTTATGAGTTGATAACTATAAATCAAGAATTCCGAAATATTATCCCAAGTGAGGTATTACGAATTGAAGATGTGTAAGAAAACAATTTGTTTTCCAACAGCCACAGCTGTAGTTTATCTCAATAAAAATACAAGAAAACAATTTAATATAATCATTTTGAAACAGTCAGACCCTCACAAAGAAAGACATAAAAGATTGGTAAAATATATATATAGCCAAGATTGGAGTGGGAGCCTTCATGTAGAATTGCTGTGAAATAAATTGTTTCTTGGAGGTGGTGGGAGAAGTGAACGTTTTCATCATCAAACGTTTATTTCCAAAAGTAGCCCATAAAACATATCATTCAAAAGCACACAATTAAACACTCAGAAATACATAAATAGGTCATAAAAACTGAATGGCATAAGTGTATTCAGCAGACATAAACATTAAGCTATGCTGCTGGTCTAACAATAAAATTGCATACAAGATAGTGGTAAAGACAAGAACTTATAAAGTTACTCAGTTAAAAACAGTGTGTATTAAAAAAACAGTTACAAAAAAACATTTTGACAAACTACAATTAATTTTGGCAATGCTATAACTGGATCCCCATTGGTTTTCTAATTCGCCAAACAGCATGCACACAGCTGCCAAGAATAAGGCCAATGGGAGGACTACAGTCCGCCCAACAAGTTCGGGAAGCTACATTAATATGTCTCACACTGATAGTGATACAGATTGTCTTGATCCAGGACTGTCTTGGTCTTACATATGCAGGGTATAAAAATAGCAAGTAGTCAAAATCCTCTGTTGCATAGATACAAAGTGTGCAATTTAACTGTTTGGATAGAATCGATTTATATTTATAGGTGAATGTTTTTACAAGCAATGTGCCTTGCCAAAGCTTTAAGAACAAGGTGTGGGCCAATTGTGGAAGGTATACATCTATATACATCTATATGTGGTCCCAGCGCAGGTTCATGTTTGAAGGATTGAAAACTCATCAGCCAACCTCTCAGTTTTAGCACTGGGATGGTATCAATCAGTTGTACGTTTCCAAAATGCCTCTTTGACAACTGTTTTAGGGCTGCTATTTATCGGGGAGAGAGATTTTAGGGCAATGACTATTTTACTTCTTGCTGGCTGCAGAGGCACTGTGGAATAGGGGCATTACTGATTTTAATATTTGGGACTTCCAATTGACTAGTTTGTCTATCCTCACTCCTAGGTAGTCAAAATTGTCTACCAGTTGTAGCCTCACCACCCCTTCAGATGGAACCATCCTATATGTAATCTGTGAGGTTTGAGTGCCATGATTTATGTCTCAGAGTTGTTCACATCCAACCCTCGGGTATCACAGTAATCTGCAAATTTGTTGAACAGATTTTGAAACCCAGGCAGGGTTTGGGATAGCAACGGAATGTCATCTGCAATTAGTAATGCAGAAACAGGAGAGCCCCCTCCCCTCCGGTAAGTGAAGCATGGACACAGGAATTGAAAAAGTTGACAACATAATTTATATTGAGGGAAAACAAGGTGGTGCGAGCACATAGCCCTGCTGCGCTCCAAGTTCTATAGGAATGCAGTCTGTAAGCTCCCTCCTTCCCCTCTCCTTATTTGTGCAAAGTTCTTATTATGAAGTCTGATAAGAACATCTAGTAATTCAGAATTAATGTCTATTGTGGCCATGTGGACCACCGTTGTTTTCTGGTAACTAGATGAAAGGTGGCTCTCAAGTCTACAAAGGCCACGTGCAGTTGATCATTTGAAAGCACCAGGTATTCCCAAGTAATAAGGTTAAGTCAGAAGACCTGGTCTATAGTGCTCACTCTAGAGTGAAACTCAGCTTGGAAAAGAGAAAGGCTCTTAACTTTTGCCACACATTCTAATAATCTATATAGAATTTGGCAACACAATATCCTTTGGACATTATCAATAAGACTAATAGGTCTGTATTTACCAGGGGTTTATCTATCTCCCTTTCTAGATAGCGGAATTATCTCAGCACCAAACCATGATCTTGGTATACTCCCCCCTGCCATCATCCTATCTGATTGGATGCATTATTGGATGGTCCTCACACATCCGGCTCCGACCAAAAAACATCCCCTGGGACCTTATCATGGCCAGGCGCATTTCCAAGTCACAGGAACTGGTTAGCCCTGAATGTACCAATCAGGGGAATGGTGTAAAGTTATGGCCTGCAGTTATTCCTAGATCCTGCATGGTCATTATAGTTTCTGTGGTAGAGAGATCACCCCCCCCCCCCCCCGCCTGCCCCCACCCCCCTCCCGGACAGACAATGCATACATTTATGTGAAATGTTACATTCACTTCCGGGACTGAAAAACAAATACAATTGGACTATAGGTTTTTTTAGCCCCTATGTGCAAAGATCTACCAGAAGGATTTTTGGTCTTTGTTTTTAGAAGTATCGACCAAGGCCAGTCAATTGGAATTATTCCACCTCCGCTTTGTGGAAGAGGTGATTGTTTTGTAGTTTGTGTGGGCTTTCTCATTAGGTCATGATTCCCCCTTTTGGATAGAGATAATTAAGTTCCCTTTGGCTTCAGGACACTCAGTCGAGTAACATGGAGAATGCTGAGGGACTGGTATCTTGCTGCAATTAATTTCTTTTGTACATAGTGAATGTAGGACCTTCAACAGATCATTATGCAAAACACGTATTAGGATCTCATCAGATGGATGGTTAAGATATAGACCTACAATAGTATTGAATGTAGTGTAGCTGTACAATACAATATCTGTATTGGGGCTCAGTTTGGACCATTTTACAGATGTCCTGTTATTTGCTAAGGTTAGTACCGTCTCTGAGGGCACACCTGAACCTGTATTATTTGTAAATAGGTTTTCCGTTAATGTTAATTTGAGAGCATTATGGTCGCTATCATTTCTGGGCACGATTTCAAAATCTAATGAAAAACGCCAGAGCTCAATATCCAAAATGACAATCAGTTCTGCTCAGGTACAAAAATCGAGGGTAAACATCTGTCCGACTTGAATCTACCATCGCAGGCAGTGGGTTTTGCTGATGGACATTAACTGCAGCAGTGCGGTCAACCAGGTGTTAAGGGATTTGGCTTCCAACTTCTAGCTGCCCCTAGCTTCATCTTCCATTTCAGTTATTGTGCTGAGCTCATCCAATGGCTCAAAAGTAGTATTAAAATCTCTAGTCATCAAAAGGGAAGATTTCTCTGTACGTTCAGTAAGATGAGGAGGGAGCAATTTTTGTGTGAGAGTTTCCTTATTTCTGCATGTGATATGGTTATAAATATTATAGACATTTACCCTACAAACATTTCTCCTGCTAAAAGTCAAGCCTATTCTCTTTATGGTTACGCCAGGCAATTTTTTTTATTTTTATTTTATTATTTTTTTACGAATATTAGTCATACACCACTTTGGATCGATCTGCTTCAATATTGAAATGTGCGACCCCTTTCTAAACAATTTTTCCAACGCTCATGCCTCCTGTAGCAAGTGCACATCGAATGTACCTAAGAAAGTGCCCCACTCCTGATCCATGAATTTCCCATGGATGCCACCTACATTTCATAAGAGAGAAAATGGAGTGGAACTTACTTCCTTAGTTTGGGAGGAACCTAGGAAGGAATAATCTGCGTGGGCTGCAGAAGTATTTTGCGAAGGAACTATAAGGAATGCTCCATGGGCTGCACGGGCGCAAGGGTGGTTTAAAATACAGGATCATTGAAATGGGGCGTAAGAACTCAATTGAAGATTACTTGCATTCAGTTGGTTTATTTGGGGTAGGCAATGTGATTAAGCAGGAGTAAGTGTTGATAGGATAATAGTGCCATTTAAAGTGCAGATTTGTAAGGATATGGCATAAGTGTCAGCAACATTTGTAGATGTACTCTCGGTTACTGAAGAAAGGGGTGAGGTATTTAAACAAGAGATGCGAAAAAGAGAAGGAGCACCAGACAGTCATTCAACTTCATTAAGAAGGGCCAGTTCAGAACCCTTAGTTGCAGAGGTGGCCAATCGTGCTAAATCACTGGCTCTGCCCAAGTTGCTGGAGAAATGTTGGTCTTGGGTATGCAGGGGGCGCATAGTAAAAGGACAGGATGTTTCATTGGTTTGCAAGACTGGGGTACTCTTAAATTGTGTTGTGGATCCATTTGCTGGATACATTCGAGCATTCAGGGCCAGTAAGCCCTCTAATATGTTTTGATTTCTCAGTATCAACTTGATTGTGTCACAATCCACTGTATTCATAGGAGATGTTGAGAATAGACAATGTTAGATGGAAAGACACTGACGTAGGAAAGGGATCCAGTCTGCCACCTTGTTTACCAGGGACTTTGGCATCGCCCTTTGGCCTGTTCTTAACCTCGGGACATTGGTCATGTAAAATATGGCTTGCTTTGTTGGCCAGGGTGAGAAAACAGGCTTTCAGGTGGTGGCTGACTGAGTTTTGACCAAGTTATTGTTGTAAGAAGATCGAGGTGGAGGCAGCGGGCAACCGTTTCCTACTAGCGGTGGTAAGGGAATATTAGAATGATGTAAAAGTGAGAAATGATACCTCAGTTAAAGTTAGTATGTGCCTCATGGGAAATTATGAGATGAAAAGAACCTCAGGAGAGGACATTGTATGGGTTCATACAAGTCAACTCTATTTCCTTTTTTTTGCTAAGTATAACATTGAATTGATAAATATGCCCTTTATAACAAAACATCAGATCTTAAGTCCATCACAAAATAACCTGCCACCCACAAAATAGTTGTATGAATCAATCTTTACACATGATTCAAATATGGCATTATTGACAGATTTAGAAGGCTTCTTACAGAAGACCAAATGGTCTATCACAAAATTTGCATCTGCGTATTATTCTCCTAGGTAATCATTTTCATGCCATGCCAATAAACATTAGTTGATTATCAGAGACACACATAAAATAAATATATTCAATATAAACAGATACAAATATATAAAAAAAACAATTATAAAGCACTGATTTCCATCGATAAACTGCACCTTTAAGAAATCTTTCCATCCTAAAATAAAGCTTTATATTGTTTAGTAACTGTCGGAAGGAAAGGGCAACTCTACAGATTTCACATTTATGTTTTTTTAAATTTAGTATTAAAAACGTGTTTAGTGAAAATCTACAAAACTGGCAGAAGAAAATAAAGTGCAGTAAGAACTGTGTAGACTCATAATCACATGGGCAGAAACACATACTGGATTTGTGAATGTTTTGCCCGAAGGGGAAACTGAACTAGTGCATTACAGAACTCGTCCAAAAAAGAAACAATAAGGACCGTTCTCAAACCAATACATATTTTCAGGGGAATTTATGTCCGAATGGAAAGTTTATATCATTCATCCTTTTCTCTAGTTAAACAGCATCGTCCCATCAATAACTGTTTTATCTTCCGCAGTAGTAGTAGTAATAGTAGTCTGAAAATCAAAAAGAGATGTTTGCTCTTATTTAGTAAGGGTATGGCCTTCACAAGTCAAGGTATCATGTACCCCTTGTCACGAAAAAGACGATCTTTAAAAATATATTAATGTATTAACACTTCGTGGTTTAACCAGATGGAGCCCCACAGAGAAGCTGGTCCCCATTTTACAAAATTTTCTAAATAAGGGAGCCCAAGTTCCTCGCGACAAAGAAAATGAGGAGTAAAGGAAGAAGCATCAAGGAAGTGACTACAAAAGTGATTCACTTTCACATGTAAAGCACAGGAGGTCACATAACCCCAAACCCTTGAACCGTATAAAGCCATAAGGAGGCATTGAGGTTTGTAGATTTCTAATAATGGTGTCAATGATTTGCCCTCTGCCTGTCTTGAAAGGTTGAAAGGAGTGCCCACAGTCTGACTCAGAGATTCTAAATATTGATTGCCCTCCTACCAGAAATGTCAAAGTAAACTCCTAAATAGGGAAAACAATGGACTTAGTCCAATCTGTTACTGCCTACTGCTAGAGTGCTGGTGTTCATTCCTTTAGGACCACATGCCATTATGAGTGATTTACTAAATGCAGTTACTAGATTCAGGTCAGGCATAAACTACGTACAGTAAGGACCTACTTCTGCAGGCAATTAATATTGCCTCATCACCATGGAACAGAGCAGGGATTGGTTTGTCTATCTTTTGAACATTTTAGCGTGCTTAGGTTCGGAAAGAATCAGAATGTAACCAATGTATTCAATAATCCGCTCTTGTCACAATCTAAGTTTGTATTAAATAATTTTCACCAGTGGGCTACTGTACTAAAGGAGATCACAATGTTCACACTACAAAGTACAAAAGGCTTTCTTCTAACAGGTAAGGCTCTCGTGTGATTTTGTCTGTGTTTGGTCAAAATAGCATTGTTAAGGGACTTTTAAATGAATATACTATGAAACAACGACTGCAAAAAAAACTACTGCCTTAACAACGAGGTCGGAACACCGACCTCGTTGCTACTACTAATGATTTTACCACGAATGCCTTAACAACGATATTCCTGATAAAATCATTAGCAATAGGCACCATTCACCCTACATCCCTCACCCCACCCCCCCAACCCCACCCCAAAACCTAAAACCCCCTGACCCCCCACCCACTCCCCAAAACCAAAAACGCCCCACCCCCCCAAACCCACCCCAAAACCGAAAACCCCCTGACCCCCCACCCACTCCCCAAAACCAAGAACGCCCCACCCCCCCAACCCCACCCTAAAACCTAAAACCCCCTGACCCCCCACCCACTCCCCAAAACCAAAAACGCCCCACCCCCCAACCCCACCCCAAAACCTAAAACCCCCTGACCCCCCACCCACTCCCCAAAACCAAAAACGCCCCACCCCCCAACCCCACCCCAAAACCTAAAACCCCCTGACCCCCCACCCACTCCCCAAAACCAAAAACGCCCCACCCCCCCCAACCCCACCCTAAAACGTAAAACCCCCTGACCCCCCACCAACTCCCCAAAACCAAAAACGCCCCACCCCCCCAACCCCACCCCAAAACCTAAACCCCCCTGACCCCCCACCCACTCCCCAAAACCAAAAACGCCCCACCCCACCAACCCCACCCCAAAACCTAAAACCCCCTGACCCCCCACCCCCTCTCCAAAAACTAAACCCACCACTTACCTTCGCCAAGTCCCTTCTTTGTACCTTAACCACGCATGTTCGTTGTTCAGAACATACGTAGTTAAGGCACAAAAAAACGAAGTCGTGGTTAAAAAAAGCGTTGTTGCGCTTTCGTTAACCACGATCTTCGTAAAAAAAAAGTCGTAAAAAAGGATGTTTCCCCTTTTAAATGACTCCACGAGTGCTCGGACAGATATGCACTAGTTGGAGATTTGTTTGAGCCATCCAGTGATAAATTAAAAACCAATGGGCATTTGCACATTTCAATAGTTTTTTAAAAATTTTAATTCCTCTTGGGCAAAAATATTTTCCTAGTAGAGGAACCCAATCTCTAACCCTCCCATTAAAAATAAAAGTGTTCTGGACCCATTTCCACGCTAGAAACTCACCACCTACCATCAGCAACAACAAATGTAAATGTGTGATTTGCCCGATACTTACAATTTTGTAGGTGTCTATTTACTTTTGCTGGTAAGTATCTACAGACACACTCAAAAACCCCGCCTAATAGACTTAAAACTTCAGATATTGCAGCATACCCAATTCAGAAATTGCAACATGCAGGTGTAATTTGTGCATTTGCCAATGTACTTTAGACGTTACACCGATATTGTTATGTTGTGTTAAAGTAACTTTTGGAGCGCACGATTACCCGAAGGTATCATGGTGCTAGCTCTGTTGAATGGACACAGAAAATTATTAATTAGAGGAAAGCTGTTTTAAATGTCTTCCTAATGGATAACAGATTGGGCATGGCTCTAATGTGAGTAGATAATTTGTTCCATGGTTTGGCAGTACATGTCACAAAGCTTCTTCCTCCCCAGTTAGTGCATTTAAACATGGGGACAACTACTTTCTTGGCTCCTGAGGAGTGAAGGTTTCTATTTGTCCCATACCACTTAAAACTTTGTTTGAAGTGGTCAAGACCTGGATCATGTAGGGCTTTATAAGCTGTGCACAGAGCCTTAAATCTGATTCGTTGCCTGATAGGGAGCCAATGCAAATTGTAAATGGCTTGTGTAGCAGAATTACGTTTGGGGATCCCTGCAAGGAATCTGGCAGCAGCATTCTGTAGAGTTTAGACACAAGTGATTGCAATAATCTATCTTTGATAGGACCACAGTCGTTACCACAATTTTTGCACATTGGCAGAGATGTAGGGGATGTTTTCTTTATAATCTTCAAAATGTAGAAAGAGGACAGTATAACTGCATTCACCCGCTCACCAAAGGTGAGTTTGTTATCCATTACAACTCCTATGTTCCTGGCTTTACTAACACTAACAGGAATAGCCAAGGTTCCTAGTCCTGGTGGGAGGGCTGATTGCCAAATGAGATGATCTCAGTCTACCGAATTAAGTTTTAGACAATTTCTGTTCATCCAGTTACTGATAGCCAACATGCAGTCATGAAATCTCACACTTGTGCTATGGTCATTGGTAGACACAGATACCACAATTTGTGGATCCTTTGCTTAAATGTTAATTTAAAACCCATGGATCTGATCAGGGTTGCCAATGACGTCACATAAATGTTAAACAGCGTTGGACTAAAGGCCTAATTTAGATCTTGCTGGAGGGGAATACTCCATCACAAACGTGACAGATATCCTGTCTGCCGTATTATGAACCCATCATATCCTATGGAGCTCCTAATACCGCAGACAGGCTATCTGTCACATTTGTGACAGAGTATTCTATCCAACTATATCTAAATCAGGCCCTAGGAGAGGATACCTGTGGGACCCCACAAGGTAGGGAGAAAGGATCAGAAACAAATTGATCCAGGGCCACTGGATATTGGATCTGGAAAACAAGACTGAAAAGTTATGTACTCTGAAAGCCATTTATGCACATATAAGTTACGCTTAAGTAGGAAACACCACTCTGAGAACAGAAGTCTAAACCCATATCATTGCTTAATAGTTTCAAATAAAGCTAGAAGGCTTTTAGATTTTGCCTTGGTTTTAGTGCAGACTGTTTGCTGGCAGTATTTCAATAACCTAAGCGTCTTGTTCAAAGCAATATTTGCTTTGCGAACAGCTGCCAGCTACTTTCGGATTAATGCATCAATCTCTGCAAACACCAGGCCTTTGATCTGCTAATATGCTCGACCTTTCTCCCATCATTTTCTCTAGGGGTTTGTCTTGTTACATCTCAACACATTGTTCTTTTTGCCTGACATGGTTTTATCTACTTTAACAACAAATGATAACATGCGCTGAAACACTCGTTTTTTTTTGTATTCCTCATTTTGCCTGGAGCATACCACGGTGCACAACATATATTTAAACAGTGATGGGATAGACAGTTTTTTGCTTCTTACGTACATTCAGAGGAAAATTTGGCAAGCAGGACATGTTTCAATATTTATATCCAGAAAACATCTGATGCAGAAATCTTTGAATATTGATTTGTAATGTATATTGCTAGTAAAACATTATGTTTAAAACATGATAAACAAAGCTTGCTTTTAACCCCACTGGTTCAGATGATGGCGTGGAGATGTCCTCTACCACACTGAGCGGGTAGGGAGGACGGCTCCATGCCCCCCAGCACCAGCACCCACCCACAGGGGAGGCACCAGGGGAAAATAAATAGTTTTTATTTCCTTGGGTTTCTTTCTGCTGCAGGATCGCAGGTGGGCCCAAGTCACTCAGCAGGAATGCACCCACTAGACCCCAGGGATTTTCTTTTATTTTGGGGAGTGACCCTTTGGGCAAGGGTCATTCCTCATTAATGGGGGTAATATTTTGGCCACCTTCTGCACCCCTGGGGGAGATTAGCCATATATTTAGGCCACTATTCCCCCAAGGAGGTGGAGGGGAGGGGGGTCAGAAAACCAGTAGACACCAGAGATTGAGCTATTTGCATGTCAGTGGGTGGCCCCTTTGGCAAGGGTCAATCCTCATTAATGGGGGCAACAATAGGCTATTTTCTGCCCCATATGTTTTAGATAAAACTGCCCCCAAGGTGGGCAAAAAAACACTATACACCACAGATTACGGTATTACGTTATTTACACACCAGGGAGCAGCCCCTTGGCCAAGAGCTGCTTCCCAATACTGGGGAAAGGTTTTGGCTGTTTTCTGCTCCCCGGGGACAGATTAGTAATTGTTTAGTCAGATCTGCCCCCGGGGGTGGCAGAAAACCACTAGACAAGAGGGAATATGTTTCTGTGTGTATGAACTGGAGTTTTGCTGACGGTCTTCATGTACTGGTATTTGGTTTGCAGTGTATGTACTTAAATTTGGCTGGTGGTGTGTGTGGACTGCCATTTGGCAATGGTGTGGTTGAAACAGGAATTTTGCTGGTGGTTGTGTGGACTGGCTGATGGTGGTTGATGTGTGTGGCTGGCGTTTGGATGGGGGTATGTGTGAAGTGGTGTTTAGCTGGGGTAAGGATCACTCCCCTCTGGGATATCAATTTCTTGCCTTTGCTTTGTGGGCACGTTATAGAATGCTGTCTGAGAATTGTACTAGATATGTCTCTGATTTCAGGGTGTAAACTGTAGAGGTTCATCTATTGACCCCTCTGGTTGGCTGTCCGCTTTTGGAGTCAGTGAAAAAATAGTGTGGGAACTTGGTAAAGGATATTTAAACTAAGGCCACAATTTATACTTAGATAACTTCTACACTGGTGTACAATTGTTCAATGAATTGTCAAAAGTGGATACTATTGTCTGTGGCACAATCCTCGGTAACTATACAGGATACCTTAAAGAACGCATATAAAAACACTTTAGATGGGACAGTGAAATATCCACATGCTGACAACCATTCATGATAAAAGTACTTCACCTGTAACTCTTTGCAGTCAGGTTGCTGAAATGTGCAAACCAGTGTGCATTATAGACTACAATAAGCATGTGGGTGGTGTAGACAGGGTAGATCAAATATGATTTGGCTGTCCATTTGTTTAATTTGGCAACCTTCAATGCTTTTGTTGTGTTCAAGGATTTGTTCTCTAAGTTCAAAGAGTACTTTTGTTCAGTTTCAGCAGTCTGAGATAGGTAGCCTTGTTGTAGTGGAGCAGGTAAGAGTTCCTATAGATGGAGTAGTAAAGGATGTGGTTAGATAAAAAATTGCCACATTCCTGATTACATTCCTCCCACACTCAAAAAAATCTTGCCCTGTAGAATATGTAGAGTCTGTGGCCAATGAGGCGTGCAGAAGGAGAGTCGTCCTTCTAAACCTGGGCTGTGCGTGCCCACATATTTTAAATCATACAACCCTCAACTTAACTACGGGGAGCATCCATAAGCATAAAAGTGAACTGACTTGTCTGTACCGTTTTATATTTTTTCCTAAGTTTAAGGATTGGCAGTAGTGTGATGTATTTAGTTAGACCTGTTACACTTGTAATCAAAGTTTGTATTTCATCTCCTTCAAATTGGTTTGTATTTGTTTATATTCTCTTTTTTGTTATAAAAATAATGTGGTGGTGCTGTGTGTGGACTGATGCTTGGCTGGCTGTGTGTGGATAGAAGCCTGGTGGGTGGTATGTGTGAACTGGCACTTGGCTGGTGGTGTTTGTGGACTGGCACTTGGCTGGTGGTGTTTGTGGACTGGCACTTGGCTGGTGTTGTGTGTGGGCTGGTGCTTGGCTAGTTGTGTTTGTGGAATGGTGCTTGGTTGGTGGTATGAAAGGACTGGTGCTTGGCTGGCCATGTATGTGAGCTGACATTTGGCTGGCAGTGTGGATGTGGTGACCTCCTGTTAGTTACTACACACACATTGCCTGCCAAACACCAGCCCACACACTCCATTGGCTGCCAGGTGGTGTGGTTGCTGTGTCAGTCCTGTGGGTGTATGGCGATGATGGGTCCTTGAATGGTACTGTTGGTCGATGTGAGTGTTGTAATGTGGTAGGCCTGTGACTGACAGTGTGAATGGTTTTGCGTGTGTTATCTATGAAATGCGTGATAATGGCCTTTGAATTGTTTGGTGCTTTGGTGCCTTGTTGTGGTTTTTCAGCTTGTGTGCTGTGAGTCACTGGTTCAGTTTTTTTGAATTTCAATTATTAACAGTGTACTTTATTTTTGTGAAATCGCTTGTTAATAAAATGCACATTTTGAACCCTTCACTCACCCTAGATGGTTGTTGTGAGGATCAGGGTGTACAATATGGTATGGCTGGGTAGCATTATCATGCAATACACTTACAAATACCATCTTGGGTCCAGTCAGGTATGTTTAGTCAATGTTCAGCTCAACCCTGCTTAACTGCGAACAGTAAGGTTTAGCAAAGGAACAAAATGTACAGCATTTAGCAGCACCAAACAATGAATTAAGAAAGTCATGCGACACAAAAGAAACAAGACACCAGTTTATAAACATAGAGCACATTTTAATGAATTTTTAGAGATCTCAATCATTACAATCCACCAGAGGGTTCCTGCAATACAGATTTTAGAAACAATAAATACCTTTTAAATCAACATTGCATACAAGCATTGGCCAACAAGAAGTTTGAAAACTTTTGAAAATGTTGAAACTGTTCAACAACTCAGTCTCAGTTTGGGTGACCGAGTACGGTAGGACAGAGATCTAGGGGGCCAGAATGGACACTTTAAACAGCTACCTGGCCACCAGAGCATTTTTGAAGCAAGATCCAAACTTTACAGGCTGATCGCCATAGACAACAATTGAGTGGTTCTGATGCTGAGGGATGCAGGCTTATAGATGCTCAAGGATGCCCCTCATGCTGTGTGATCCATGGGGTTGAAGTCCATTTGTGTCCTCAATCCACAGGGGAGTGGGTGTGACTCAGTCCATGGATCTCAGGATCCCACTAAGTCCTTTCCAAGGGCTGCCGATGCAGACCTTGCACTTTTGCAACATAGCAGTCACTGTGCAAATCTTTGCTGGAGGCTAGTTTCTGCCTTTGGTGATGAGTCCGGTCACAACCAACACACACGAGTCCAGCAGACACAAGTGCATCTTTTGGTTATCTCCCTGTTGTCCTTTGGGATGCCCGGAATCAGGTAGCAGCAAAACTTCCCTGGACAACAGAGATGCGATTTGGGCTCTTCCAGCTTTAATGTCCCCAGAGCCCTTCTGGGGGGCCGGCCAACTGACCCTTAGAGTCTCTTCTTTGGACTGGGACTGAGAATCAACATTTCCCTGTGCAGAACATGTGCAAACTCCGCTAGCCCAGAGTGCGGCAGGTGTAGTCGCTCTGACACTGTAGCCTCTCTTTGTGTGCTTTCAGTAGGTGCAAAGTGGTTCTTCTTCTCATATTCCTTCTGAGTCCAGCAAGTTCTAAAGTTTCGGGAGCCAGGGGTGCCCATTATATCGCAACAAAGTGCCCCGAATGAACAACACGGTCTCTAGACAATGGGCTAATTGTTCCTCTCCTCTCTGGTGACAAAGTTCTGATGTGTGGCATCTGGCTATCTAATAGTGCAACATTCTTGACACAACCCCCATGGCAGAATACCTCCTTGACTGTGTGGATCTTGGAAGCCTACCACCTGGAGGTGTGGCTACCATGGGGTGACACACCCCTGGAAAACTAGCTTGTGAATTGGTTTTCCCTCCTCTGTCCCAGGATCTACTCAGCCTGCAGGAAACAAAAGACATCCTGCCCAAGAGTGCTGTCACAGTGGCCTTCGAAGGTGACTTCATCTTTAAAGCTCTCCTTTTGGACTAACACCCGTGGCAGTTATACTGTGGGAGGAGGTCATGGCTTCCAGTGCAGCAGCAGCCATTGTTACTGACCTGAGAGTCATTTACATCTCTCTGCAGGTGGGCAGAAAGTTTTCTCTGTGTCAGTGCCTTTGTGAGGTCATTGGACTAGCTGGGGCAACGTCAGAAAAGTTGCTTTAATATAAAAGTGACATCAATTTCAACTTGGCCATTAACTCACATTTAGGCCCTCATTATGAGTTTGGCGGTCTTTTGACAAGACTGCCGTGGTAAAGGCCACCAAAAGACGGTTGGCGGTATCCTGCCCGCCGTAGTAAGAGTAGTAAGAGTCTACGATGATGACTGCCAAAAAACAGCCACAAATTCGACACTGGCAGGAAACTGGCAGGGAGATGTGGTTCCACCACCAGCACCGCCAGGCTAACCACTTTCTGTCCACCATATTATGATCCACAATCAGCACAGCAATCCTTCCATGCTGGAGAACTATTGGCAGTCCGAACCGCCGCGGTCAGAACACACTCCTGTCAGAACACACCACATTGGACAGTTTGAAGACCCCACACCAGACACACCCATTCACAGTACTATATAACACACCACCACACAGCCCAAAAGCCTTTGCAACTAAAACCACAGATTGAGAGACGAGAGCAGCCCCAATCATAAATCTAGCACCTACACACTAGAGGCAGATATACACTTCCACTCCCCAAGCAACACACAACTGCACCACCAACACTATACACACATCACAACTATACACGAACACCACAACCGACCAGCACCCACAACCAAACACCACTACCCCTCCTATCAGCCAACACTGCACCCTACACACAACACTTACCCCCACCCACAACACAACCACCATGTCTCATCAAAAGCACCCACGCTTTACTGACGAGGAGTTTCAGGTCATGGTAGATGAACTCCTCAGGGCAGAGCCATAACTCTTTGGAGCACAGGTTCAGCAAACCTCCATAGTCAGGAAAATTGAGTTATGGAAGAGAATCGTCAACAGGGTCAACTAAGGAAGACATCAGAAAGAGGTGGAAAGACCTACAGTGGAAGGTGCATTCCAAGGTGTCCAGGTACCAGCTGGTGGTACTGAAGACTGGCAGTGGGCCCCCACCTCTTCCCCCTAAGTTCACAATGTGGGAGAAGAAGGTCTTGGACATCCTGCTTCCTGAGGGCCTGACTAGAATACCTGGAGGACTGGACCCTAGTGAGTAACTAACACTCCCCGGGCACTAATTTGTCCTCTCCAGCCTGCTTCCTCACCACCCTAACAATCCCCAATTACTCTATCTCCCACTAAATCTTCCACCCAGTCACCTAATGCCCCTCCCCATGCCACACCACAAACACACTACCTGCCAAGTGCACGGATTGCACAGCCAAGTACAATCACTATGACTCCCACAGTGCACTAGCCCATCCACGTCCAAACCTGCAATGTGTACATCACATCTCTTGCATGTATGACTATTGCACTAGCTACAACAATGGGATGCTTCAACTGAGGAACACTACATGGCAATGGCAACAACACAATGGCACTACACAATGCCAAACTACCCCAAACAGAGACACAGCACTGCCAGCAAGCCTAAGGGACACTAATCCAGGCGTACTGCCCTGAAATAGAATAATCATGGCCTTGAAGAAAAGAAGGTATACTCCTTGCACAATATGCACAGACAGGAAAAACATCCTTGCATACACACATACCCCTCCCATTTAGACACCATGCTGCAATGCACAGCCATTCCCACTCACCTGTACCAAGCCAGAATGCTCACCAGCTAACAGGGAAAACCTGTCATGTGAACCATTACACAAGAACAGAACCCTCCCAGCTAGCTAAAGTGACCAAGCCTGATTCACAAGAAATCCAAGGAACATGGTACCCATGTCACTACTACCCACATCAACCCCCACCCTGTGGCAACAACATCTCAGCTGACCCTTTGTCCCCAAACCTGTGCCCCAAGGACTGTTAAGTCAATTGTGTGCCCCACAGTACAGGGACCTGCGTTGAACCTTCACTCCCAAGACAATGAAGGTCCTGGTGAAACTGGGAGTGGGAACACCCTATCAAGGGTACAAGCACATGGGCGTCAGGGGATGTGGGAGGGAACCTGTGGGCCTGAGGATGGGTCAGCCAAGGAAGGCATCTGACCAGGAAGCCATCTCCCAAGTCCTGGCAGCATATCAACTATCCCAGGACAGGATGGGCCAGATCATATCCATGTTGGGGGAAAACCATAGGTTGCAGAGGGAATACCACCAGGAGGTCATGCAGCAGTGGCAGGCCCACAATGCCCCCATGGCCTCCATTGCAGTGGCGCTCAGGGCATTAACACCACCCTGTGTGCTTCCTCCACCAAGCAGCAGGCCCCTTCCACTAGCAACATCACACCTGAACTTTCTACATCTGCAGCTGCTAGTGGAACGGAAGCCCTGCCAGAGGAAGCACAGGCCCTAGGCACCCCTCCCTCTGTTGCTGAAGATCCCCCCACAAACATGGACGTCCATCCAGACATCCGGTTTGAGAAGATGCCATGACCAAACCCACTGCCAAGAATTGACCCTCTCCTTATTACTTTCCCTTGTCTGCCACTGAGACACCCTGTTGACTGTTGTTAGACCTGACAGCCTTAGGGTGATCACCCCTAACTTTTTGCCTGCCTCCTTTCACTTTTGAGATACTGTTTTAAACATGGTAACATTGGATCATACCCAATTGGACTATTTATTTTACTTATAAGTCCCTAGTAGAGTGCATTATCTGTGCCCACGGCCTGTAGATTAAATGCTACTAGTGGGCCTGCAGCACTGACTGTGCCACCCACTTAAGTAGCCCCTGAACCTTGTCTCAGGCCTGCCATTGCGAGGCCAGTGTGTGCAGTTTTACTGCCAATTCGACTTGGCATTTAAATGTACTTGCCAACCCTGTAACTCCCCTTTTTCTACATATTAGACACCCTTAAAGTATGCCCTGGGTAACCCATAGGGCAGGGTGCTGTGTAGGCAAAAGACAGGACACGTACCTATGTAGTTTACATGTCCTGGTAGTGTAAAACTCCTAAATACATTTTTACACTGCTGTGATGCCTGCTCCCTTCATAGGCTAACATTTGGGCTGCCCTCATACATTGTTTGAGTGGTAGCTGTTGATCTGAAAGGAGTAGGAAGGTCATATTCAGTATGGCCAGAATGGTGATATTAAATCCTGCTGACTAGTGAAGTTGGATTTAATATTACTATTTTAGAAATGCCACTTTTAGAAAGTGAGCATTTCTCTGCACTTAAATCTTTCTGTGCTTAACAATCCACATCTGGCTAGGTTTAGTTGACAGCATTCACTCAGACACACCCCAAACACAGGATACTCAGCCTCACTTGCATACATCTGCATTTTCAATGGGTCTTCCTGGGCTGAGAGGGTGGAGGGCCTGCTCTCACACAAAGGACTGCCACACCCCTACTGGGACCCAGGCAGACAGGATTGAACTGAAAGGGGACCTGGTGCACTTCTAAGCCACTCTTTGAAGTCTCCCTCACTTGGTGACTGAAAACCTAGTGCACCCTGATCAACACATCATTGGACAACAGTATAAGATTATTGATGTCCATAACTCCACTAAGTTTCTTCCCTTAGCTATAATTCAGTTTAGTTGGGGTGGAGTTACTGGCCCTAAGCAGGTGGTGGTATCACCTAGCTTACCTGTAGACTGTCTCTTAGGTAATGACCTAGAGGCCTCAGGTTGGGCTGATGTAGAGTTTTATGCCCATGCAGCCATGCTGGGCATCCCAGAGGAATTTTTCCCTCTCATTTCTACTGAAATGAAAAAGCAAAGGAGAGAAGGCCTGAAAACTCAGGATCCCTCTCCATCAACAGGTAAAAAGGGTATCACAGTATCCCCTAACCACCCTACCATTCAGGATACCATTCCTGTGGTGGGAGAAACCTCTCCTGGGGTGGCACCTGTTCCAAGGGAATCATCAGCTGGCAAAGCTGGACTCCCTGAGGTAGAAGTACCTCTCTGTGGGATAACTAACATTGGCGAGAAAAAGAGCACCATTTTAGTTAACATGGAGCATCCCTCCAACCCTCCCAGAGAAACTTTAGTGCAGAAACCCTGCACTGCCTCACAACACTTAGGACAGCATCCCTGCCCTAGTGTGGAGCTCATAGGACAGCATCCCTGCCCTGCTCCAACTCAAGAGAACCAGCATCCCTGTTCTCTCTTCCAGCCATATGGACAAAGTTTTTGCCCAGCTATGGCTTTTCTGAGACAGCATCCCCGTCTGGCATTTCCTTCACTACAAATAGGTTCAGTGGACAATTCCCACTGCTCTAAACTAAAACTTACTGATAGAAACTCTGAAAATACATCTTCACATTGTTGCTTAGCTAAAAAACTTCAAACAGGGTGGTTTACATCCCCACAGGGAAGTAACCATATAGTGGATGATAAAGGGAGTAACCAGTCTATTGCAGAGCTACTCTCTACTTATCACCACTTAGACAATAAAGTCTCAACTGGCCAAGGTTAGCCTTATTGTCCTTTGTTTGGGGGGGGGGGGTTGTGTGAGAAAGTAGCCTCTTTCTAGCCTTGTTACCCCCACTTTTGGCCTGTTTGTGAGTGTATGTCAGGGTGTTTTCACTGTCTCACTGGGATTCTGCTAGCCAGGGCCCAGTGCTCATAGTGAAAACCCTTTTTAGTATGTTTGTTATGTGTCACTGGGACCCTGCTAATCAGGAACCCAGTGCTCATAAGTTTGTGGCCTATATGTATGTGTTCCCTAAGTGGTGCCTAACTGTCTCACTGAGGCTCTGCTAACCAGAACCTCAGTGGTTATGCTCTCTCATTTCTTTCAAATTGTCACTAACAGGCTAGTGACCAATTTCACCAATTTACATTGGCTTACTGGAACACCCTTATAATTCCCTAGTATATGGTACTGAGGTACCCAGGGTATTGGGGTTGCAGGAGATCCCTATGGGCTGCAGCATTTCTTTTGCCACCCATAGGGAGCTCTGACAATTCTTACACAGGCCTGCCACTGCAGCCTGAGTGAAATAACGTCCAAGTTATTTCACAGCCATTTTACACTGCACTTAAGTAACTTATAAGTCACCTATATGTCTAACCTTTACCTGGTAAAGGTTGGGTGCTAAGTTACTTAGTGTGAGGGCACCCTGGCACTAGCCAAGGTGCCCCCACATTGTTCAGGGCCAATTCCCCGGACTTTGTGAGTGCGGGGACACCATTACACGCGTGCACTACATATAGGTCACTACCTATATGTAGCTACACAATGGTAGCTCCGAATATGGCCATGTAACATGTCTATGATCATGGAATTGCCCCCTCTATGCCATCCTGGCATAGTTGGCACAATCCCATGATCCCAGTGGTCTGTAGCACAGACCCTGGTACTGCCAAACTACCTTTCCCGGGGTTTCACTGCAGCTGCTGCCAGCCCCTCAGACAGGCTTCTGCCCTCCTGGGGTCCAGCCAGGCCTGGCCCAGGATGGCAGAACAAAGGACTTCCTCTGAGAGAGGGTGTTACACCCTCTCCCTTTGGAAAATGGTGTGAAGGCAGGGGAGGAGTAGCGTCCCCCAGCCTCTGGAAATGCTTTCATGGGCACACATGGTGCCCATTTCTGCATATGCCAGTCTACACCGGTTCAGGGACCCCTTAGCCCTGCTCTGGCACGAAACTGGACAAAGGAAAGGGGAGTGACCACTCCCCTGACCTGCACCTCCCCTGGGAGGTGTCCAGAGCTCCTCCAGTGTGCTCCAGACCTCTGCCATCTTGGAAACAGAGGTGCTGCTGGCACACTGGACTGCTCTGAGTGGCCAGTGCCATCAGGTGACGTCAGAGACTCCTTCTGATAGGCTCCTTCAGGTGTTGCTACCCTATCCTCTCTCCTAGGTAGCCAAACCCTCTTTTCTGGCTAATTAGGGTCTCTGGCCCTCATTACGACCCTGGCGGTTTGTAACCGCCAGGGCCGCTGGACGCGGAGGCACCGCCGACAGGCCGGCGGTGCCCCGCAGGGCATTCTGACCGCAGCGGTTTGGCCGCGGTCAGAAAGGGGAAACTGGCGGTCTCCCGCCAGTTTCCCGCTGCCCCTTTGAATCCTCCAAGGCGGCGCAGCTCGCTGCGCCGCCGAGGGGATTCTGACACCCCCTACCGCCATCCTGTTCCTGGCGGTTCGCTCGCCAGGAACAGGATGGCGGTAGGGGGTGTCGCGGGGCCCCCGTAAGAGGGCCCCACTTTGTATTTCACTGTCTGCATTGCAGACAGTGAAATACGCGACGGGTGCCACTGCACCCGTCGCACCTTCCCACTCCGCCGGCTCGATTCCGAGCCGGCGTCCTCGTGGGAAGGTTGTTTCCCGCTGGGCTGGCGGGCGGCCTTAAGGCGGCCGCCCGCCCGCCCAGCGGGAAACTCAGAATGCCGGCCGCGGTCTTCAGACCGCGGTGCGGTATTCCTGCGGCGCAACTTTGGCGGGCGGCCTCCGCCGCCCGTCAAAGTTGTAATGAGGGCCTCTGTCTCTTGGGATTCCTTAGATAACGAATGCAAGAGCTCATCCGAGTTCCTCTGTATCTCTCTCTTGACCTTCTGCCAAGGAATCGACTGCTGACCGCGCTGGAAGCCTGCAAAACTGCAACAAAGTAGCAAAGACGACTACTGCAACTCTGTAACGCTGATCCTGCCGCCTTCTCGACTGTTTTCCTGGTGGTGCATGCTGTGGGGGTAGTCTGCCTCCTCTCTGCACTAGAAGCTCCGAAGAAATCTCCCGTGGGTCGACGGAATCGTCCCCCTGCAACCGCAGGCACCAAAGAACTGCATCA
Source organism: Pleurodeles waltl (assembly GCF_031143425.1). Taxonomy (NCBI): domain Eukaryota; kingdom Metazoa; phylum Chordata; class Amphibia; order Caudata; family Salamandridae; genus Pleurodeles; species Pleurodeles waltl. Next base: position 1,274,042,422 of record NC_090440.1, on the reverse strand, counting down.
TTGGTCCCCTGGGTCTCCTCTCAGCACGACGAGCGAGGTCCCTTGAATCCAGCAACTCTGTCAAAGTGACTCCCACAGTCCAGTGACTCTTCAGTCCAAGTTTGGTGGAGGTAAGTCCTTGCCTCCCCACGCCAGACTGTATTGCTGGGAACCGCGGCTTTTGCAGCTACTCTGGCCTCCGTGCACTTCCGGCAGAAATCCTTTGTGCACAGTCCAGCCTGGGTCCACGGCACTCTAACCTGCATTGCACGACCTCCTAAGTTGTCCTCCGGCGACGTGGGACTCCTTTGTGCAACTTCGGGTGAGCACCGTTTCACGCATCCTTGTAGTGCCTGTTTCTGGCACTTCTGCGGGTGCTGCCTGCTGCTGAGAGGGCTCCTTGTCTTGCACGACGCCCCCTCTGTCCCCAGACGCAATTGGCGACATCCTGGTCCCTCCTGGGCCACAGCAGCATCCAAAAACCCTAACCACATGATTTGCAGATAGCAAGGCTTGTTGGTGGTCTTTCTTCAGGAAAACACTTCTGCACGACTCTCCACGGCGTGGGGGATCCATCCTCCAAAGGGGAAGTTCCTAGCCCTTGTCGTTCCTGCAGAATCTTCAGCTTCTACTGTGCAGTAGCAGCTTCTTTGCACCCACAGCTGGCATTTCCTGGGCATCTGCCCATCTCCGACTTGCTTGTGACTTTTGGACTTGGTCTTCTTGTTCCACAGGTACCCTCGTTTGGAAATCCATCGTTGTTGCATTGCTGATTTGTGTCTTTCCTGCAGAATTCCCCTATCACGACTTCTATGTCCTTTGGGGAACTTTAGTGCACTTTGCACTCACTTTTCAGGGTCTTGGGGTGGGCTATTTTTCTAACCCTTACTATTTTCTAATAGTCCCAGCGACCCTCTGCAAGGTCACATAGGTTTGGGGTCCATTCGTGGTTCGCATTCCACTTTTGGAGTATATGGTTTGTGTTGCCCCTATCCCTATGTGTCCCCATTGCATCCTATTGTAACTATACATTGTTTGCACTGTTTTCTAATACTATTACTGCATATTTTGGTATTGTGTACATATATCTTGTGTATATTTGCTATCCTCATACTGAGGGTACTCACTGAGATACTTTTGGAATATTGTCATAAAAATAAAGTACCTTTATTTTTAGTATATCTGTGTATTGTGTTTTCTTATGATATTGTGCATATGACATTAGTGGTACTGTAGGAGCTTCACTCGTCTCCTAGTTCAGCCTAAGCTGCTCTGCTAAGCTGCCATTATCTATCAGCCTATGCTGCTAGACACCCTATACACTAATAAGGGATAACTGGGCCTGGTGCAAGGTGCAAGTACCCCTTGGTACTCACTACAAGCCAGCCCAGCCTCCTACAAAGGCACATTTGGGTTTATAATCAGGGCCTCTGCCCCTACCAACTCAGACACTTCCTGGAGAAGAAACTTGTAACCAGAACCTGCATTCTACCAAGATGAAGTGTCTGGCTGCCCAAAGGACTCGCCTAACTGCTTTCTGTGAAGGACTGCTGCCTTGCTGTTGCCCTGCTACCTTGATGCTCTCCAAGGGCTTGGATAGAGCTTGCCTCCTGTTCCCTGAAGTCTCAGGACTTCATCTCTTCAAGAAGGACTCCTTGTCTGGTGAAATTCGATGCACAGCCTGCCAGAAACAACACACAGCCTGCACTACGGCACGCCAAACTTCGCAACAAGAAGATCGATGCAGCACCAGCTTAGCGACCGGAAATTCGACACACGTCCACTGGATCGATGCATAGCTGAGCCGGAATGACGCAGCCCGACTTCCAGAGAGGAATTGACGTAGTGCCTGCCATGCAGTAGAAAATTCAACACAACGGCCACCGGATCGACGCAGCTCCTGTGACTTCGGCCTGCCAGCGCAGGAAATCCACGCACTGTCCCTGGTGCGCCTGAAAACCCCGCAACCCGAAGAGGATCCATAACTGAGCGCCGTAAATTGACGCACAGCCATCCCTGCGTGGAAACTAAACGACGTAACGCCGTGTGCTGCCTGTGAAATCGACTCACACCCCTTTGTTTCCATGCATCTCTTCCTCTGCGGCCCTTTGCGGATATTTTTCACGCAAACCAGGTACTTTTTGCTTGAAAGAGACTTTGTTTGCTTTTTAAAGCCTCAAGACACTTTGGGGGTCATTCTGACCCCCGCGGGCGGCGGAAGCCGCCCGCCTGGCGGGAACCGCCAGAAGACCGTACCGTGGTCAAATGACCGCGGCGGTCATTCTGACTTTCCCACTGGGCCGGCGGGCGACTGCCAGAAGGCCGCCCGCCGGCCCAGCGGGAAAGCCCCTTCAACAAGGAATGGAGCCGGCGGAGTTGAAGGGGTGCGACGGGTGCAGTGGCACCCGTCGCGATTTTCAGTGTCTGACAAACAGACACTGAAAATCATTATGGGGCCCTGTAAGGGGGCCCCTGCACTACCCATGCCAGTGGCATGGGCAGTGCAGGGGCTCCCAGGGGCCCCAGGACACCCGTTCTCACCGCCAGGAATGGGATGGGGGGAAGGGGGTCGGAATCCCCATGGCGGCGCTGCTTGCAGCGCCGCCATGGAGGATTCCAATGGCCAGGGGAAAACCGGCGGGAAACCGCCGGTTTCCCTTTTCTGACCGCGGCTTTACCGCCGCGGTCAGAATTGGCCAGGAAGCACCGCCAGCCTGTTGGCGGTGCTTCCGCGGTCGTTGGCCTTGGCGGTCCATGACCGCCAGGGTCAGAATGACCCCCTTTATGTCAGTTTTCAGTGATATCTCTACATTTACTTACTGCATCTTTGATCGCTTTGACCTGCATTTAACCAGATAAATATTAAATATTTTTCTAAACACTGTCTGGTGTATTTTTGTGGTGCTATATTGTGGTATTGTATGATTTATTGCAGAAATACTTTACACATTGCCTTCTAAGTTAAGCCTGACTGCTAAGTGGCCCAAGGGTGGGCACAGGATAATTTGGATTGTGTTTGACTTACCCTGACTAGAGTGAGGGTCCTTGCTCGGACAGGGGGTAACCTGACTGCCAACCAAAGACCCCATTTCTAACAACTGTTCAATGACATTACTCCATTTTCTTATTGCCCATGGACGCTGGACATGTGCTACCTACAGTTGTGCCAATGACTCAGAGGATTTCATCTACCATAACTCCACTCATCACCTGTTTGCCACTCTATTCACAATAAACACTATAGATCACAGCTACTGCCTATGTGTCTTTATTTTCACAGATACAATTGTATGTTTACCAAATTGACAATGTTGATTGGCCACAATCCAACAGGCAGTGAAATGGACTGCAGAGGGGAGGCATCCTCTGCAGCAGACACAGTACAACAGATATGTGTCAGTGTCAGGGCTGATGTAAGAGAGACACTAGTCTTGCCACACACCAGAGTAAATACACTTATCCAACCTGCAAAAAAGACCATGACAGAGACTAGCATCAGGATAGTAGGCTTGTGCCACACAAAGCACATACGTAGTCCATAGTTGACATGCCCAGTGTAGTAGACAACAAACAGTGCACAACAGATTACACTTCTACATCAACAGTCGCTGGACATACATCCAAAAATACAGTAGATTGCACCTCCCATGTGCAAAACACCATTCTGTGAACAGTAATCAAAGGATACTGAACATAAATGGCTCAAGCAATAGGTAGGAGTGACAAAGCTGAACAGTGCACAGTAAGTCGCTAGAATGACATGAGACCAGGAGAGTGTAGGACACATAGCACAATACAGACCTTTCCATAGGAGATGTAATTCTTGCAACTTGCATATAGTACACTTGTTAGAGATGAGACATTCCAAACCAGCACCTTACATTCAATCAGTCACCTCTCATAACACATATAGAGGGATAGGAACACATTACACCAACACTGATATTCCAAATCAGGAGGACAATTGATACCAAAGTACTATGAAACACTAGACATGCAAATACACAGACAACATACCTGCTTGTTGCTGGAAGTACTGATTGATGAGCTCAGCTCTTGAGTCAGCTGCACCTTCCTCATCCATTTCCATTTCTGCATCACCAGCCACTGGTCCAGCTGCCTTCTCCTCATCAGCCAGTAAGGGTATCTGACGTCTCAGGGTTAGATTGTGGAGCATACAGCAGGCAACTATGATCTGGCATACCTTTGGGAGAGTAGAGGATGGCATCTGTCATTTCTATTACACGCCTCGTCCTGCCGTGGGCCCTATTGGAAAAGTGTTCCCATTCAGTAGCAGGGTACCTCGCTGGTGTCAACAGCCAGGGAAGGTTAGGATAGCCAGAATCACCTGTGTGCACAGAGAAAGGACCTGTTACTGGATAGGTACAGCCACATGGAACATTGTGATCACACACATCCAAATGCTTACATACCAATGAGCCAAATCCTCTCCCTCCGTAGACATGCCATCATGTGTGGGACATTGCTGTTCCTCACAATGTAGAAGTCATGCACAGATCAAGGAAACTTGGCTGCCACTTCGGAGATGTACTGGCCTGCCACACACACCACCTGCACATTGATGGAATGGTAGTATTTCTGGTTCCTAAACACCTGTTCATTGGCACTGGGGAGAACCAAGGGTATATGGGTGCCATCTATGGCCCCTATCTCATGAGGGATGTGCCTCTCATCATAGAAGTTCGCCTTCACCTAAGCCAAATCCCCTCATTGGGGGAACCTGATGTCCAGGTGTTTTGAAAAAGCACACAGTGAATCCTTCAATCCAAAACTGAACATGGGCTGTGGCATCCCTGCTGCCAAGCCCACTGTAACCTGAAAGGATCCTGTGGTAAGAAAGTGTAGCACTGACAGGACTTGAACTGTGGGAAGGGTGGCCTAGTGATTACGTATGTCAGGCAATATATCTGGCTCCAACTGAGTAAATAGAACCATGATGGTCTAACGATTCAGACGATAGGTCTGAATCATATGTCTCTTCTCCAGGGTTGCAATGTCCACGAGCAGATGGTACACTGGTGCATATCTCAAAATCCTCATGACAGGGTATTCAAGATGGAGAGGAGAGATTGTACAATGTGACATGAACACCACATGTTAGCAGAACATATCAAAATTGGACACACTTAACACTATAAACATGTCGCATACTGCTGACACATACTATATTGGGCATGCTGAAGCGGCATGTACTCCACCCTTGATGCACATTGCTGCCCCTGATCAATAGTTTCTGACATATATCACATGTGTCATATTCTATATGTGGTACACTGACCTGTCCTGCACTGAGCATGTATGTAGTCATGCCATACACCTATACAGTGACAGCGCCAATCAGCCGATGCGTATCTGGACATGCTAGTCATTAGACAATCAGCCACCTAAGGTCACTGTGTCATGCATGTCACATGTATGTGCCAACCAATGATGGCACAACTGAGGCCTATTCCACATTCTGACAAAAAAGATATGTGACACACTTATTTTGCTGCATCAGGGCATGATATGTGCATAAAATGGCAGCCGCCTGTCCTGCAACACTGGACAGGTGGACGTGACCTAAGTCTATTGGCGTATTTCATCATGGCGGTCGCAACCACTGTGCAATATCTCATTGGGTAACATTACTGCCTATGGGGGACTGGGGTCAATAGCGATCATGACTGCCATTTTCACTCTCCTTGCTCACTTGACTCCTGACAATCTAGCAAGCAGGACGTCCACGTGCTGAGCTACTGTGTACTGGCTTTGGGAGCCATCATGCCACATCCTGCATGTGATAGGGCCCCTGCCTTCACCCAAGAACTGGTAGAAGGGTTCCTACCCTTGTATGGACAGCTGTATAGGGCACCAGATGAACAGGTAAGCCCAATGCCCTAGTCATGTGTGATAGGGGTATGTGTGATGGTGAATAGTGTATGTTTACCGGTCAGGGGGTATATGCACGCAGGGGGCATGGAGTTTGGGCATGTGAACCCTGAGGTGGGTATGCATAGGCATTTGATGGGTCTGCTGTTAATAGTCCACTGCTGTTGGTATGGTGCCAGTGTACACAACTTATTCCTTCTGTCTGTGTCACTCATGCAGGTCAACGCCCATCAGAAGAAGGGGATATGGCTCTGCCATCATCAAGCAAGTGCAGACCTTGGGGGTCCATAGCCAGTGGAGCACCCATTGTTGCAAGCGGTGGGAGGACCTGAGGCAGTGGGCCTTGAAGACCACAGAGGCCCAGCTGGGGATGTCCTCCCAATGAGGGAGGGGTGCCCGTTGGGCCCTGACCCCCCCTTATGACCTGCATTTTGGCAGTAACCTACCCTGAGGTAGATGAGCATTTTAGGGCAGCACGGCAGCCACAAAAGGGTGAGTACTGACTGTATCCTTGGACTTGGCTGGCCTTAATAGGGATTGGGTGCCTCAATGCTAGCAAAGTGCCATTGTAGTTAATGTTACATGTGCATCAACTTTTGGAAATTGGCAATAGGCACCCTAGCAGAGCATATTTTGTAGATGTGTCCCCGTGCTTTACTGTCAGTGGATATACATCTACCTGTCCCATACCTCTCCAAGTCTGTAATGTGGAGCTGCACTGATGACATAGACACATGCATGACTCCATCCTGGCCATACAATGGATGTTAGTGTCAGTAGCACCTTAAGTATTGTGTATGAGCATCTCCATTCATTTGCTTTAGTGGATCTGAGGTGTCAGTCCTCTGCCATCTGTGTAGGCTACCTGCATATGCAACTGTGTGACTCTCCTTTCATCACTCGGACTATGTAAATCATGTACTGTTTCTGGTATAGACAGATTGTGGGAATGGCATTACAGTTTCACCACAGTTCAACTTATGGAAATTGGCAATAGGCACCCTGGCAGATCATATTTTGTAGATGTGTCCCCATGCTTTACTGTCAGTGGATATACATTTCCTTCTTTCATACCTCTCCACATATGTAATGTGGAGACACACTGATAACATAGACATATGTGTGACTCCATCCTAGCCATGCAATGGATCTGAGTGTCAGTAGGACCCTAAGTATTGTGAATGAACAGCTCCATCCATTTGCATTAGTGGCTCTGAGATGTCAGACCACTGTGATCTGTGTAGGCTACCTGTATATGCGACTGTGTGACTCTCCTTTCATCACTGGGACTAAGTAAATCATGTACTGTTTCTGGTATAGGCATATTGTGGGGCTGGCATTACAGTTCCACCACAGAACTGGCCTTCATGGGACAAGAGTATTGGCCTGAGAACTGACTCGGCATACATAGATGATCTGCTGACTGTATGGTATGTGTAGGTAGGCAACCTGAAATAATGATACATGTAGATTTGATGAGGTCTGATTGCATAGATGTTGCATTCCTAGGAGCAATACTTATGGGGATGTGGACTTCTAAACTATAGGCTGGTACTGGTGGTGATAAGTGCCCTTGGAGATCCCTGATGTTTCACCCTGGTGTGCATATGTTATGTATTACAAAGCCCTAGCTTGTTCTCTGCTACATTGCTGACTGACTGCCTACATCATGTCGACATGGATAGTTGGGGGCACTTCAGATGGGCTGTGACTCTTACAGCTTGGCTTGGCTATTAGGTTGTGGCAGAATAGGAGTGGTTTGGGTATTGCATCACACATGGCGTGTGGATGCAACAGAAATATTGCAATCAGTCTCCTCAGGATGCCTATGGGGTAGTGGGATGTCCTAGGTATACTGGTAGTGGTGTTTTTCCATCTGTGCTTAATGTACACAAATATTTACCTCCTGAGATGTGTGTTGTCTGGGCTAAGTGACAGGTTTAGCCAATTGTTGTATGGTGTGTGTTAGGGTGGAGTTGTCATGGTGGGTAGTCCAACTGGTGTAACAGCATATGTGGTGGCATGGGAAGTGGTCCATGATTTGGTATGTCTGTTCTAGAGGTACATCTCTTGTGACACAGCACTCAATGGATGTGTTTGTATGTTTGACAAGTGGTACATGGCCCATTGTAGATGCACTTAGCAGTATGCTGAGTAGTGATATATGCGTTTTGTGTCAGCAGCTCTGGCTCCATGATAGGGTCTGACTATTCACATGACTAAACCTGATGTGAAGTGTTTGGGTGTCTGACTGGTACTGGCTAAATCTGGGTTGTCCTCTATAATGGCATTACTATACAGAGTGGCCAGCCATGTGTAAGGACAGGTAGGTGATGTGTGTGCTCAGTGAGTGGAGTTGCATTCACTGTAATGAACAGATGACAGAGGACATGGACTAATCAGGTGTTGTCACTGTAGAGGCCTGCAGTGCTTTGTTGTGCCAGCTGCACATTCAATGGGTGATAGGGGAATGGAGAGATAAGATGTGTGTTTAAGCATAGTATTTATAGTGGGTCCAGGGCATGTTTTGCCAGCTTAAGGGGGCATTGGTTGACATCATGTGGAAGAGCCTAGTAGTGCAGCAATACCCAATACTTGGGTATTGCTGTCAGTGTGAGGGGTGGCAGACAGGTGTGGGTAGTTGGGACATTTCATGACATGATGTAGGTACTGTGTCTTACAAATGAGAATGCCTAGCCATGACATGTATTTTGACAAATGTACATGTGTAGCTGTGTCAATGGGGGGTGTATGTTAAACCTTTTGCCCCCTTTCTCTCTCTCTCTCCCTTCCTCTCACTCTCATTGTGTGCATCAGCATCATCTTGCGAAGTAGAAGGGGCACAGGTGAGTGGAGAAGAAGCAGCCCATGGGACCCAGGAAGGTGGAACCACCCACACTGAGGGACCAGGTGGTATGGAGAGCGAGGGTGTGCCACAGGGGAGGCCAGATCCAACACCTCATCTTCAGAATCCTCCTCCATTGGACACACCCTGGCGGTGGCTGATCCATCTGAGACCACCCCAGCATCATCTTTGTCCACTACCCCCCTTACTACCACTGCCCTCCCTGTAGCTCCCCACCCAGTTGCCCGTGCTCGCTCACCCAGGAGGGTTGGCATCTCCTTCACTGTAGCCACCTCTGCCCCTGCCCCAGCCAACCATGCTGCCCTCAGGGAAGAGGCTACTGACCTCCCGAGGTCCATCTCTGTGGGTTAGTCAACCATTGTGAATGCCATCCAGGGACTGGCAGCTCAAGTAAAACAGAGCAATACGTTTCTGGAGGGCATTCGCGGTTGTGGAATCACGTTCTCCTGGATCCATTTGGACCTAGTAGACCCTGTGATACACAATGAAAATACAGGCCTGTTTCTGTTGAACACATTACAATGTTGAATTAACTAGGCCTTGAAGAAATGTCTATTGTGCTTGAAACGCATTATGTTGCAAGGCTTGCTAAACTGACCGCCATCACAAGACACCACCGCATGCTAGCTTGTGAAATCCTCACTGCTAAAAGTACTAACGTATGCACTTATGGTTCCTCTTTCTCCACATATAGATGTATCACAAGACATTTGATTCAGAGGACATTGTGCAAGCTTCCTGTCCATGATTCTAACCCTTATATGGAGCATCACGTGTGATATATAGAAAAAGTTTAAACATACGACATTATCAAGAACCAATGAAATGTATTAATGTGTCTGCGGTTTAATGCTATAAAAGATCATGCATTACTTCTTTGGGCAGACTGTTCGAGCTGGATTTCGGCCCTCTCAGTCTCCGTGTACACGTATTTCTTATTGTGTCTTATTAGTTCTTATTAAAAGTAATCTAAAGAAGAGCGACTGGTCTCGGTTTGTTTCCTGCATTGTCTGGATCTGAAATACTCTGACTTGGCTTCGACATCTGGTGGAGAATTGCGATTGGATTTACGATTTCGCAGGCTCAGCTCCTGCCTCTCTGCGGAGGGGGGCAATGGCGTTTTGGGCTGGTCGGGCCCCCTCCGGGGCAGGGTGTTGGTGCTGTTGTGAGTATCTGTCATTTCCTCGGTCCCGTCTGTTTATGTTTTGAATTTTTTGTTTCCCTCTTCTTTTCTCTCTCTCTCCCTCTGTTCGCAGAGGGTGTTGTATAGGGGGGAGGTGGCGGGGTGATTTACATTTGCACTTCTAAATGGAGTTGTGGATAATTGTACTATATGCTATTCCTATTAGCCTGCTGTTCTTTCTTGTTATGTTACTCTTCTAGAGTACCTCGTTCAGACATTCAGATGATGGCCTTCAGATGGCCGTGTGCTGGAGTTTTGTGTTGATATTATTGTTTCTGCCTTATTGCGCCATTTCCTTTCCTCTTTTGTTCTCAGTGCTAAGGAATTCATGGATCAGTAGTTGCTGTAAATATTAGCCAAGGGTTTCTGTTTATCCAGTGACGCTACATGTGTGAGACTGTTAGTGGTATGGTCTCGGTACACAGCGGAAGACACTGGCCCTCATTCTGACCTTGGCGGGCGGCGGAGGCCGCCCGCCAAAGTCCCGCCGTCAGGTTACCGTTCCGCGGTCGAAAGACCGCGGCGGTAATTCTGACTTTCCCGCTGGGCTGGCGGGCGGTCTCCTTCAGACCGCCAGCCAGCCCAGCGGGAAAGAGGCTTCCACGATGAAGCCGGCTCGGAATCGAGCCGGCGGAGTGGAAGCTGTGCGACGGGTGCAGTTGCACCCGTCGCGTATTTCACTGTCTGCGCAGCAGACAGTGAAATACATTTAGGGGCCCTCTTACGGGGGCCCCTGCAATGCCCATGCCAGTGGCATGGGCACTGCAGGGGCCCCCAGGGGCCCCGCGACCCCCCCTACCGCCATCCGGATCTCGGCGGTCCGACCGCCGGGATCTGGATGGCGGTAGGGGGGGTCAGAATCCCCGCGGCGGTGCAGCAAGCTGCGCCGCCGCGGAGGATTCAATGGGGCCGCGGTACACTGGCGGGACCCCGCCAGTGGTGCCGGTCCGACCGCGGCTTTACCGCCGCGGTCGGAATCCCCATTGAAGCACCGCCGGCTTGTCGGCGGTGCTCCCGCGGTCCTCCGCCCTGGCGGTCAAAGACCGCCAGGGTCAGAATGAGGGCCACTGTGTGGCCACAGCTCCCAACCGGAAAGGGTTGGGGCAGCATTTCCTAGCCGGAGGGGCTGGGGAGGAATACTCTGGCCAGAGGGGGTGGTGATTGTCCACCCCAGCAGGAAGGGCAGGTTGTGCCCGGTGATTTATCGAGTGGTAGGTGTCCACTCCAGTGGAGCAGGCAAGGCAGGCAGTGCTGTGTTCTCGCATATTTATTTATTTTCTCTCTCTCTCTCTCTGCGCTGATAGCTTCGACACAGTGCCATGGCTGGCTTCAGGAGATGCTTTCAGGCTCTGGCCTCCTCTCTGATGGCATCCAGGGGGTGATTCTGATTCTGGCGGGCGGCGGAGGCCGCCCGCCAGAATTCCGCCCCCATTATACCGCTCCGCGGTCAGAAGACCGCGGAGGGTATTATGAGTTTTTCCCTGGGCTGGCGGGCGGTCTCCAAAAGACCGCCCGCCAGCCCAGGGAAAAACTCCCTTCCCACGAGGATGCCGGCTCGTAATCGAGCCGGCGGAGTGGGAAGGTGCGACGGGTGCAGTGGCACCCGTCGCGTATTTCAGTGTCTGCAAGGCAGACACTGAAATACTTTGCGGGGCCCTCTTACGGGGGCCCCTGCCGTGCCCATGCCATTGGCATGGGCACGGCAGGGGCCCCCAGGGGCCCCGCGACCCCCCCTACCGCCATCCTGTTCATGGCGGCTTTCCCGCCATGAACAGGATGGCGGTAGGGGGGGTCAGAATCCTCATGGCGGCGGAGCGCGCTCCGCCGCCATGAAGGATTCCCCCGAGCAGCGGTAAGTCGGCGGGAGCCCGCCGACTTGCCGCTTCTGACCGCGGCTGAACCGCCGCGGTCAGAATGCTCGTGGGAGCACCGCCAGCCTGTTGGCGGTGCTCCCGTGGTCGGTGGCCCTGGCGGCCACCGGCCGCCAGGGTCAGAATGACCCCCCCAGTGTCCCTTTGTCTACTGTCCCCCTCCAACTACCTCTTCCCAAACCCAAACCCCTCTCCCCATCCCCATCTAATGCAGATGTACACAAACATGCATCCACCTCAACAGACAAGGGTACCACAGAGAAAAATAAGCACCACAAGACCCACCACCGGCATGCACACAAGTAACACCCACCTGCAGACACACCAACATCCACTTCGTGCACTGACTACCCCGCCATCCCCTCCCTCAAAAACACATCAGATACACCTGCAGCCACAACACTATCATTGATGGATCCAGCCACCAGTCCCATCTTACCCACAGTCAGACTCACAGACATTCATCCCAGTCACCACATCCACAGCCACCACAATCACTGACACCCCCACATGCAGCACATGTACCATACCTGCAGACACCACTCCAACAGACAGTCACCCATCCACCATGGCATCTCCCAGCACCTCCTCACCCCTCCTCCCAAAACACCTAAATGCCAGCACTCACCTACCCAACATACACCCAGCACCCACAAGCATTCCACGCACCCTCTTGCACCCACGACATCCAGACCAACACATCTGACAAGCCCTCCCTCTCCCTCCACTCCCAAACCCTTTTGCCATGACCGCCCCGTGTGTGTAAAAAGGTGTTCCTCTCAGAGTTTTCCCTGTTCCCTACCTCTCTCCGATCCTGTGAGACCCCAAGTGCTCTGTGTCCCTTCCCAAGTGTAGCCCTTCCACCTCCAAATCCTCCCCTATCAACCCTGGTAGTGCCCTTGCTCCTCCCTCTGCCAAGATGTCTACCCCTCCCAAGCCCAGGCCCAAGGATCCCCTGCCCAAGCCCAAGGACCTCTCTCCTAAGCCTAAGCCCAAGCCCAGGGACTCCCCTCCCAAGCCCAATCCCAGACCCCCCCAATCCTTAAGGTGCCTGCCTGCCCCCTTGATGCCCCTACCCTGTGGAGGTCATTTTGCTGTCAAGAGTCAAGTATGGGCACTGGTAGATGTCATTTATGTCTTGGGCACACAAGACTATGGACTGGCCATTGGCCTTATGTATACTTATACATGGTTCCTTATTTATTTGATAGCATTTTAATTCATGTGGGACAACCTGCTGTTGTCCTGCCTTTCTTTCTACTTGGATGTTTAGTGTTTATGGGCTTTGGTTTGTGTGTGTGACTTGTGTTTGTGTTGATTGTGCTTGCTGTTGTGCCTGGCCTGCATGTGTGTGTGTGGGCCTGCCATTGGTCCCACTGTCATTGCTTTGTTTTGTGTGTTGGATACGTTTTGTTTGTTCCATGATGTAGCAAAATTGTGTATAGTTTGTGTTGACATGTGTAATGTTGGTATTGTGTGCCCTTGTGTGGTTGTTGTGTGTGCGTTCGTGTGTGAGGTGTTGTCTATGTCCTATGCATTGTGTGTGGGTGTGGTGTGCCAAATGGATCGTTGTATGGCTGTATGATAGTGTTGATTGGTTGTGTGTAGTTGTTACATGTTGTTATATGCATGTGCTGTCATGTGGAGGTGGGCAGTGAGAGTGGTTGGTGAAGCGTATGTGTAGTTGCATTTGTGATGTTGTTATGTGAGTCAGTGGCGGTGCTGTGTGTGTGCGGGTTGGTGTGTGTATGGCATGTGCATGTTGCCCGTGGTGTGTGTAATTTGGGTGTGTTCGGGTGGGTGTGTGGTTACATGTGTTTCCGTAGCAAGGCATCCTGACTGTGTGTGTTGTGTGTGGGTGTGTACTAATACCTTTTCCTCCTGTTTGTGCTAGGTGGGTGTACTTACAGTTGTTGTCTTCGTCGCCATCGCTGGTTCTGGAGTTGTTGTACGAGCAGGAGCAGTAGGAGGACTTCGAGTTCAGGTTCCATGGCAGCTCTGGGCAGCTCTGTGTTCCTGAAAGTGGGTATTTCCTTTTCTTGAGTTGGTTCCCACCAGGGTTTTGGTGGCTATGTGACTCAGGGGAAAACCGTGGCAGTGTGCAGCCTTCTAATATCTCTAATGTAAACATGTTCCTCGTCGGTCTGAAGGTGCTTACCACCGGCTGCTGCGGCCTGACCGCGGTACTTGCGGTGTATTGGCTGTAAACTGTTGGGAAGACCACCATTGTCATAATTTGGTGATCTTCACCGCCGGGCTGTTGGTGGAACAACCGCCACCACCAACATAGCGGGTTGGTACCGCCAAACTCATAATGAGGGCTTTAATGTCATGATTAATTTGATGCCGTACTATTTGGTAGTCCCAGTCAAAAGTAAGCCGGGTTTGTTTGTCATCCGGTAACTCTGTATTAGCCAATGGGGCTACCAACTTTGCCCACAGCAAAAAGGCAATGTGGGCATGTCGCTACTAAGACATATCGTAAAACATATGTCTTACTTAACAAAATACAGCTCTTTGCCATATCATTCTATGAGCCTTCCTGAGGGGAGATATATATAATGTTAAAGGATAGGGTGGCTGTGCTATAGGTTTAAATGGAACTGGAAGTCAAACTGGAAGTGAAAGCACTGTCCTTCCAGTCTGCAGTGCCAGACTAGGGGCCATTTTGTATCTTGTCACCCGAAGGGTGGCACAAAAAGTGCTGCAGCCCTTAGTGGACACTCCTTCTTACATGTCCTGGGAACCATATACTAGGGACCAGTACAACGTGCAATTTGTATAGGGTTAGTATCCATTGTACTCTCAGAGTCAAAATTCAGCACCTGATAGTCCAATTAGGAGCAAAACGTGGTGGGGGGATTCCTGAAATCTGCACAATGCCTGTCTCCATATGATTGTGCAGTAATATTTGGGTTTTTTGTGCTTTGCTGCCAGGGTGTACATTGTCTCTAGGGAAAATCTACCAACTCTGGATCTTTTTGTAAACATGACACTAGGGGGACTCTAGGGTGGCTCGTCTGAATCCCTAAAAGTCCTGGAGCCTTCTGGGAGCCTCAAACTTCTTACCACACAGAAGTATGTTCCACATATTTCCACATAAAAATGGTACCTAACCTGTGTGGTTTGGCCTAGTGCGCAGAAAAGTGCGGGGTCCAAGTTGCAATGTGACAATATCAACAAAAGGGGTAGATGCAGTTTTTCGGACTAGGTTTGGCGGCTACCCTGGAAATCCCACCAACCCCAGTCATTTCTGAGAACCAGACACCAAGGTGAGTACACTGTGAC
Source organism: Pleurodeles waltl (assembly GCF_031143425.1). Taxonomy (NCBI): domain Eukaryota; kingdom Metazoa; phylum Chordata; class Amphibia; order Caudata; family Salamandridae; genus Pleurodeles; species Pleurodeles waltl. Next base: position 1,274,027,343 of record NC_090440.1, on the reverse strand, counting down.
GTGCCTTTTGTGAATCCCATAAAGTTTTCTTGCCCTATAATCCCTTGCAAACCCCGAAGTTGACTAATTTCACAGATTTTCCTTTATTACTACCACCCAGCATTTCCTAACACCCAAAGCTAGACACATTGCAAAAAAAGAGATCAATTTTCACTGGAAAAATGTGATGCGTTCATGTTGCTTTTTAGACCATTTCCTGTTGCGGGCACTAGGCCTACCCACCCAAGTGAGGTGCCATATTCACCAGAAGACTTAAGGAACTTCTGGGTGGAAGGACGTTTGTGGTTTTTAGGTGCTGGCTGAGCTAGGGCCCAAAAAATCCACAGCTAGGCTCATTACAACAACATGGATTACATTGAAATATGATGAGTTAATTTCATAATTTTAGTATGAAATCCTCTGTTTAAATTGTATTAGTATGAAGTAGGAATACTTTGTGTTATTTAATTTATATTGTTGGTCTTTAAAAGTATAAATTTATATATTTGTAATGGATAGTATTATTAGTTATACATTTTTATAGTATAAAGAGATGTAACACATTTTACTCATTTGTTTATGTTTTAAAAGTTTATTTTTTGTGTATTGTTACACTGCTAAACATCAATACTTACAGTAAAAATACACATTTAGATATTGCTAATTAAACATTTTTAATGTATTTTTATTATTAAAACATTTAAATTATATTTAAATAGTATTGTATGTCATTTTTAATATTTCCTAACATTCCTTAAATTGTTAAATATACCTATTTTCAACGTAATTTTAACATAAGTATGCTCAGTGTATATTTAATAATTGTATGTATTTGATACTGTTATTTAATTTATACTTTACAATTTCTTAACATTTTACAACATATTTGACATTTGTAATGTAGTTGATATTTTTTTTGATTTCTCATACATGTATTCTTCATTTTTAAAATATGTCCCATTCATTTCAATGGGAATATAGCCTTTTTCTAGTTTCATTAAGCAGCCACCTTTTAACTTCTAGCTTCTATTTTTAGTCTATTTGTATTATTCTTAGTCTATTTTCTAGAATCCAGGTCACAATAAGGTACTGCAGTTCGTCATAACAAGTCCATTATTAAGGTTTTCTAAGGGTATGAGGGTAGGGGCATGTATGAAGGGGGTCTAGAGGTTAGTTATAGTGTTGTTTGTGGGTTTTTTGTAAATTTAGTTGTATTAATTGTAGTGTTTTTCAATACTATGTAGTTTTGGGTTTTCATACACTGTTTTAGTAATGTATTGTTTTGTCAGGTTACATTGTTCTATCTTACTTTTTTCTTGATGATTAAGTGTAATGGATATGTATTTTTGGGAATTTAATGTGTTTTGAGTGTGGGTTTTCTTGTTTACTTTACAGTGGTCTGCAGTCATCAAAGTAATACACAACAGCACATTGGATTAATTTCAGAACAACACAGCTGACACACATTGCCACACTGGACTCACCTGCAAAAGACACTATAAACCTTATCGCTTCACAGACCACAATCCTTTGCATTTACACTGCTACACAATGAATCCCGAGCGCCTTTTTTTGTAGAATACATATATTAGGCACTCCTTTTTTTACCATCCCAATGAACACCCTGCACACACCTTTGTCCATTCACACCCTATTGCACTTCCTGTTCAGTAAGTCACCGTCACCCATTTTTTTCCACCATGTCACATTCCCAAAATCCCCATTTTTCTGAAGATGAGCTACAAGTCATTGTGGATGAAATCATAAGGGTAGAGCCACTATTGTTTGGAGCACAAACCAAGCACATTTCTCTCAGTAGGAAAATGGAAATGTGGGACAGGATAGTCTACAAAGTGAATGCTGCAGGAACCACCCTGCACACAAAGAAGGGTACTAGCAAGAGGTGGAACTACCTCGGGGCAAGATCCATTCTCTGGTCTCCAGGAATCAGCTGCAGGCCAAGAAGACTGATGGTGGCCCTCCCAGTGCCCCATTACATCTCTTTAATTGGGAGAAGAAGGTCTTGGCCATCCTGAATCCTGAGGGCCTGGCAGGCATACCTGGGGAATGGTAAGTCACAAAACAAAAAATGTCACCAAAATGCTATGTCATGCATGCTGACAGCTCATCTTTTGCCATTTCAACTGTCATGCCACTCACCAGCCCAGCGTTTACCTGTTCAAAGACTTCTATTTGGCAACTCACATTTGAAGTGTACTCATCCAGGGAGATGACATTTGTATAGTGTGGGTAATACATAGACTGACAAGACTGCAACTCCTCGCAGGCCCTATTTCCATAACTCCAAACACCAGACCAGTGGTCACTTCTCCAAATACCACTGTTTGATACCTATCAATTTAAGGATATACACCTGGGACAATAACATTTGTCAAGTGAGTGTAGTACAGGCACTGACATGACTACAACTCCCAGCAGTCACTAGTCCTGTAACTACAAACACTAGCACAGTGGTCACATGCTACAATACGTCTGTTAGTGAACTCTCAGTTGAAGTGTACTCATCTGGGGGAGAACACTGGTCAAGTGTGTATAGTAGAGAGAGAGAGACCTGACTGCAACTCACAGGAGGCACTGTTTCAGCAACTCCAGAACAGTGTTTACTTGTCTAAAGGCCTCTGGTTGGCAACTCTCAATTTAAATTTAATCAGCTGGTAAGATCCCATTTATTAAATGTTGGAAGTAGAGGAGGTGACCCTGTGTTTGTAAAACCAACCACCTGCCCAGCGCTCTCTTTTTAAAACACCATTGTTTGATAACTCTCAAGTCGAGTGTACTCACCTGTGAGGATACCATTTGTATAGTGTGTACTAGAGAGAGTGACATGACTGCTACTCCCAACAGGTCCTATACCTGTAACTCCAAACACGACCACAGTGGTCACGTTCCAATGTACCCCTGTTTGTCAACTCACAAATTAAGTATACTCACCTGGGGGTATGCCATTTGTATAATGTGTGTAGTACAGGGAATTTCATGCCTGCAACTCCCAGGATGCTCTGTCACTGTCACTCCAACCACCAGTCCAGTGTTCACGTTTTAAAATACCCTTCTTTGGAAACTCTCAAATGAAGTGTACTCACCTGGGGTACAATATCTGTATAGTGTGTGTAGTACAGGGAGGTACATGACTGCAACTCCCAGGAGGCTCTGTTACTGTCACTCCAGCCACCAGTCCAGTGTTCACTTTCAAAATACTCTTATTTGGAAACTCACAAATACAATTAAATCACCTGGGGGAATAATATTTGTATAGTGTGTGTAGTACAGGGAGTTACATGACTGCAACTCACAGGAGGCACTGTTTCTCTGATGCAAAACACCTGAGCAGTGTTCATTCATAGAAATACCCCCGTTTGGCAACTATGAATGTAAGTTAACTCAGCTGGGGATATACCATTTGTATGGTGGGTGTAGTAGAGGGAGGCACATGACTGCCAAGGCCAGGATGCTCTGTCATTGTTACTTCACTCACCAGCCCAGTGCACTCTTCTCCAAAACTTCCTGTTTGGGAACTCACACATGAAGTGTACTTACCTGGGGTGATAACATCTGTATAAAGTGTGTAGTACAGGGACTGACATGACTGCAACTCCAAGCAGGCACTGTTTCTATTACTACAAACACCAGCACAGTGGTCACATGTCCTAACGCACCTGTTTGTCAACTCTCAAATTAAGTGTACTCACCTGGGGGGATGACATTCATAAAGTGTATGAAGTAGAGGGAGTGACATGACTGTTAAGGCAAGGCAGTTCTTTCTCTCTAGCTCCAAACACAAGTCCAGTGTTCACATGCCCAAATACCCATGTCTATTACCTCTCAATTGAAGTTTACCCACCTTGGAGGATGCCATTTGCATCATTGTGGGAAGTAGAGGGAGTGTCTGGAATGCAAAGCCAAATAGGCCCTGTTTCTCTAACTCCAACCACAAAACCAGTATTCGTTTGCCCAAATCCATCTGTCTGTGAACTCTTAAATAAAGTTTACTCATCTGGGAGGATAACATTTGTCAAGGATGTGTAATATGGAGAATGACATCACTGCAACTCCCAGGAAGCACTGTTTCTATAACTCCAAACACCAGACCAATAGTCACTTTCCAAATACCCTTGTTTGCTAACTCTCAATTGAAGCTTACTCACCTGCGAGTGATCAAGATACAGGTCATACTCAACTCTGAGATGTGTCTGACTTCCTAGCGCCATCTTGACCTGCTAACCCAAGATAAAGCGATCGGGGACAGGAATGACACCTTACCCAGTGTGCAAAACAATGATTGCAGAGGCCTCACGATGCATAGCCAGATTGGTATTGGCAGCAGACACAATCACACTGCACTGACCACATGATGACTCCAGTTACAAATAAAATAAATCTCTGGGGTCTGCCTGCATCACAGAGGATTTGGCCTCAAAATGGCCAAAGACATATCTTGCCTAGCCATTATTTTGTCTACACTGGTGGCAAGATGGCATTCTCAGGCCATCCTCACAAGTGCTAATGAGCTGCATATTTCAGCAGCTGCTTGACTCAAATGGAATTGGCATGCGTCACAAATGTCATGTCAATACAACCAATACCATGGGTACTTGCCACAATAGGATTAACTGCAGATTACCTTATGCTTAATGTAACACTAAACTGTTGGAGGTAGATGTCTCAATACAACGAGTAACATTGTATCTTTCACATCAACAGGTCGAGCTGCCACTGGGCACACAGAGGCCACAGAAGAGGCTCCCACTACCGCACTGGATGAAGCCCTGAGTGAAGAAGACACTCCTGGACATCTGGAAATTGAGGACAGTTCTGGCCCATCTGGGCAACCTGGTCAGACACCAACAGCCTCACTGTGGCCACATCAACACCTCGCAGCCCGGTTGCCTCAATGTCACAGGCAACCATTCTCACCCCAACCTCTGTACCGAGAACAGTGTCTACCATCTTGTGCCCCTAGTCCTGGATCCTGAGTTGCAGCACAGCATTCAGGCAATGAGGTTCCAGGACCCAGAAGGAGATGGCACCCTGAGGTAAGGGCACAGAGCCAAGGGGGGGCAGGGTATATGGGAGGGATGCTGTGGGCCAGAGGGGTGAGGCCGCTGGGGCTGCTTCTGGCCAGGACACTATCTGCTGCATCTTGGACGTCTATCAGGAGTCCCAAGGTGTGATGGGCCAGGTGTTGACCAAACTCCGGGAAATCAAGCAGCTACAGAGGGACATGCATAGGGACATGTGAGAACAGATGGAGTCCTACAATACCAACATGGCCTCACTAACAGGGGTGATGAGGGTCATATTCCAGTCTTCATCAGGGCTTCTCAAAATCAGTCATACCATTCCTTTGGCTCATTTATACCAGACACATCTAAGTCAGTGGCAGCCACTAGAAAGAGGGCCCTGCCAGTAGAAGAACCTGCCCCAGACACCCCTGCCTCTGTAGCAGCAGACCCCCACGCAAGCGGGATGGTCAGCAAAGAATCCAGGAGGTGATGATGGAAAGGCACCCACCACTGCTAGCAAGTGAACTCTTCCTAAAGGAACTCCTTTGTGTGCTACATATTCACTCTATTTACTGATCCTCAACCACCTACCGGTTCCAATTGGAGGAGTGCTCTGGACTTTGGACTCCTAACAGAGTGGCATCTACTTCAATGATTTCATTCACCATGACTGCCACTTTATTTTTTCATTCTTTTCTGTCCCAATTTTTTTTTTTGCATCAGCATTGTAATAAATTCACCCATGCCAAACATAGTGTCTGCTTGCTTAATTTCAACATTTTGCTATGTAGAGATGTAAGGCCATGTGAACAATATGATGCAAACATTACACACAAACACATAAGTACAAGTGTCTGATCACACCAAACATTTTATTCCAGTGCACAGCACAAAGACCGTCCACATGTCTGGATTTTTTTTAAACAAGAATGTACATATTCCAAGGTACTGTCCCCCAGACCATGGAAGGAAGGGATTTGTCTGACATGGTCTTGTAGAATATGCAAACGTTAAATGTGTATGATTTTAACAGCTTGAGTCTTATCACATACTACACCAAAGTAATCCAACATCACATAATTCACGATACAGACAGATGCAGTAAAATAGTCCCTGATCACACACCAATCATAATCCAATGACTATGCATCTGGTGGTATGACACAAAAATATGTCAGTGTTGTGGCACAGCCACTGTGGCCTGCAAAGATGAAACACATCTACAGCTACATACATATCATACAAGAAAAGTGTTTAGCAAATGTGAAGGGAAAAAATCTCAGTCACTCTCTTTGACTACATATCTCATGCCCACATAATAACACACATGATGCAATCATCCCACCACAGCACACAAAACAAGTCTAATGTGCACTTCTGACCTTCCACCCAAACACTGTGCAAGCTGTCTTGGGACAGGTCTCATACACCCAAAATCTGTGTCCTACGTTACCTTTATTAATCCATGTCGACTTTGCCTGTCAGAACAGCATTGGATACTTGCCAATGTCTCAACTCTGAAATGCCCATATAAGGATGTCATGGTGAAGGTACCTGTACAGAGACAAAACAAGGAGTATAGTCTTGAAAACATACCTACTATACAATTCACATAGCAAGCATCTAGAAATGACATCGCAAAGAAACTGACATAAACAAAGCAACATCATCAAGGTGGGGATATGTCAAAAGCTAACACTTCTAGAAGCCTTTGTATCAGCTCCCTAGTTGTTTCTAAAACACATTTCTCAACTCCACACATTCTCATAACTACAGGGCACTGTACAGTCACAGTTATGACATCGCATGACATTTGTACACTCATGAAAAGTAGCAGTTGATAAGATCTTCCCACAAGCCAACTGCTTCCTCTTCACTTCTGTCATCCTCATTTGACATTTCAGGATTCTCACAAGGTGGCACTGCAGGCTCCCCCTCCTCTGGGATGTACAGGATATCCTTCCTAAGGGCGATGTGGAGCATGCAGCATACCACAGTGATGACACACTTTTCCAGGTGAGTAGAGGAGGGCTCCACCAGTCCTGTCCAGACACTTAAATCTGACCTTCAGGAGCCTAAAATCCCACTCCACTACCCTCTGCATTTTTCCATGGGCCTCGTTGAAGCAGACTTCCCCTGGCATAGTTGGATTCCTTAGTGATGTCAACAACCAAGGATGTTTCAGATATGCAGAGCCTCCTGTTAAGGATTGGGACATATGTGCAAATGAGTCACTCAGTTCATGAATGTAGCACAAAACATTGCACACACGCAATCAGGACAGATGTGACTTCCCAACCAGCCAGGCCCTCTCCTGATACAGTTGTGACAGTAGCTGTGGTATGGTGCTGCTTTGCATTATGAAGGAATCATGGGCTAAACCAAATAATGGGCACACACAAGTGAAATGTAGAGATCCGCCAAACAGACAACTTGCATGTTGATGGAATGGTTTGCTTTCTGTTACAATAAACATGTTCATTGGCCTGCGGTGGGTCAAGCCAACATGTGTGCCATCAATGGCCCCCACCACATGTGGGATGCATGCAAAACCATAAAAGTCAACCTTCACGTGGGCTAATTCCTCATGTCGGGGAAACTGTACATACCCGTCAAGGTGTTTCAACATTGCAGAGAGGACATCATTCAACACCAGACTGAACATAGGTTGGGACATACCATCAGATAGGGCCACTGTGCGTTGGAAGGACTTTATGGCTAGGAAGTGCAATACTGGCATGACTTGCATAATGGGTGGTAAGCTGGTTGGATAACTAATAGCTGGCATCAGATCTGGCTCCAACTTACCACATAAGTCCACTATTTTTTGACAAGCCAGGTCGTAACATATTCTTCTGCGGCGCTGCTCCATGGTCTAAAGGTCTGGCAGTGAATGATAGACTTGAAGTCCATCAACACCTCCCAGTCCATCACAGCAGGGGTGCTGGCAGACCTTCTCAACACCAGAAGGGACACTGTGGCACACCAACGGGCCCCTGACACTAGCCTGGATGATGAACAGCCCTCCACCTCCACCGGCACTAGTGGACAGGTGGCACCGCCACAGGAACAACAGGCATTCAGCACCCCACCCCCTGCAGAAGGAGAACCACCCCGCAAACGATCCCTGAGATCCAGGAACAAGACAGAGAACATTGCCAAGACCCCCCCAGGAAATAAGCCCCCCTGAATGTCACCCTTCTATCCCACTTTGTCACCCTGTCCACCTTAAACTTCCATTGCTCCACTTCCTATGCCCCATTGGACAATGCACCTGTGAAACAAATAGACTGGACTCTGCCATGGACATTCCTCCACCATCACCCCAGCCCATATCACACCCCCCTCCACTTACGTGCACAGAAATATAGACACTTGAATCACAAAACAATCTGGAGTCTGTTTGTGCTTTCACTAACGTGTAACTGCAAAACCTCTGGAATATAGCAATGTCAATGTACCAATGTAACACAGCTGTAGGCCAGCAGTAAACATAACAGAAGGCACAAAGTGGGACCCAGATCTGTGAAATGAAAAGGCAAAGTAATAAGTGAGGGTCCATACACTGAGTGAAAATGACAGACTTATGCTCGCTCCAACCATAGTATGAGATGTGGGAAGCAGTTACATCTTCTTACCTGTGTCTCACTGGAAGAATTGCATGATAATGTTGTTTCGGTTGTCGACATCTTCTTCTTCTGCCTCCTCTTCTTCACTGTCCACAGGCTCCACAGCTGCCACAAGACCACCATCTGGCCCATACTCCTGCAGAAAAGGCACATGGCGCCTCAAAGCCAGGTTGTGCAGCATACAGCAGGCCACGATTATCTGGCACACCTTCTTCTGTGAGCCACCTGTAAGATGGAGTCACCAGAATCTGGCCTTCAGGAGGCCGAAGGTGCGTTCTATAATCCTCCTAGTTCGTCCATGTGCCTCATTGTAGCGTTCCTCTGCCCTTGTCCTAGGATTCCTCACTGGGGTCAGTAGCCATGACAGGTTGGGGTAACCAGAGTCACCTGCAAATGTTGAGGGACAACTGTTAGATAGACACTAACTCTTAGGGACAACCCCATACCCAGACACCTATGTCAACTGTGTTGGGACCTTGGGCTCACCTATTAGCCAGACACAGTGCCTCAGGAGTTGCCCCATCGCATAAGGGATGCTGCTATTCCTCAAAATGTAAACGTCATGCAGAGAGCCAGGATACTTGCCATTCACATGGGAGATGTACTGGTCTGCCAAACACACCATCTGCATGTTCATGGAATGGTAGCTTTTCTGGTCTCTGTACACCTGCTCATTCCTGCGGGCGGGGGGGAAAATGCCACATGTCTACCATAAATGGCACCAATGATGTTGGGGATATGTCCCAGGGCATAGAAGTCACCTTTCACTTTGGGCAAATCTTCCACCTGAGGGAAAACGATGTAGCTGCGCATGTGTTTCAGCAGGGCAGATAACACTGTGGACAACATGTTAGAGAACATTGGCTGGGACATCCCTGATGCCATGGACACTGTTGTTTGAAAAGAGCCGCTGGCCAGGAAACGGAGTACAGACAGAACCTGCACTAGAGGGGGGATTCCTGTGGGATGGCGGATAGCTGAAATCAGGTCTGGCTCCAACTGGGCACACAGTTCCAGGATTGTTGCACGATCAAGTCTGAATGTGATAATGATGTGTCTCTCTTCCATTGTTGACAGGTCCACCAGGGGTCTGTACACCGAAGGATGCTGCCATCTCATCACCTGCCTCAGCAGACGTGCCCTATGGAGGAGAACAGCAAGCACAGGGTCATCCAACACTTAGGTATCACAATGTGTTATTTGCTAAACGTTGGAAAATTGCTATGTGCCGGTATCTGTCTGTATTCCAAACCTAGATAGGTGTGACGCAGTTTTTTTCCATCCCATGTGGTCCCCTGAAATGGCGGATGCCTGACCTGTAAGGTGGGACAAGGGGAAATGAGGTAACTGTGCTGGCGTTGTATACCGTTGCGGTTGGCGGTCGAAGACCACGGCGCAATTCTGCATTGGTTAACATTGGGCCCTATGAGTCCCAGGAGCCAATGACGATGTACGCTGGCGGTAACGGTATGCACCGCCGTGGACGTGGCAGCCATTTTCATACTGTTCACTCACTTGATACCTGATCTTCAACAGGAGAGGACTTACACTGCAAGTGCTGCTGTGACCTTTGTCTGGAAGCGACAATGGCTACAGTGTCTGGGGAAAAGGCCACTGCATTCACTTCGGAGGAGTTGGAGAAACTGGTGGATGGGGTCCTCCCCCAGTACACGCAACTGTACGGTCCTGGCTAACATTGACCTCTTCCCTACACCTCCCCCCGTCCTTCCCCTAGGGCCAGGCTTTCCAGGTCCCAGCCCAGCACCTCAGCCACCGAATCCCCAGGCAGAGTGATGCCAGCAACTGTGGGGTCATCGAGTGCGCCACCCATCAGGGCTGCCAGTGTGCCACCTTTCGAGGTCAAGGACATTCCACCACCTGCCAAGGTGAAGAAGGTGCCCACATCCCGGAGGTAGAAGCCGCACCCACCAAGGGCTCTACCAAAACAAAAGGGGACAGTGGCAAGACACCTGCGGCACCATCAAAGGTGGGGAAGGGACAAAATCAGAAGAGCAGGTCAGGCTAGGGCACTGACTGAGGGACTAGTGTCACCCCTTCTGTCAACGACTACACCAACCTGTATGGTGGCGAACACCGCAACCTGCACCGCCACCACCACCGCCACCTGCACCGCCACCACCACCGCCACCTGCACCGCCACCAGCACCGCCACCTGCACCACCACCAGCACCGCCATCTGCACAGCCATCTGCAAGTCTGCAGCCTCAGCAACAGTCCCCAGCATCTTCTCCAGTGGGCAGCCGTCTGGGGCTACAGGAGATGTGCTGCTGTGTCCATCAACAGGTGCTGAAACATGCACCACCGCCAGCACCGCCACCACAGACACCGCTGCAAACACCACCACCAGCCCTGCTACGTGCTCGGACAGTGGCACCACAGATAACATCACTACCATCCCCAGTGGGCAGCCATCCGAGGCTGGAGGAGACTTTCTGGACCCTGCCCAGCTTCCATGAGGCATGACTCTCATCACTGTTTGCACCTGCAGGTGAAAGGCAAAGCCGCAGCAGGGCGGGGTATGTCTCTGACTCCATTGCGTATCATGCTACCTGTTCCTAGGCAATCTTGTGGCACACATACCCAGGTGAGGGAATGGGACCTGACACACTGCATGTGGGGCACTCTGGGCACAAGGCCCCCTCAGAACCTGTGGAGAATCACATCCACTACCTCAGTCCTTGGCAGGATGCAGCACTCTGGTCACAAGGCCCCCTCCAGAACCAGTGGAGAATCGCATCCACTACCTCAGTCCTTGGCAGGATGAAGCACACTGGGCACCAGGACCCTTTCAGAACCAGTGGAGAATCACATCCACTACCTCAGTCCTTTGCAGGATGAAGCACTCTGGGCACAAGGCCCCCCTCCAGAACCAGTGAAGAATCACATCTACTACCTCAGTCCTTGGCAGGATGAAGCACTCTGGGCACAAGCCTCCCCTCCAGAACCAGTGGAGAATCACATACACTACCTCAGTCCTTGGCAGGATGAAGCACTCTGGGCACCAAGCCCCCTCCAGAACCAGTGGAGACTGTTATCCACTTGAGAGACTGTGGCTTTGCACTCCCCAGGATAAAGCAGTGGGCAAACCACCCACTGAAAAGACTTGAGAGACTGTGGCTTTGAGCTCCCCAGGATAAAGCAGTGGTCAAACCACTGACTGGAAAGACTTGAGAGACTGTGGGTTTGCACTCCACAGGATAAAGCAGTGGGCAAACCACCCACTGGAAAGACTTGAGAGACTGTGGCTTTGCACTCCCCAGGATACAGCAATGGGCATGGAGCCCCCTCGAGGAGCAGTGGCGTTGTGCGTTCATCCGGCTGAGGCGTCCCCCCTTCCCTTCCCCCTGAGGTGCTTGTTTTTTTTCAATCTAATGCCCCTGTAGTTTTCTCTCCTTTTCGAGTCAGGCATCTTGTGTGGGCTTCGCACATGCATTTTGGGACCACTGGTCCATGGACAATGATTGGTACACTATCCGGACTTGTGTAGTTGGTGTACATATTTGTATATACTGATTTTTGAACTTTCACTATCTGAGTTTTCATGATTACAATTGTTACAATCATTTAATTTTGTCCTTGCGTTCTTCCAGGGGTTGGGGGGTGTATATGTAATGTTGCTGCATGTATTTGTGTGTATGGTGTTGTGGGTGAGGTTGGGGGTGGGGGTATTGTATGTTGCGTGTGTGTGTCACTCTCTTTTCCCTCCCCCCTCCCCTGTGTTGTAGGTGCAGTACTCACCGTGGTCATTGACGGCTTTTGTCCTGCTCCTGATACAGCAGGAGGAAGACCAACATGGGCAGTACGTGTAACTCTGGCTCCATGGCATCCTGGTTCCTCATTGGGTGTCGAGAGGTGAGTGGTTTCCCTTCTGTGTACTGTTTCCGCCGTGCTTTTGATAGCGTTGGTTCTGCCCCAGAAAAGGTGGCAGATAGGCCTGTTGTAATACAGGGGGTGGTACTTTGTCCTCCGCCTGTCTGTTGGGGGTTACCGCCGCAGTGTTCGTTTCTACCGCCGTGGCAGTTGGAGTGTTAAAGTGGCTGTCTATGTTGGCAGTTTCCGCCATGGTCGTGATTCCATTTCCCCCCCCAGCCTGTTGCCGGTATTACAGCTGCTTTACCACCACCTGCCAGGGTTGTCATGAGGGCCATAATTTCCAATATTAGTCAGTGTCCACAACAACATACATGATGCATGTCAATGATATCATGTGACAAGGCATTTCTGAATGGATAGAGATGGCACCCAGTACACATCATAGCTACCAACTACACAAGGGTCACAGGTGACCACCTATGATGTGTAACACATGTGGCCACAACATGGATTTGGACCAAAATCAAAGATGTGCAACACAATTGCCGCTCAAAAAGTGACTGTATATCCTGACCACCAAAATAAACAATGGTGGTGGTGGACTGTGCCCCATTTTGAAATGCCATCTGTGATCTGCAACATACTACAATGGTGGTTGAGTAGTAGGACCTACATGACAATACAGGATAAGGATGTGTGTGAGGTACAAAAACATTTTTTGTAGGTGTGACGCAGTTTATAAAGCCTAATACATCATTTCAGGCTGCCAAAATAGCAGATGCCTGACCGACTCCACTGGAGATTAGGAACCTCCCGCGACTATCAGCAGAAGTCATCATGGTGGCAGGCAGTTGCAACTGTGGCAGACACAGACATAGGCTAACATTGTTGCCAGTGTGGTTGCTGCCCAATGGCTGTGTCCGCCGGCAGTGACGACTGTGTACTTGGCGGATGTGACCACCATACTTGACACCTGGTACTGCTGTCAGCAACACCTTCACAACCTGAGCTGCTGTGTGCAGCCTCTGGGAGCAATCATGCCACATCCAGCAGGTCAAAGGACCCCTGCCTTTTCTCCAGAACAGCTGGAAAGGCTTGTGACTGAGGTACTACCCCTGTATGAAAACCTCTATGGCTCACTAGAAGACCAGGAAAGTACCTTGTGAGCACAATTTTCTCAATACTTCACCATCCTTTTCCTCCTCACAGGCTAGAATGTGGACTGTGTGCCTGTTGGACTTCTTGTGTGCCTGTTGTTGCAGTCTGTGCAACATCAATCGGAAGAACAATGTGCAGGTACTGGTGGCCAGTGTCATATGGTAAGTTTAGTCACATTGCGTTGTGTGAGGTTTTTGGGGTCCTAGATCATAATTGAGTTGGATGAACATAACTAGGTAAGGAGACCTTACTGCCATCCACTGACATCTCTTTCCTCATGATTGTTGTAAATATCAGACAACATGTATGTGCATGGTAGCATGAACTGTGTACGCATGTTGTATGGGTCATTTGAGAATCATGTGAGCAATCTGTATAGTGCCTCAGATATTTCAACCCACATTTGGCCTTCATAAACTATTATGTGAAGGGCATATCATGACTCACTCTGCCTTTTAAGTTGCCACACACACCACATGCCAAATTGCTGTTGGTCACATGATGTACTGTCATGCATGGAAGTAATGGAAATGCAGTTTCATATAGTTTCATAAAGGTTCTGTCTGTCTGTCAGTATGGGACCTAGTCTAGGTTGTGGGAGAGTCACTGTGGCTATGCAATTGTGACACTTTGCCCCCTCCCTGTATCCCAGCAGATCCTGTGGTGTGGCTAATATGAGTCTCTAGGGGTCAAACTTGCCCTGCATGCCTAATTCCTTTGAGTAGATATGGAATGGGTACAGAGGTAAACGGTCATCTAGTACATATGTGCATTTTGCATCATTGTCAATGTGTGTCTTGGAATCATGACAGGTTCCTTATTCCCCCAGCTCAGTTGTCACCTTCACACAGGTCATATTTGTCCTATACGGGCTTATTGCATAAATGACAGTCCCACAGTTCAGACAGTGTGTTGAATCCTAGGAGGCCATGATATGTGACTCAGTAGATTGGTCACATAGCAGAAACTGTACAATGCATGCCTTTGTATGTTGGATGCCATCTCTGTAGGACAGACACATGTTGGACCTGGCCCTTTTTGAAGGTTCATCCCCTGACATTTTGCCTCCTTCTTCCAATTTTTTCTGACCCCTTGCTGTTGGCTCTACGACTCTGAACACTTTATCACTGCTCATCAGTGCTAAAATGCAGGTGCTCTCCCTTCTAAAGTTGGCATGATTGGCTTATGCCTAATTAGCATATTTAATTTACCTGTAAGCCCCTTGTACAGCGATATCTCTATAGTCAAGGCCTGTAAATTAAATGTTACTAGTGGGCCAGCAGCGCTGCTTGCGACACCCACTGAAGTAGCCTTTCAAACCTGTCTTAGGCCTGCTAGCGTAGGACCTACGTGTGCAGTTTTCTGCCACAGGGACCTGGCATCTAAATTTACTTGCCAGGCCTAGAATTCCCCTTTTACTACATGTAAGCTAACCCTAAGGTAGGCCTAGGCTAGCCCTACAGGCAGGGTGCTATGTATGTAGAAGGCAGGACTTGTGCCTAGTAGTGTGGCCTGCCCTGGTAGTGACAAAACAGCCTATTTGGTTCATCACTGCTGTGAGTGCTGCCTCCTCATAGGATTGCATTGGAAATGCCCTGCTTTATGTGTAGGGGGTATTGCCTGATTTATGAGGGGTAGCGTAGCCATGTTTGGTATGGTTGTAATGGTAGTGAGAAATGCTGCTTACTGGTGTAAGTGGATTTTTTATTACTATTACAGAAATGCCACTTCTAGAAAGTGATTTTTTCTCTGCGCTTATGACTCTGGTGTTTTGCTGCTTGGTTCCGATTCACGTCTGGGCAGAGTGATAGTTGGGCTCTGTGCATACTTTTTCAGACAGTCTGTACACAGGGAGGGTGGAGGTGTGTGAGAAAGTAGCCTCTTCCTGGCATGGTTACCACCATTTTTGGCCTGTTTGTCAGTGTGTTTTACTGTCTCACTGGGATCCTGCTAGTCAGGACCCCAGTGCTCATAGTTTGTGGCCTACATGTCAGTGTTTTTTTACTGTTTTGGCAGTACATACCACCAATGTGATTCTGGTATTGGGGGCCAATTCCATGCACCCTGGGGGCTCCACACTGGACTCCCAGTACTTCCGTACCAGTCGTCTAAGGTTTTTACTGCAGCCCCAGCTGCGGCCACCTCACAGACACGCTTCTGCCCTCCTGGGGCTTGAGCAGCTCAATCCCGGGAAGGCAGACCAATGCATTTCCTTAAGGAGATGGGTGTTACACCCTCTCCCTTTTGAAATAGGTGTTACAGGCATGGGAGGGTATCCACCCAGAGCTTCTGGAAATGCTTTGAAGGGCACAGATAGTGGCCTCTTTGCATAAACCAGTCTACACCAGTTCAGGGACCCCCAGTCTCTGCTCTGGCATGAAACTGGACAAAGGAAAGGGGAGTGACCACTGCCCTGTCCATCACGACCTCCAGAGTGTTCCTGGATTCTGCCATCTTGCTTTCAGGATGGTCAGGGAACTCTGGGAGCATCTGAGTGGCCAGTGCCAGCAGGAGACGTCAGAGACCCCTCCTGATAGGTCCATACCTGGTTAGGCGACCAATCCCCCTCTGAGGGCTATTTAGGGTCTCTCCTCTGGGTGTTTCCTCAGATTTGACTTTGCAAGACTCCAGCAGGAATCCTCTGATATATGGTTTGTGTTCTCCCTAGGCCCATTGTAACCTATGGTGATTTTCACTATTTGCACTACAGTATTTTATGACTGTTTACTTACCTGATTTTGGTTACCGGTGTTTTTTGTGTATAATACTTACCTCCTAAGGAAGTATAGCCTGTAAGATATACACACTAGTAACCAGAAACATGTAAGTGCACAGCAGGATAACAGTGCAAATAGTGAAAAAATACAGTGGGTTGCAATGGGACTAGGTGGAACACAAACCATATACTAAAATAGTGGAATGGGAAAGTCAGTTTCCCACCTAGCAAGTGTAGTGTGTAGAGGGGTGCTGGGAGAGTAAGAAAACATCAAAGGTAAGTAAAATACCCCACCCCAGAACCCAGGAAAGCAGGAGTAAAACATGGCAAGTTTCCTAAAACACACTAGTAGTTGTGATAGAAGATAATACATTGCGCATCAGGTGAATGCGCTAAATCAGAGTTAGACCTGTTTCCTCCAAAACCCATGGAGATGAGCATCGAAAACAATTTTTTCATGGAGGTATCACTGCTAGTTATCTTTCAGCTGGGGTCTTCCACAAAGATACTTACAGGCATTTTGAAGACAAGGAGCTGGACAGGCACAACCATGGTTTTGTAAAAAGAGCATGCAGGCAGTAGACACTTTGACCTCCTAGGACATACACTTTTGGTCCTTTTCTATCACGATAAACTGCTCCTCAACAGTATCGATGTTAGGATCACACTTACCTAAAACAAGGACTCATTCTGTCTCATCAGTGGGGATGCGGAATCATATAAACTTGTCATACTGTCCGCTAGCTTGTTTGTAAAGAGAGTGGAAGTGTCACGGAGCATCAGACTGGCTCATACTGAGGTCTTACATCTATCAAATGCCAAATATACCATTGAAAGAATAGCTCTGAAAATATTCAGCATCCCAACCAGTACCAGATTAACCCAAACACAAAAAAATAATTCTGGGGCAACTACTGAAACTTATTATCATAGGTTTTGTGGACAATACCGCTTTTAGTGACCTGTATACCTCAAACCCTTTCAATTTCAAACACTTCAACATCAACTATGCAACACTGGTCCACGAGGGGGCTATAATTCCTGCAAAGATACACACAGAGTTTTGGATTATCTTGTTTTATCATGGAATATCTTGGACTCGTGTTGATAACTGCGAAACATCTGAGGGACTTAGGAGTCATTGTATCAAGAGAAGGCTATGGGGCTGGCTACACACTGTTCGCTTTCGATCTGAAGCCTGACATGGAAGACAGCGATCACTATAATCTGATCAAAAATGGAAATCTAAAAGCTGAAATATGCTTTAGTCAACCCCTGGCAACCCCTGTGAACATGATTGTATTGTCGATGCTCGACAGCATCATTCAGGTCATCCAAGCCCACCAGATTATGTCTATCTTTAAAATATTGTAAAATGGACACTGTTCAGGTACACAAGTTCTTAAGCTGTCACAAAGATGCTAAGGCATACTTTTTGGGTGTTTTTCCAAGCTATGAACTACCAAAGGAAATAGGGCTACAAAGACCCTGCATGCTCGTCTTTAACCCAGATCCACATTATAAGGGCAGACCACATTGGGTGGCCTGTTTTTGGATATCAACAAGATTACAGTGTTTGAGGGTTCAGCGGTGTTCCCCGACATAGCATCTATACAAAACCTGTATTCAAGTATATAAAAAAAAGCTGCTGCTAGAGTAAGGTATAACAAGGTGTAGGTATTCAAGCGATCTAGTAAACAACGATTGTATTATTGTGAAATATATAAATGAAATGGCAGGTCTGAGTCTAGCACTGCTATAACAGAATATGGTGTTTGTCAAAAGTATAAAGCTGTATAACGCATATGTATGTGTCATGATGAATGTCTACAATAAAATAATTTAAACTCAAATTCAGACTATACATTTTTATTCTGCTGCCAAGACACACTTTTTTAATAAAAAAAGGCTTTTAAAAAGATGACAGAAACATGTTGAAAAGTTGAAAGTGTTTATTACAAATAGTTTAGTGGAAGTATTAAGCCATCAGACATAGTAAAGAAAATAAATGAAGAAAAAATCAATCAACTTATTATCAGCTGTAACACCATACACACAAGCGTTGTAACACATATATACAGGATCAAAAGTCAGATGTATCACACATTTAACTACGTGTTCCTTTTGGACAATGTCTTCTTAGGTTCCAAAGCCAGAGTCAAGGTGTTATAAGAGGGGGATAGTCGAGGAATACATGGAGTTGATGGCATTCCAGGGTTGGGTTTCAAAACAACAGGTGCTGGAGTACTTGGTGGGATCTTTCAAACTTTCAAGCAGGTGCCAGTGTTCAGAATTACCAATGACCATAGCAGGAATGTTGAGTTCTGCAGCAGCCTGTAGAAAGTAGTCCCAGCCTCTAGGCACTGGAGTGATAGTGTTTTGTGGGGTGTGAGACCTTTGACTAGGTCATATATATGGGACCTGACAACCGGTTGACCTTTGCAAAGGAATTCACCCCACACATTCCATGCGGTCAGATCTTCAGAAGCGGCCATTTTACTCAGCAACATTTTTGTTGCAACTATGTACCTTTGACTTATATTTTGAAAAAGGTCTTCAACAAAGGCGTCTATGGATGGGAGTGATGGTGTTACCTGTGGATGTGGTTGTTGATCTTGAGGCCTTGCAGGGCTGTTGGAGGCAGTTCAAAGTCAGAGGTATATAGAGTCAGCTTGTTTTTGTCATCATGCCATTGCTTGTAATATTGTAAAAAGGTATTCAAAAAGACGTCTATGGATGGGAGTGTTGGTGTTACCTGTGGTGGTGGTTGCTGATCTTGAGGCCTTGCAAGGCTGTTGGAGCCAGTTCAAAGTCAAAGATATATAGAGTCAGCTTGTTTTTGTCATCATGCCATTGCTTGTAATATTGTAAAAAGTTCTGAAGAGCTCTGGAGTAAAGAACCGCTTTGTCATGAGGTTTTAAATCCGTACGAATCAAAATGTCTTTATTCTCGGCATCTAGACATAGCGTTTCATTTTTCCATATATCCCAGGCATCGCCTGTAGACTGGCCCAACTCTTCCAGCTGCTGGCGCGGCACAAGGTACATCTTTTGGGTGTAATCCATCTGTTCCCTGCTAGGAGGTTTGTAATTCAAGGCATTGCTATACCCAGTAGCAAACCATCTTTACCAGTTGCTTCTTAGAAATGAGGAAATACCTTTTATTACAAAGGTTTTTGATAAGGTGGTGCTTCTTCAACACGCAGAACTGGCTCTCTGATAAGGGGATGTTGCCTTTTAGGGTGTTTAGGGCAATTTCTGAAATGGCAGCCACTAAGTCGCCCAAAGCGGCACACAAGATGACCTATCTTTGCTGGGGGCTAGCTGTGACTAGCATTTTTAGGAGGGATAAATTATGGCGTACACATGCAGACATGGTCAACACCTTATCTTATATTAAAGTGTAAATGTTACAAAGGTCTTTTTAACGATTGCTTTTATAGGCTCTGGTTCTGGTTTTAGGGGTGTAAGTGAAGGGTTGATTGGGTGGGAAAGTATCGGCATGTAGTCTGTGGTCTTCTGGAGTACTGGGTTTTAAGTCTACCAGCAGGTAGCCATGATGTTTAGTGGTAGCATTGTTAAAGGCTTCCAAGAAAAACTGGGTGTTTCCAGGGCACATCTGCTCAGCTTTAAAAGATATTTGCTGTTTGTCACACAGGTTTTTAAATAAACAAGGCATGAGGCGTTGAGAGCTATAGAACGACTCCACTTACCCTTGTCAAACAAGTCCTGCACCATGTAGCATATGCTTAGATTGGGATTTTGTGAATATTGGGTAAAAGTTTTTTCTGTCTCAGGATGATCCCCGCCTTCGTGCATAAAAATGTCTACAATCACCATGTTGCAAGGTCTGTAGTTAACAGAGTGTTGTTGTTGAGATTACTAGGTATGCCTTTTATAAATTTGATGTGGGGGAACCTTAGTGATAGCTCCGTATAAAGATCTTGCCAGCATGAATAAAGCCATACGATGTTGTTTAGGGTTTGGGATAAAACCCGTGAGCATTTTCCAACAGCTTCTTTATAAAAAAACTTTTTCTGCAATTTGAGGGATCTGCTAAAACACAGGAGAACGTATGTTACAATTGGGTGTCCATAGTTGTGAGGATTTGCGACTCTAATGCTCCTTTAATGACAGTATGGTAGGGTTTTGTAGTCCTCAGTCATGACCCTTTCACCACTACACATAAGGTTTCATGCAATAGGTGTGTTGTAATTTCCCACTGTTTTTCGGACTGCACTATGCTAGGCTGCTGTACAATGGTTTTATTATTTTCTCGACCGTTCGATATATTGTAGTCGTTCACCAACACCTTTAGACTGTCAAAATTGATTTTGACTGTGCTGTTAACATTTAAGGTGATGCTTTTGACATTCACACACACGACATTGGTTGATTTTTTGTAAGAATAGGTTTTGGGTCCCAAAGAAGTGAACTCCACTATGTACTTTTTCTAACTCGCTCATCTAATCTTCTAGATAATCACCTAGTGCAGAATCTTCATCCCCTACCTTACTCACAAAAATAACATAGTCGGTATCATGATACAAACACCTGCCCTGAAGTTTATCCAGCACCCTGTAAAACTCTAAATGTGTGTGAGTCGTGAAACAGGCTATGAAGATAGGCTATGGAGTACCTTTTTGTGTATTTTCAACACAGAGCGGCGGTCTCATCAATAAACTTGCAACAGGACACATCATAACATGGGGCAAAAAGGTCCTTAAACAACTCGTCAGGATCTGTGATTATGGTAGTGTTTGACAAGTGTGTATGCTGTGCAGATTTTTCCCATAAGGAGTTTAGGCAGAGCTTGGCTAGCTGCCTCCTGGCTGGGTTGACCTTGATGAACTCGGGTCTCAATCTTATAACCTTGTGAGCGTAGTAATCATTGATGTATTTTTGCTTAGAGGTCTCATTAAAACACCATTCTGGATACCCCAAAGTCTCCTGCTTGTCTCTCAGAAATAAGTTGATATAATCAGAAAAGAGTCAGGTTGTCGTCCTTTTAAAGTGGCATATTTCCACTAGTTTTTCAAGTCTGTATCCTTTTTTTAGGGCCGTTTGTACATTAATGCTACACCAGGTACCGGCCAGCATCCTTTGCTCATCACTGTGTCTGCAGTTGCTAGTCTCTTTACTTTCAGCGTATGTTCCACATAGTGGGAACATTAGCTTACAATCAACTCTATATGGTAGCACTGGGACGCAAAGTTGACGGAGCGGGTAGATTTGGCATTTAATGAGCCCAAAGTATTCGACTATGTGCTTAATGTCCCTATATAAGAGGGTGGGGTGGCCGATGGGATATAACTTATATTTGTTCACAAACCGATACAGACTCGTGAACTCGTAATTGTGAACTTTCCTACACTCGCCCACAACCCTGTACAGCATTTGTACGCCTCCCGAATAAGGCGTTGCAGGCCTCCATAGGTTTCAGTAACTGGCTATGCTTAATGAAAGACATGAGTTCCGCATCTGATGCTAGCATATATAATCATTCACGCTCCCAAAGGGTTCTCATAACAAAGCCACAATTTTCCACCATATACTGCGCCTTCACCAGAGTACTCTGGTGTAAGTGTTCAAACATTGTGCCCAGCAGTCTTTTAAACTCATGGGGTTTGAACCAACGAGGACAACCATGGTAAAAACACCCATTGTATTCAAAGACCATTCGTACAACATTAATTACAGCATAGCCGTCTAGATAATAAGGCCCCAATTGGTATTCACCACCCTTTAATGTATGTTGAATGAAGCTGTTTTCCTTGTCAGAGATGTACATGAGCCATTGGATGGAGGAGGTTGAATAATGCTTCTGTTTGCCATTATAGAGGTCTGGCAGTACTAGAGCTATGCCATTGGGTTTCAAAAACATGTGTTTGTAGATAAACATATACATGGAAGCCAGCGTAATATTTTTGAAAGGGTCTACGTATTCCATGGATTTTGTCATCCTGGGTGTCTTGGGCTTCAAAACCTTTACCTGTATAGTCATCTCCACCGCTACGCCTCTGAAGAGATTGTGGGCTTTTCATAAGATTATTACATCAGCTTGGCAGTAAGCTTTCAACTCAGTTTGAAAATTAAACTTATTTTCACGGTTTTCACCATACCATTGTAGAAAGCTCTGTTTCACAGCAGGCATCATATACTTGACACCGTAACTTTTGTGCAGAGGTATGAGGCCCTCATAATTCTGATTCGCCCAGGTGTTGAAAAAGTGGGGGAAATAACTTTTACACCCTGGAAAACCAAAGGCTTCATTGACCGAAAATTCAGGGTATCGATTAACCTTATTTGTAACAGCCCTTAACAACAACAGTTTTGAGTTCTGGGTTATAAGTTCCACAGGCATCTTTTAATGAATTTTTTTTTGCATCATAAAGAACTAGTCACACGCTTTTGAATTATGAGCCATCATAGCATAACCTTTGAATTTTGGCTAAACGAAAGTGGTGAGGAATTTGTTCATACATGAGCTGCCGTCAAACTCCCAGTTGTTATCGGAAGTTAGATGATGAGCATAAATATAGTTAGGTTGGGGTACACCTGTCTCTTGTGTACACTCTATATCAAACACTATACAGTCTTCTGTTTTGGTCCAGGGCCCCCCTTTAACCATGTAACAGTTGTGTTCTGTCCCCATCTGAAAAGACACCATACATCTGGGACATTTCATGCCTTCGCATATATGCCCATAGGCTACATAATGCGCGCAGCCCCTATAGTCTGTTTTAAGACAGCAATGAACAAACCTGTTGTGTATGCTCAAGTAATTTCTTGAGCAACAAAACAGATTACATGTGTGACACTGCACCTTCTGCTCAGCGACTACACTGCAACCGTCCCTCTGACACATTTCACAGTACATTTCACAATGGTGAGTTGACTGCGTGTTGTAGATATGGTCGCAATGGTGGCACACATACTTGGTTCCTAGAAAACCCCTCAGGTTCAAGTTGCCATAAAAGTGATTTTCATGATGAAGAACATAAACAGTCTTGTTTTTCGGACGCGCCCCAGTTGTGAAGTACTTCCAGGAGCTAATATGGTAAAGAACTTTTACCGTAACTGCAAAATAGTTCTCAAAAAGCCCTAGGTCCCCAAACCCAACCATTCTGTTGTGCGGTATTTCAAGCGCTGCATGGGCTTCAGATGCTCTAGACATAATATGAGCATCAGAGGTGATGCAATCCATCTGTAATCCCGCTATGCTAGCTGCCATACGTGTGTTGGACGCTCAGTGTTAAAGTTGAGCAACCAACGCTGTTTCTTACCAATGATTTTACTATACAAGATATTCCTTAAAGGACTAGAAATAACCCTCTCATGGCACCAAAATATGAGGTTGATGACTCTTAAGGTCCCATATGCTACTATTTCTGCCTTACTCTGTACAGGTTCGAGAGGTTTTCTAGGAATTCCACAGCGTCAAATACAACTCGTTGGGTAAACAAGGGACTGTTAATGCTCTGCCCTTGGAAGCGCAGCTAGAAGAAATCATTAGAACCCACATTGTGTAACAACTATTCTATGAGCATTTGTTTGTCTTGGTGGCTAGCAAAATTCCCATCATCAGAGGAGTTTATACGCTCTAGATTAACAAACCTGAATTCCTGGTAATGCTCCGTAGCACTAAACCGCTGTACAGTACGACTGTGCCTTCTAATGTTCTCTTAAAACACAGGTTCTGAATCCTCAGCTTGAGGATCGGTGTTGAATGATGCGCTCTCGGAGCATCATTTTGGCATGGCTTACTAAGAGTCTGCACAGATGTATTTTTAAAACACCTTGTAGCACATATTCTGTCTTTCTTTAATTTACTAATTAAACACCTGCAATGCCTAGCGCTCTTAGCCCACTTCTGTTTCTTACAAGAACACCTGCTTTTAGGCAACCTCCCACAGCCTATTTGAATAATCACTGTTGCATTTGCTAGCTGTGTCCTCGCAGCTTTACCTCCTACACCCCTGGCAGCGGAACCTTCTGAGTGTTCGTGGTATTTCAATCTTTGAACTTTACCTCGAGAGCACCTGAAACATCCGCTGGTAAAGATGCTCTCTCCTAAATTTATATTTTGAGGCCTATCAGGGGTTGTTTTATCTGTTGTCATAACTGTTTTTGTGGGTTATAAATCCATGGTTGAGGGGTTCTAGCAACGTTTTATTTTTGATCTATGTGTAAGAACTGTAGGGCTTTAGTGAGTATATCTTAGACCTTCTTTTCATATTTTGACCTCTGGACACCACTATTAATAAATACAGACCCTGCACTCTTTAGGGAGTGCTGCAGACCTAGTCATGCAGGTATAACACCTGTGTCTGTAGCAGCTGATTGACAAGATTGAACCACTTCTCTTCTATACCTTTCCAGCCTCTGAATTATCTTCCTCTGGGTGTCCCTGAAGGGCACGGTTTCGCTCCCTGCCTTCCCCAGTCTTAAGGTTTTGGAGTTCAGTTTGGATTTTAGCTTTCCAACAGTCTGCTGTATTTCTTTAATATATGTCTCTAGTACCTGATTGTGGGCCAAAACTTCATATTTTAGAGCACTACTTGAGACATTAGGGTATGGGGGATATTACCAAGAGTTGTCCCTACTAAAGTTTCCCAGTTAACATCAATATCCCATTTCTGAAGGGTAGGTCCAGGATGGGTCAAAAAGACAGGGTCCCAATGCTACAACTCTGGTGTTCCTTCCTAGACAGTGTTCCAAAACTCTGCTTTTGAAACCTGCTTCCTCCTATACTGCTGTCAGGATATTTTGAGGCTGGGGATGGTATGTTTATACTCGATGGGGGGCTGGTGCTATTGTACACTCCCAGTGGTTTCATCAGGAACATCAGATATGGGAAACTTAAATGGTAGTCCTAATAGCTCAGGGCAGCAGAGGTGTAGGACATGCAGGGGATGGGAACAGGTGATTGATGAACAAGGTATTGCTGTTCTTCTGTGTTTACAATAGAATGCCTATTATAGTGTTAGCTATTGTTTCAGAACTCTCCACCACACCCGCAAGTGCCCTGTGAAGCCCTATACATCCAGAATAAGGGTCCTCTATGGGTTGGTCATTTTCAAAGCACAAGTCTGAAAGACTATGTGGAATAGTTATAGGCAGTTTTGTGGCCGGTCCTCTGGGAAGAATACCTCAGACGTTAAACATTTAGGGCCTTATTTATACTTTTTGGTGCAAAACTGTACTAACACAGTTTTGCACCAAAACGTTTTGCACCGGCTTGCACCATTTTTTAGCACCAGCTGGGCACATATTTATGGAATGGTGCAAGCTCATGCAAATGGTAGGCTCGATTAAAAAAAAAAATGACGTTAGGCAGGTTAGAGTCAAAATAAATGACTCTAACCAGATTAGTGTCATTTTTTTACGCTACTTGTCTGCTTAATTAGCAAAGTTTTTAGGCATTGGATCAGCAAAGTGCTATCCACTGGATAGCACTGTGCTGATCCTATGCTTAAAAACTTTGCTAGATGAGCAGAAATTTGAGGTGAGCAATCTAGAGTGTCGCTGGTGTGGCAGGGTGGTCCTTACTTGAGCTGCTCTCCACCTGAAATTGGGAACTTCCCAGAGTTCTCCTTTGTTTTTTGCATAATTTATGCATCACTCTAACCCTGAAAGGGCCTTGGTTTGACTTCTACTGGATGCTACCTTGTGTCTGGGCAAAGCTAAACCCCTCTGAAGAGCCCTAATGAGAGCGAAACACATGTCAGGGGTTGCTTCACTCATTCCAGGTTGGTTTGGATGGTATTTCACCAGTCCAAAGCTGTGATACTGTGCCTGGAGTGGTAAATGGCTTTTGTCATTTTACAGCTTGGTGAGGATGACACTGTGTCAATCTCATATTTAAAGATTTTGCTGTAGAAATGGCAAAAGTTTTTGTTACTATCTAGTTTGGCGTGGATAGCAGTGTGTTGATCCGATGCTTAAAAACTTTGCTAGATAAGCAGACTTTTGAGGTGAGGAAATCTAGAGTGTTAATGGTGTTGCGGGGTGGTCCTTCCTAGAGCTGTTCTCCACCTAAAATTGGGAACGTCCCAGAGTTCTCCTTTGTTTTTTGCATAATTTATGCGTCACTCTAATCCTGAAAGGGCCTCGGTTTGACTTAAACTGGGTGCTCCCTTGTGTCTGGACAAAGCTAAACTCCTCTGAAGAGCTCTAATGAGAGTAAAACATGTGTCAGGGGTTGCTTTACTCATTCCAGGTTGGCTTGGACAGTATTTGACCAGTCCAAAGCTGTAATACTGTGCCTGGAGTGGTAAATGGCTTTTGTCATTTTACAGCTCGGCGAAGATGACACTGTGTCAATCCTATGCTTAAAGATTTTGCTGTACAAATGGCAAAAGATTTTGTCACTATCTAGCTCACCGTGGATAGCACTGTGCTGATCCTATGCTTAAAAACTTTGCTAGATAAGTAGACATTTGAGGTGAGCAAATCAAGAGTGTCGCTGGTGTTGCAGGGTGGTCCTTACTAGAGCTACTCTCCACCAAAAATTGGGAACTTTCTAGAGTTCTCCTTTGTTTTTTGCATATATATATATATATATATGTATATATATATATCCTTCAAATGTCCTGCTAAAACCAACTGCTACCACCAACGAAGTTGGTGCTCAGCTTCAGGTGCAGGACCCATAATTATCCACAAATCTTCTTTCCTGTCGTCATTTGAAAGGAAAAGCCGTCACTCCAGACTTTTTGTGCACCAATCACTTTATTCTCTAACAAAGGCTGTTCAAAGCTAAATTCATCTGAGGCTCACATGTTTCAACCATATCGGTCTTAGTCATAGGCCACGATTCCATAATATGAAAAACAGGCCCATTTTTTGCATGGGAACGCCCACCTTGCATCTCATTAAGGCAAGGGAGGTCTCCACTTCCAAAAATGACTTTAACTCCATAAATATGGCGCTAGACGGGTCTAGCACCAAAGTATAAAGATGGAGTTATCTTTACACCGAATTAGATTTTCAAAACATTTCGCTAATTTGGTGCAAACAGAGGGCCATATTTATACTTTTTGACTAAAAACTGCGCCAGCGCAGTTTTGCGTCAAAAATATTACCGCCAGCTAACGCCATTTCGGTGTGCCATGCGGGCGTCAAATTTATACTTTGGCACACGGCGGTGCAAACCAAATGTGTAAGTCATTTTTTTTACGCACACCACAGCGTCAAGTCGTAAAGCAAAACAACGTTAACGCGGCGTAAATGACTGTGGGTCAATTTACGACACCGCAAACCGGATACGCAGCATTTTTTTTATGCAATAGCGTCAAAATTCCCCGCAAACACAGCCAGTTAAGCAGAGGAGAGCCAAAATGGATCCCAAATGCCTGTACAGTCCCAGGAAGATGACAACAGCCCAGAAACAAGCCAGGAGGACCCACACGAGACCCAGGACAGTTTGAAGAAGAAAAGAAAGTGTTGCTTCAGTGCAGAGGAGCAGGAAATTCTGGTTAAATAGGCGACGGAACACCAGCACCAATTGTTTGTCTCCTCAAAGTTGCCAATCAGTAGGAGAGAGGCAATATGGCAAAAAGTTGTTGACAAGATAAACAGTGTGGCAAAAGTACGCAGAACAGTCATCGAGTGCAAGAAACGCTGGCATGACTGCAAGCGCAGGACCAAGGAAAAGATGGCCAGGAACAGGAAGGCAGCACTGCAGACTGGAGGTGGGAGTCCAGCACACCAGGAGGCCCTGGACCACATGGAGGAGATTGTCGCAGCTGTCATCCCTGAGGAGATCATCACAGGGATTCAAGGACAGGACAGCGCAGACTACCAGGAGACAACACACATGCAGGGTAAGTCGCATGGGGAATTAAAATGCACAAATGTCAACTACAACGGGGGGGATACCGATTACAAAATGCATGGAAGTCATCATATACATGGAGTGGCATGGGTAAAGGGGGACGGCACGTTGGCATGGCCTGTACAGAGAGAAGCTGGGGCACACCATAACACAACACCAATAACAGTTCCCTGGGGGTATGCTGCCTTACCAACGATGTAGCAAAGGTAAAGCCACGCCAGGAGGGAAGGGCACAACGTCAAACTGACATCCTGTGACACGTCAGCCACTATACCCCTTAAATTAACTAGGACCCAATTAACAACTTCTAGCCACACCGACAACTGGAATGTAACAGTGACAACAGTTGCCACTACCACCTCCGCTGTGTGTGCAGCTCAAGTAGCCAATGGCAGCAATGTCCCCATGGATCATACACACCTAAATTAGTGGGTTGAGGATGACAACTTTAACAATCCCCTGAAACAAGACAAATATTTCAGTCCTGTCAATTGTGAATGCCCATAGTTCCCGCAAACATCAGCCAATGTCATCAACATTAGGAGCTACACATCACTAAGGTCACACCCATGCAGCATATGCCAGGGTCCATCCTGTGCCTGGGTCACAATGCAACATCCCAAATGTCATACTGCTCAGACAACAGCATTGAGGGGGAGGACACATGTAACTGGTCACTGAAATACACCTGCACAGTCAGAGGAGGAAATAGGACACTGCTACGACTATCAGGGCAATCCAATGTCCACACATTCCCCAACATCAGCTGTACACATTAGCAATGCTAACATACATATCGTGCCATAACAATGCTATACATAGGATACGCTATATTTCAACTTACATATAAGTTGATGTGAAAGATCAGAGACTGGGGCAGGTCCAGATTGTTGAGTGTGTTGCTAGTGCCATCAGAGCACCCACAGCCAGTGAAAGGTCTCACCATGACAATGGATGTAGACAGAGGGTTGAATAGGACAAGAAGGTGGCAATTCACTATTTGGCTTAAACCAACACCTAGAGGAGATGATGCCGACAAGTAAAAAAACGTACCACAATACATGTGACGTGCAGGTGGGGCATAGGTCTAGGAGAATGCCCATCTGAAAGACTGGATCAATGAACAGAAACCAAGATCACAATGTGAAAATCATCACAAGGCAGGCATGTCACATCACAAATGCCACAACACAGATACACTAATTGTACCCTATTTCATTGCAGAGGATAATGGATCTCCTGCGGATATGCCTGTCCAGGACTACCCTGATGACATGGATGACGAGCTGACAAACATCAGCCAGCAGACTCTCCAAGATCTCCTTGGAACCCTCCAGACCCCATCTTCAGTCACAAGGAGAAGCACAGAACAAGCAGCCATCACAGAGGACCCATCCACAACCCCAATTGTAAGACCTGCCAGCTCCAACACAGCTGAGGACTCAGAGGACACAGGCACCAGCTTTGAGAGAACTGTAGTCGGAGTACAGTGGGAGCTGGCCAATGAGGTGCGGGTGGGGATGCAAACTATGGCAGCCAGCCTAGAGGAGGTGCGTTTGTGCATGATGTCGTCTGCAGATCAGGCAGCAGCCATGCAAGCGCTAACATCCATCCTGCCAGGACTACAACAAACTGTAAAGGAATTCACCACTTCAGTAAGGGAGTTGCCACAACACCTCGCACCCCAAACCTTCCACTGCATGCACAAATGCAATCATGACCCCCTCAGGACCGACCTTGTTGCCTACCATCGTGATGTGGCTGCTATTCTTAAGAACCAGCAGATCCTCCTTGCAGCAGTACTGCCCTTAAGACCCTCACAGGTGGCAGCGACCAGGATGTCTGACTCCACGTCTTCAAACACTGAGTTGTGTGTTGCCCCTTCACAACCACCACCACCAAGGACAGAGGAGGCAACACACACACCAGAAGAAGAAGACATGGAACAGATCACCTTCACACGTAAAAGTACCCAGAAGCACTAGTCCCTGCCACATGGCCACCTATTACCAAGGTCCTGCGCTTTGTAACATGCCAGTCTTGCAACAACTGTACTCAAGCACTGTTCTGCAAACCACTGTATATCTTGTCAGCCTGCCTTGTGATTGTCTCTCACTTACTCATTGGCAAATCCTGTCCCTCTGCACTGTCTGACACATCACCCCAGCATGTCAAAAGCTTTTTCCTGAGGCACTTGTGTAGGATCACAATGGAAGATGTCACTATAATGGACTCACAATCATGGACAATGTACATATAGGCCTACAGCACTTTTCAATAAATAGCACTTACACAACCACTTTGTCTCTGTGTAATGTGACACATCAACCGTGCAGTGGATAAAAGAATTTTGCCTCCTGTCAAATTACATAGCTTGTCAATACAACTGTCCTGAAATAATGTAGTCTGATAACCATGCACAGTGGCCTGGATTGCACCATACTCTGCCCTTCCTGAGGGTAATATCTGATGAAAAGAGAAACCATACACCATAATGCTGTGTTGGACAGAATAATGCTTCCTCAAGGGATATCTAAGCCATTAAATAGTGGCAGCAAAATGTTGCCTCCATGCAATACTAACACATATAACGTTGCCCACAAATTTAAGCAAACAGTCAACAAACTGCATGAACGAAGGTGTCTGAGCTTACATCCAAATAAGTAATCATCCTGAACAGTGTCACAAATGATCAATGTGAGTCATGAACACGATACTACAAGAGTGCTTACTACCATTCAGCTAATAAGGGTTTCCTTGAACATCACACTGCAGTCAGACATAACACAGTGTCCCCAATACCAAATCTGGAAGCACAGTATGTGACATTGAAAACATACTTATTGAAAAAAACACATTGGAACCCATAGTAGCTGTGATTGGTGGCTGCAATGAATGGTCAAATCTTTGCAAGCTAGCTTTGTGGTAGCTGCCAATGTTACCGCTAATTTGAGATTTGTTTATAGCATAGGAACAAAATAAATCATGTACACTCATTCCAAGGCCCTGATCTACAAGCATTTCACACATACTGTATAGGGCTTATTACATATTTATTAAACTGTAAAAACAGAAGAGAAAACTCGGGGAAAAGCCTTACCTACCCTAATCTACCCTAACTACTCATTACCCACAACTGTCCCTAACTAACCTAAGCTAAACTTACTTATCACATGTAACGAAACATTCTAAACATCAACCCCCCACCCCCCTTATGAGACGGGACAAATGGAGGACAACAGATACTAACCTAAACACAAACTATCCTATACTAAACAAATATATATTTTTTGTGATTTTTTATTTTATAATTTTTTTTCCAGTTTTTTTTTTCAAAACTCATAAGCACCCCAACATTGCCCCCCACTCACCCACCCACACACTCAAAAAGAAACAGTAGAAATAATAAGGACCCACCACCCCCACCCACTAACACTAACTAAACTAACAGCCTATACTAACCTAACACTAAGCCCCCTAAACCCACAAAGTATAAGAATAAGGAAAGAGGAGGGAGGGGAGGGAATAATGTCCATCTAAATGTCTAGAGGTTGGCCCTCCGGAGGGTCTGCTTAATGAACCGCACCCACCGGTTAATATGGCAAACATCCTGCCGCAGGCGACTCATTTTTCTCAGGACACAGTCCATTTTACGCTGCATGTCCACAAAAGTAGCAGGGTCAATAGCAGCAGCTGGGGTGGTCTGTGTACCAGCTGAGGAAGTGTGGGGCTGTGTAGGATCAATGTCTGTGGGCTGCCCTGTAGGCGGTCCTCTGCTAGGGCCTGGAGCACTTGCAAATGTTGTTGCCACAGCAGTCACAGCTGTTGGTGGTGCCACCTGGGTGGTAGTGGTGGTGGTGCTGGTGGTGGCTGTGGCGGGCAAAGAAGGGCCACCCTGTGCGAATGCCCTCCAGGCTCTGGAGGCCCGTTCGTGTCTGTATCTGCGGGCCATTCTTCAGTACCCCGACTCTACCTGCAGTATATGCTGGTACCGCATTGCCCGCCTTTGGAATTCGCGCACCTGGATGGGTGTCATATTAGCAGCTGTGAAGACAAATGAAAAGAATTACATTAGGAACTGCATTGTGTGAAATGGCACAAGAAGTAAATCAGACAATACATCTACTGTACTTGTAACAGCTCATATCATCATACAGATAATTGAATGTCCCTGAGGAAGTAAATGGCAGGCCAGCCTACAAAGGTCGGATGACACATAGAACATCCTAACCCTACAAGATGGGCAACAACTGGCATATTTTGGCATCAGAGTTCTGCCAGTTGTCAGCTAACAATCATGCAGCACATCCTCCGCCAATGCCAGGGCTACAAATGTCATTGTAAGGGATGGAAATCTAGGGCCACATAATCTGCAAGTTGTAAATGGAGTTGCTAGTATAGTACTCATGTGCTAAACATGAGTGTTTATACTAGGTTCAGACACAAGATTCACTGATTTACATGTCTGTGTACCAAACTTGTATCATCAGTCCTAGGTACACTATTCACAAATCCATGCCTGTGTATGAGGGTGGGGGGTGGAGAAACAACTAACAATTTCAAACAACATGGACACCCAGGAAGCTTAGGAAAGCTGGACAGGTGTTTGCCTCAACACACACACCACAGGTAAGGTGTATCTATAAATAGGAGACAGCAAACCCTTGACCAATCCCAGCGCCACACATGTCTGGTAATGCAGACCTTTGTCCACATCATATACTTCTAGTAAGCCATGACATACAACTAACACAGAGATGCAAGAACACCCGTGGCCATGATTTGCATGCACACCTAGGCCATTGCACTCAAGTGCCACATACACGTAGCACTACATGTGGAGCTACATGGTGCTAGGAAGTTCAACCTACAGTTTAATCAGTACATTAGTGAACAGGGAAGCAGAAGTCTGTTGCTAAGTATTTTACAGCCCCATTCTGGGAGAATGTGGGTCTGACAGGCTGCCTAATCACAGATTAGGTCCAGTGCAACTCTTGCTCATTCACATTGCGGGGCCTACAGGACTGACCTAGAATCCCTAACTAAGACAAGGGGATAAGCATTGGCCAACTCTAAAATGGTGAGAAAATGAAATCCCATTAATGGAACAAGACAAATGATGGGCCAGCGCATCACACCTTGCTATTTGTTCAACACACAGGAGCCCATCACACATCACCAGCAAACACAACACATAACAGACACATCAACACTTACTGGAGTTGTCGGGGTCCTCGAATGAAGCCACCTCGCCCACAGTGTAGGGTGCGGGTCCACCTGTAAAGCATGGAAGGGAGAAATGTGCTCAACTTCTGTGCACTGTCCAACAATTCCAAAGACAAATACTATGTGTAAGATTTGGGTATGCTTTGAGGAAGCACCTGACAAAATACCCCCTGAGGAATGTGAGGTTTGGTAAAGCAAGTGTGGTACATATGTGGCCACAAGGAACCTTTAGGGTAACGCACAGACAGGTGCCAGTCCAGCTGACAGGATGCAGGGTCAATCAGTATCCAGCAATTTGACAAGGTACATACTCATTGGTCTGACTTACACTGGTCGGAGGAAGAACAAGACAGTTGACATGGGAAACTGTGTTTGTCCTGTGTTTTGGAAGGTGACACATAAACCCAAGGGCTGTGTTACACGGCTTAATTTCTAGCAATGCATAACAGTGTATTTGACAAAATGGCAACTTCTTTGCTGTTCCAAGCATCTGCAGGGGCAGTGCATGTTCAAATGGGTGGTCTGCATGAAGGTGATAACAGGTGTGTGCTGCATCAGTTTATTACAAATCCTGTAGGTGAGATTCCAGTTCAAATGGCCAACAGTACCTACAGGTGATAACAGGACTTAGAAACTACACACCTGTGTATTAATTGTCCATGCAGTCAGATGTACTATGACAATGGCATACCATAGGAAAGGGTGTAGCACACTGGGTTACGATTGTTAGTATGTGTGTGGAGAGGAGGGAATTTCTGGGGACACATATTACCATTCCAGGGACCTCTTCAGAGAGGTGGGGTGAGACGAGGAGCATGGGTGTGTCAGGCGTTAGTTAAAGGGCTGACGTACATGGAATGTCATGTGCGCAATGCTTGTCATAGTTGTGGCACTTGTGCTGTCTATGTTCTGCTTATATGGAACTCTAGTCACAGATAGTCCTTGCAAAGATAGGTGCTGTACGACTTACTGAGGTCAAGGGTCTGGTCATACATTCCTGTTACCAATGCAATAGCACATCCACTGCCTCGTGTATGAGGCATTTTTTTCCCTTATAAGCTGATGGTGTCTTAGTTGTGTGCCATATGCTGTGATGAACCATGCTGCCAACATGGATGTGTGAAATAGGTGTGGTCCTCTGCTATTGCCCTTCAAAGGTGAAATGTACATGATATATATCTTTTACAGTGTGTGTGTGTATGTGAATGTTGAATAATACGCATCACAATTGCTTTGGAATGTCTGTGTCCTGATCGGTATATCAGCAATGCTCCATGAGGCTACACTGTTATTCTGATAGTTAGAGATAAAGGTGAGCAAAAATGATTACACAGACCATGATATGGTAATTATTATCAGTGTTTATTTACATATGTTGCTACAGTGATGATGGTGAGTTTTTTTAAAAGAAATTGTTCACAATATGTTGGTGCCTACGCAATCCAGCAGCTGAGTTTTGTTGTTCCCCCTCATGTTGCAGGCCAGCATCCTCCTCTTCCTCCTCTTCAGGCATTTGTGGCTCTGGTTCTAATAGGGGAATGTTCCTTCATATACAAATGTTGTGCAGGATGGCACGTGTTAAAATGATCTTACAGACCATTTCTGGTGAATATATATAGGAGGCTGCCACCAGTGATGTCGAGGCACCTGAATCTCGACTTGAGGATGCCGAAGGTTCTCTCAACTATGGTGTGTGTCCTCCTATGTGCCTCATTGCAGGCACGCTCTGCTGCAGTGCTTGGGTTGCCAAATGGTGTCATAATCCATGGCTTGTTCCCATACCCCTGATCAGCTGAAAAAGAAAATGATTGGGATCATGTTGATGTAGCTTGCCCCATTAATATCGCCTTGCATGGCAGTAGTTGTCTTGTGTTGTCTGTGACTCTTTTGTGTTATTGTGTTGCTTCCTAGGCTTCTAGGATGTACCATCTGCATTGGGTTGTTTCCTTGGCTGAACAAGTGTTTGCCTGCTGACCGGTTGTCAGCCGTATGTTTGCGTATTTGCAGTACAGTGTGCACTCCCTGGCATTGTGACTTGTGATACAGGTGTCCCTGGGTCTTCAGTGGGGATGAGATGATATTTCCATACACAGATTCAAATTGACAGTGGTGGTAACACGTTAGCATCTATGTACCCTGGACATCCCATACCTTTAGATATATGCAATGGATTAATTTAAACATCAGTGAGATGCTTACATTTTGCAAGGTGACAAATAGCCAAACCTCTCAATAAGTTGTGATCATTGACCTCTTAACATTTAACTGTACACTAATTTCAGATGTGTGACAGGTTCACTGCAGACCTATCAAACATGGTTAGCGATTTCACAACCTCAGTGTGTTCCTGTCCACATGTTGCTGTTGTGGTGTATGAGTTGTGTGTCCTAGAGGGTTGCTGTGCAGTGTGTATATAAATAGGTTTCTGTACTTACCAACAAGTAATCCATTGCCATATCGTCAATCCTGGAAGTGTTGATTGATGGTACAGTGACCGAAGATGAATGAGTCATGGACACTCCCAGGATACTTTGCCACGATGTTGGTGAACAATCCTTGGTGATCGACAATGGCCTGCACATTGATGGAATGTGTGTGCTTCCTGTTGCGGTAGAGGTGTTCAGTTGCAGCAGGTGGCACAAGGCGTACATGTGTGCAGTCAATGGCACCAAGGACATGTGAGAATCCATTAATGAGGTAAAACCCCTGTTTTGTCTCCTGCTGCTTCTGATGTGTGTTTGGGAAGCAGATGTGGCGGGGTGTGAGTCCAATGATGGCATCCAGTACTTTGGGCAAGAAAGCAGAGAATGATGGCTGTGATATTCCGGCAACCAGGGCGCCAGTGCTTTGAAAGGAGCCACTTGCCAAGATGTGAAGTACAACTAGCAGCTTGGTTTCTGTTGGGATGGTGCGGGGTGTCAGCAAGGTGGGTGCCAACTGTAGCTCTATGTTGCGCAGCAGCTGCTGAATGACCTGCCAATTCAACCTGTACTTCTGGATGATGTCATGTTCCCTGAGGCCATGAAGGGTTGTCCTGGTGAGGAATATCCTCTCCTGCCTTCTAAGCTGCCTTTGGGGTCACTGCTGGTGTTGTGGTAGCTGCTGTTGTTGTTGCTGGGCTCTGCGTCTGCGTGCACGCTGGATGAGAAGCACCTCCATGTCTCACTTTTGCTGCTCTGCTGTTGCTTCTGTGTGTTCTGATTAAATACAGGTGTGTTGGCCCCATTTTCACGCCTGCCCTGACCCAGGTGTTAATTGTTGACGCAAATCGGGCTGTGCGCCATTTTCTGACTCCGTCTCCCAGCCGTGCTGGACATTTGCCCAGTAGCATAAAT
The DNA here is from genome assembly GCF_031143425.1 of Pleurodeles waltl. NCBI lineage: Eukaryota > Metazoa > Chordata > Amphibia > Caudata > Salamandridae > Pleurodeles > Pleurodeles waltl. The sequence continues at coordinate 1,273,990,603 of NC_090440.1, read as the reverse complement.
ACGACGCACAGCTGTTTAAGTCATTTTCTGGACGGGAACGCCTACCTTGCATATGATTAACGCAAGGCAGTTTCCTGCATCCAGAAAATGATGCACACAGCGTGATTTTGGCACCCGCGGGCTTGGTGTCAAAGTTTAAATATGGGGCAAGTTTTGCGCAGAATGTGCGTCAAACTTTTTGACTCACCTTCGGCGCAGATGGAGTATAAATATGCCCCAGAGTATAAATATGCCCCTAAATGTTGTAGGTACCACCTTGCACACAAAGGAGGATTTAGGGAAAAGGTGGAACGACCTGAGGGGGAAGGTGCATTCGCTGGCCTTCAAACAGCACATGGGGCCCTAGAAGACTGGCGGTGGTCCTCCCTGAGCCACATTGCAACTCTTTTCCTGGGAGGAGAAGGTCTTAGCCATCTTGTATATTAACATGGGGCGTGGCCAAGATGGCAGATGGACCGGATGTCTAATCCGTTTCCGCTCCTGGCCTGATTACTATCCTTTAAAAATCGTGACAGCCGGATTATTTAGCCGCACGCCACATGTCTCCTTGGTCTTAGTGTTCCGTCCTGTGGATCCTGAGCTGTGTGGCTGCTGCCGAGGGGAACCCGGACCTGTGAACGGAGATGGGCCTGAACGCTGACACTGAGTCAGGCCTTGTGTGTTGGCAGCCCGGTCCCTGAGGGGCCTGGAGGAGGAAGCTGGCTGTGAAAAGAGGGTCCGTGGGGGCCCTTGAAGGCGGAGGAACTTACAGAGGTGACCTGGGTGGCGGTGGCCTGTTCCAGTGTCCTACAAGCACGCAGCCTGCTGCGCATCGGGAGCACCTTACCTGGGAGCTGGCTCGTGCCGTGGTTGTGGCCTGTGGCGAGGGGAACGGGGGCTGAGTGGGCGACCGACCGTGGCAACCGTGGAGGTGCGTGCTCTCTGCGGAGGGCGCATTGAGGACTTCGCAGCACTCGCAGCACTCTCTTCCCCCCTGATTGTTGGGAATGAGCAGGATGAGGAGGGGAGCAACTCAGCCGCTTAGAGGTCCTTAGGATTGAGGCCTTGAGTCGCTATATGGAGCACAGCCTGCTGATCCATAGGCCTGGATGTGCGGCACATGTCTTACATCATGAGAGTGGCGGTCTGTGGCTTGGATCACCATCACCATTCACGGAGGTGGGGCGCAATAAATCAGATGGTCCAAGTCTGGTGGGGCGGGATCCACGTGTGCAGGGGGAGCAGGGGGGCCTTGGGACCCCTCCGGGTTCTTCGGTGACAGCTATCCTGGGGGCAAGTACGCAGAAATTTGAGGACATACTTACTGCAGTACAAAGCATAAAGTCCACTTTGGAACCCAAAATAGATGCCCTGCATATTGATGTAGGCCAATTGGGCAAGGAGCATAAGAAACTGAAAGAACAAGTCACTTCCGCTGAAGGCACAATATCGGTGCTGTCCCCCTCTCTGGAGACTGCCACCAAACACATCAAAGACTTGCAGAAGGAGGTTCTTCACTTGCGCCAACGGCTCGAGGACCAGGAGGGCAGATCAAGGCGCAACAACATCCGTGTGGTAGGCCTGCTGGAGCAGGAGGGGGGCCCTAGTATGGATTTATACATGGAGCAGTAGCTGTCCCAATCAGTCCTACAAGGGAAACATTTAACCTTTTTCTGAGTGGAGAGAGCTCATAGGGTACCTGGTGGTCCCCCTTCGCCTAGGGCCCCCCCGCCCGGTGGTGGTTAGACTCTTAAACTATGGGGACAGAGATCACATACTGCAGAGAGCTCGCACCGAAGGACCCTGAAGAATCAACAATGCACAGGCACTCATTTATCCTGACTATACTCTTGAAGTACAACGCAAACACTCCTCATTTCTTGGGGTCAAGTGCTCGCTACATGAACACAACATTGTATACATGCTGCAGTTCCCAGTGACTCTCTGTATCATAACTGACACTAACACTATGGCCCTCATTCCGACCCTGGCGGTTTGAAACCGCCAGGGTGGTGGGCAACGGAAGCACCGCCAACAGGCTGGCGGTGCTTCCAGGGCTATTCTGACCGCGGCGGTAAAGTCGCGGTCAGAAAAGGGGAACCAGCGGTGTCCCGCCGGTTTTCCCCTGGCCCAGGGAATCCTCCATGGCGGCACTGCTTGCAGCGCTGCCATGGGGATTCCGACCCCCTTCCCGCCAGCCTGTTCCTGGCGGTAAAACCCGCCAGGAACAGGATGGCGGGAACGGGTGTCGTGGGCCCCCTGGGGGCCCCTGCACTGCCCATGCCACTGGCATGGGCAGTGCAGGGCCCCCTAACAGGGCCCCACTATGATTTTCACTGTCTGCTATGCAGACAGTGAAAATCGCGACGGGTGCTACTGCACCCGTCGCACCCCTGCAACTCCGCCGGCTCCATTCGGAGCCGGCTTCCTCGTTGCAGGGGCTTTCCCGCTGGGCCGGCGGGCGATCTTCTGGAGATCGCCCGCCGGCCCAGCGGGAAAGTCAAAATGATCCCTGCGGTCATTTGACCGCGGTGCGGTCTTTGGGCGGTTTCCGCCCGGCAGGCGGCGCCCGCTGCCCGCCGGACTCGGAATGAGCCCCTATATTCTGTACCACGCCAGAGGAGGCCTGGGCATGGTTAGAAAGCAGTGGCATGGCTTCATTGGCACTTTAATTACCCCCTCATCCACGGAGATGCAGTTCAAAGGGGAATCCTACTGAGGAGCCAGGTGTACTCGGGCAGCCTCTACCGTGGAATAAGCTACCATGGAACAGGAGCGGGTTTGCGCAGAGGTGGAACTGAGAGTGGGCTCCCCCGCGTGGTTGTCATCATTGGAAAGTGTGGAGCAGCAGGATAAGACCCCTCCGGGTCTGGATGAGGAACATCTTAGGGTGGCCTTGGGCAGGGACCCAAGGGTGACGCCGCAGACAGCAGAAGATGTGCTCTAATACGTGTGGCGTCTGAGTGGTGTGATATGAACCTGCTTAGTTTAATTGAATAGCTTGTCACTGTCAGCTTCAAGGGCTGGATTAAGGGCTGGATTAAGTTACTTTGCTAGTGCTGCTCATTAATAGCACTACAGGTTACTGTGATTTGCATGTACTGACTGTGCTTCCTCCCCCCCCCTTTTACACCTTGGTGTAATCATAAGAGAACAATAATATTTTCTTTGGGTAGCGGCATTTCAGTGCTATTGGCTGACCTTCAGTTTTTGGCTGGGGAAAAGTTGTTTAATGTTATATGGATATTTTTGTTCATGGGTTTGTTGGTTGGATTTCTGGCTGGAATTGCATGTGTGTGCGGCGTGGACTCTGGGCTGGTGGGGGGAAATGTGGCAGGAGCGGCGTATGGCGTGGTGGTATTTGTTCCCCTGTGTTGCTTGTTTACATGGTCGTACCTCACGGCTCTGTCCCATAAAATTACCTCCCGCTTGCATGGCACAATATTCTTTCATAACATGGAATGTTAGGGGACTGGCGGGCTTTGGTAAGCATCATAAGGTTTACCAATTCCTGCGCCACCATAAGATACAGATAGCTTTGCTTCAGTAGACACATCTCATGGCACCGGACCTGGGACAGGTGCGCAAGCGATGGCGAGGAACATTGGTTGGGACCACATATTTCAGATATGCTAGGGGTGTCCTGATATGGGTGGCCCCCGGGGTACCGTTGGTGATACAAAGGACTCAGACAGACCCAGACGGGCGTTATGTCATCTTAGAGGGGACATTAGATGGGACACAGATTTCATTAGTTTCATTATACGCCCCAACGCTAACCAGGCCTTATTTTTACAGACTTTGTCCATGTCCCTCCTCCATATCCCAGCGACACCATGTTATTGGAAGAGTGATTTTAATGTCACACCTTGCATTGAATTAGATAGGTCTCGCCCTCCACTGCGGGGAGCACAGTCGGTAGCGCTTGCACAGCAGCTGTGACTGTGGGCCACACATAAACAATTGCACGACGCGTGGCGAAATCTCCACCCTATTGACCGGGTATATTAATTTTACTGAAGCCTTCACGCTCTACACACTAGGATTGATTTAGTGTATTGCAATCCGGAAGCATTGTTAAAGGTCACCAATGCGGAATATCTTGGGCGGGCCTTATCCAACCACTCACCCCTACAGGTAGGGATGCAATGGAGCCGCGGTCTTCCGAGTATACCAACTTGGAAACTGCCAATTATGGCGCTACAAGACACCGCTTACAGAGAGAGCTTGAGAGGGCACATTGAAACTTATTACAAACTTAACTAGAATACTGCATCAGACGCAGGGATCGAGTGGGACGTCTTCAAGGTGGTATTGAGAGGCCATGCGATTAAAAAAAATTGCACTGCTGTTGCATAGGGACTTAGAATCGGAGCTGAAAAATTATGAGCAGCTCCTACCTATGGTTCCTGGGGTTGCAGCAACCCTGGCGTGAGTACGGATTGCCCATAGACAGGCATTGGATAGACTGGCCCAGCTAAATTACAGAGAATATCAGGCACACAAACATGCGGAGGGTGGCAAAGCAGGCAAATTGTTGGCATGGCTGCTTCGCTCGGAGAATGCCCATACACCAATTACGGCACTACGGGACGGGAAGGGTTAATTATTGAGCACACAAGTGGACACCAATGCGGCTTTTTATGAATATTATTCCGGCTTTGTACACAGCCTCGGAGATGGGAGGGGAGGGTGCAGTGGCTGAGGAGTTTCTGTGCCCCCTCCATATGCCAAGAGTGCCCCATGCGGATAGGAAGGCACTTGAGCCTCCCTTACAGCTTTCGGAAATTGAGTAGGTCATCAAGGGCATGGCCTGGGGAAAGACACCCAGCACGGATGGTTGGCCAAACAAATTTTATGCCACATATCAGGTAACGTTGGCTCCTAAATTGTTGAAAATGTATAACGCAACGTATGATGGGGGATCCTCCCAGCTTCTTTGAAGGAGGCGACATTGGTAGTACTCCCCAAGCCGGGCATGGACCCCTGACTACTGGGATCCTATTGTCTGCTATCATTACTTAACTCTGATTACAAGATCTTAAGTTGTATACTAGCAGAAAGAGTTGCACCCATAATATCTGGCATGGTGCACTCTGACCAGAATGAATTCATCCCTGGGAGAAACACCTTCTCAACCTCCACCGATTGTTTTCCATTATGGACTGTGCAAGTGCGGGGAGGGGGGATAATGTAGTGCCCTCGTTGGACATCGGAAAAGCACTTAACACCCTGGGGTTGGGCTATTTACTGCAGGTCCTGCAAACAATGGGCTTTGGTCCTAGCTTCATGAAATGGATAACCCTACTATTTCAGGCACCCGTAAGCCTGGGTGAAAACAGGTGCTAGAATCTCAGAGCCTTTTGTCATCAGAAGTGGAACTCATCAGGGTTGCCCCCGTCCCCACTTCTATTCGCGCTAGCAATGGAACCCTTGGCACGGGCCACACGTATGAGGGCTCCCGAGTGAGGTCTGTGTGTGGACGGGGTTTGGCATGTCGTTTCACTCTACGCGGATGATGCACTTGTGTACCTTTGCGAACCCGCCAAGGTGGTGCCTCAGCTGATGGTGTTACTGCAAAAATTTGGCAGAGCATCTGGCCTTAAAGTGAACTGGTCTAAGTCCTGCTTGTTCCCTCTCGCGTCCCTGATAATTGGCCCAATGAGTACAATTGCCCACCACCTCACTGTCGTTGGAATATGACACCATTAAATACCTTGGGTTTAGGATATTCCATGACGAAAAATATTTACTAGATGGCAATATAGGCAAGGTACTGGGGGGGTGAAATCATTGTTACAATTTTGGAACTCCCTCCCGCTCTCGACGATGGGTAGACTAACCATAGCTAGGATGCTGGTTCTCCCGCAACTGTTTTACCACTTCTTGGCTCTCCCTGTTTACCTCTTGTGCAAGTGGTTTGTGAAGATGCGTTCGCTTCTCACTACACTGATATGGGGCAGAGGCAGAAGCTGGGTGGCGCTGCCCAAGCTTTATGAACCTGCATCGGAGGGTGGACTGGGGGCCCCGAATTTCGAGCATTATTATATGGTGGCCCAACTCCAGTGGCCTATACGCTGGTTGGCGGGTCACAACCTGTTAAAATTATTATCCGCGTGTCAGACAGTGAGCTCAGGTGGTCTCCTGAGTTGGTTAATGTCACTGCACTCTGCTGAGTCTGTCAGTGGTAGTAATTTATTAATGAAAATTGCTAGGAGATGCTGGTCTGCTTTCACATGTAGGCCGGGACAGGAATTTCCTTATGCACCACAGCTGTTACTACGGGTTGTGCCGGGAGGCGCTAATTCCCTGCGTGATCTGTCGTTGAGAGCCTGGGAGGTGGCAGGAATAGTGTAATGGGGAGAACTGTTTGACAATCACATGCTGATCCGTTTGACGACCTAGTGAATGATTTCGGTGTGTCACCGGGGACTTTCATGACATACGTGTCGGTGACGAGACAAGCAGCAGTCCGTTGGGATACTTTGCCTAGGGAACCGGATACGTCGCTATTGCGTCAGAAGCTGCTGACTCTTGGGGGAGAGAGGAAAGCCATTACAAAAATTTATAAAGCTCTACACATGGAGGCTAGATATCCCTTGACGTCGCTCCAAGTGTATTGGGAGGATGCGCTCCGCGTGAAACTTACAGATACACAATGGGAACAGGCCTTCATGGTTCTGAAAATTATCACTGTGAATGCCCGTTTCAAGTACATACAATTTAATTATTTACATCACACATATCTCGCTCCCGTGAGATTAGCACAGATTTATTCTTCGGCATCAGATAGATATCCAAGATGCCACAATGGGAATGCCGAGTTCTTACACATGGTGTAGACCTGCCCCGCGTAGTTGAATACTGGGAAGCAATAACTGGGACGCTAAAAAAAAATAACACAGAGAAACGGGCGGCGCAACATGGCACACTATATGCTAGGAGTAACACATAGAACCTCTAAGACCAAATTAATGAATAAGATATTGGACTGAGCACTCATACTAGCAAAAAGATGCCTAGTGATGTGCTGGAAGTCACCATTGGTCCACCATGTTTCTAGATGGCTTGGTGATCTCCACAACGGAATACTGGCAGAACAACGCATATTATTATCATCCCATAGTCGGGTGGGCCCGCTTCACGACCCCACAGATTGGACCGCTCTTCTGGAAGATGTTGAGAGTCTGCTTAGTCCACAGCCAGCTGTGGAATCTGTTGATTGAGGTGGAGAATTCTCTCCCTGCCTCTGTGCCCCCCCTTGCCGGGCAACTACCCCTGCAACCCCACCTTCTGTTGCCACCTAAGTTGGGATCTCATGGGTTTCCTACCCATCGGACTGGCTTGAGCCCTGAATGCTCCTTCTTTTGCTTCCACGCCCCCCAATGTACACCTAGCTAATTGCAGTTCAGTCATGTTTTAGGTTATTTTATTCTTTGGTTAGTACACGAAATAAGTATGTTATCCAGTGTCTTTTAAAAGATATACCAGTGCAGGAATCCAATCGGTACACACTAGTCAAGCTGATATGTATGTCTTTATCACAGTGGATATCATGTGTAATGCAAAATGTGACAACTCCCATGTGATGTGTTGCAGTTATACAATTGTTTTAATATATCATTTTACACATGGACATGTCTTCTTAAGATCAAAATAAAGAAATATGGAGAAAAACAAATTGACAGCTTGACAGGAATAGCTGGGGGAGAGAAGCTGGTATATTACATCACAATAACTTTCACAAAACATCAATATCCTATGTGCTCAGCCTTTGTCATCTACTTTCCTAATGTGCAATATCCAAAGTATCAGAGATCTTTGATTGTCAATGTGTATTGTAGTACATAACATCACATGTATAAATCTGTAAGTGTTTTATTATCAAAATATCATTCCAGAACTCATGGTATGTGTCAATATGTAAATGTATGGTCCAACCTAACTGCAGTGTGGCAGCAGGTATGTAAGACCAACCATTTGTCTAGTGTTGGGAAGTAGAGAGAGTAGCCAGACTACAACTACCATGAGACATTGTTTCTGTAACTCCAAACAAGAGACCATTGTACTCTTGCCCATATTCACTTGTTTGCCACGTCACAACTGATGCTTACTCATCATGGACTGAGCAATCTATATATCGTGCTTAACTCAGAGATGTGTCTGCCTATCTAGCTTGATGTTGTCCTGGTATCCCCAAATGAACCAATTGATGGCATGAAGGACATCTTACCAAGTGAATACATCAATTATTTGTTAGGCATTAAGCTGATTCAGCCGATAGGAATTGGCAGGTAACCCATTTTCTCTGCACTGCCAACATGATGACTAATGCTACATATACAACCAAGTTGTGTCTTCGTCTGTATCGTACGCAACTAGGCCTTGGAATGGTTGAATACACATGTTACGTCTCCACTGAGTTGGCTTAACTGTTTGTTAGATGTCTTATTCATCCCTTCAACTAAAATGCAACTTATCAGAACATCTAATGAGCTGCTCAATTCTAATATGTTTTTTGCAACCTCTACAGATGTCTTGTCAACAAGTTCAATACCGTGGAAATATATCACAATAGGAAACCCTACCTATTAATATTTTCCTAAGTCTCTACCTACTGTGACGCAAAACATTTGGAGGTAGATTCCTCACTTCCACTAACGACAATATTCAGTTTTTCATAACAGGTCAATCTGGCACAGCACCTTGGCTGAGATTGTCAACCGAACAGACTCCCAACCCACTCCCAGATGAAGCACCCCGGGTCAACAAAACTCATGGACATGTGGACATGGATGATGGACCTGTTACATCTGGTGAGCCTGGACAGACACCAACAGTGTGTATTACTGTGCTCACACCAGCACCTCCCACCCTAGCTACAGTAACATCTCAGCCAACAATATTTCTCCCAACCTATGTACCTAGCACAGTTAGTACAATCTTCTGCCCCCCAGTCCTGGATCCGTAAGAGCACATCACCAGCCCAGACACAGAGGAATCAGGACCCAGTTGGAGAGGGTACCCTAGGAAAAGGGCACAGGCATGTGGGTGTAAAGTCCATGGGAGGGATGCTGTGGGACAGCAGAGTGAGGCCAGTGGGGCCACTCATGACCAGAACACCATCAGCCAAGTCTTGGGGGTCTATCAGGAGTCCCATAGCATTTGGGCCATGTAGTTACCAAACCAGGAAATTAAGCAGTTGCAGAGGGATATGTAACAAGAAATGGAGGCCCATAACTCCAAGATGGGCTCCCTAACAGGGGTGCTGATGGACATCCATAAAACCCTGAGCTAGGCTTTTCCATCACCTACTACCCCTTTCTGTATTGCAACTACTTCAAGCCCATCTACATCTGTGACAGCATAGGAGTGGAGGTCTTGCCGGAGGAAGAAACACCTTCAGACACCCCTGCCTCTACAGCAGCTGAACCCCGGCCACTCCCTCGCAAGCAGGATGTGAATGTAAATATTCAGGAGGTGCGGATGGCAAGACACCCACCACTGCCAGCAAAAAAACCTTAATTTTCCCCATTGTATGTCACACATTCACTCTGTGGACTAATTCTGAACACTATTCCATTTGTGATTGGAGGAGTAATCTGGACTTTGGTTTTCAGATAATGTGGCATCTACAGCTATAGTTTCATTCACCATGACTGACTATTCCACTTTTCTTTTATGTTTGTTTTTGTACCCAGAATGTATTCACCTTTACCACTTTAATACACTCACAAGTCACAAACTCATTGTCTGCTGTAGTAAATTTCACATTTAACAATGTAGATGTGAAATAGCATGTGAACTATATGTTGACAAAACAAACAACTTGTGTAAGCATGGATATGTTGTATGTGCACAATGTTTACCTCTGGAACACAAACACGTCACACCAAGACATACATACAAGTGTCTAACCTTTTTATAACATTGTTCCAATCGTAGGCTGGCAAGATGTCAGAAACATAGCAAATCATACATGACTGAATTATACTGTTTAAGTGATCACATTTACAGATACAAACCTCCAGAACATGGAAGGAAGAGATATTTCAGACATTATCTTGTAGAACAGGCAAAAATGAAATTGGTCATCAGCTGAAGTTATATCACCTACCTCAGAAAAGGAATCCAACAGCATATACCTCAAGACTTAAACAGGTAGCAGTACAACAGTTTCTGCTCACAGGGTCATTATAATCCAATGCTTCTACATCTGGTGGTATGACACAAACACATGTCAGTGATGCGCCTACAATGATGAAAGACATCAACAGCTACATATAGATCACACAAAAAGAGTATTTAGCCAATGTGAAGGGAAGCTAACATGAATTTGGCCTACAACCAAATATTGTCTGAGCACATGATGACACACATAGGTGGTCCTTACAACATTGACGGTAAAAGCCACTTACCGCCGTGCAGAAGACCGCCAACACACCGCCGCCGCCGCGGAATTCTGCCACAGCTATTATGACCCATATCTCGGAATCCGACAAAATTCAGACACCCACACAAGTCCGCCACACCAAAGGTCAGTCATAAACTGGCAAAAACAAAACCTCCACCGTCACGCCAACAGAAATACGCCCACACTATCATGACACACAAATCCACGTGGCGGTCTTTCAACCGCGGTATTCCATTGGCAGTACACACCGCCGCGCTCAAAATACACACACATATACAAAACACCGCCACATTGGACAATTCTAAATACACACACCTGAGACACATACACACACCCCTCCCACACACTCATTACAATATAAAACACACACCCATATTACTCACAACCCCCTACGACCACTACTACAGAGAGGAGGCCAGAGAGAGACACCACCATCCACAAACTAGCATCCACAGGCACTCAACACCATCACCCACACAACTTCCATGCACAATACACCACACACCACTACATATCACCACACTTATCACCACATACTCCACCCCACACATCACCTACACCACCCCATGGCACGGCAAAGACACCCCAGGTTCTCGGAGGAGGAGCTCAGGGTCATTGTGGAGGAAATTGTCCGGGTGAGCCACAGCTATTTGGAGCACAGGTGCAGCACACCTCCTTTGCAAGGAAGAGGGAGCTATGGCGAAGAATAGTCGAGAGGGTGAATGCAGTGGGACAACACCCAAGAAATCGGGATGACATCAGGAAGAGGTGGAACGACCTACGGGGGAAGGTGCGTTCCGTGGTCTCAAGACACCACCAGGCGGTTCAGGGGACCGGCGGCGGACCCCCACCTCCTCCCCCACAACTAACAACATGGGAGGAGCAGGTCTTGGTGATTCTGCATCCTGAGGGCCTCGCAGGAGTCGGTGGAGGAATGGACTCTAGTAAGACAAATCTTAACTATTACATCCCACACCCTACCTGCATGCCAGCACATTCCCCACCCTCACCCCCATCACACCAACTCCTCACAAATGTACCAATATCACAAACCACCCATCCCAACACCAAGCCCTGCATGCAAAAACAAAGCATGGACACCCATCACTAAAGCATGCCCTCTGCACATACCCAAACAACCCCCTAAACCATCATCACACAGGCCCCCACACAGGAATGCCAGCACTGGGGTACACGGTCACCCACCCATTGCACACCATGACACACACAGATGCAATAATCATGCTTTTCCACCCCTGCGGGACCACTACCCAACGTCACCAGACAGGAGGGTCCAGACATCTCCACCCCACCCACAGAAGAGGCCCACAGTGATGACAACAGCTCTGTCCACCTGGATCTAGATGACCAGCCCGGACAATCGTGGGCCTCGGGACAGTTGGTTCCCCTCACACAGGCACAGGTCACCACAGACCTTCCACCCTCTGGTAACACCAGCACAGCACCCACCCAGCGGGCCCATACCTCGGTCCCCAGGACACGTCAAACAGCTGTGTGTCCACCACTACAGGAATACTGGAGAACCCACCACCCCAACAACAACAGGGACCTGGGGGCAGTGGTAGTAGGCACACGGTCCAGGGGACGGAGGCCCAGGAACACAGGGGAACTGGGAGGGCTGCTGTGAGATAGGGGGCGGACAGGCCCAGGGAACCCACTCTCCACGAGGCTCTCTCCTCCATCAGGGGAGCATACCACCACTCCCAGGAGACGATGGCAACGGTCCTGGCCAAGTTTCAGGAGACCCAGCGCATGCATGAGGAACATTATTTGGGGTTCAGGGAGGAACTCAGAACCATCAGCTCCGCCCTGGGCACCATCGTAGGGGTGCTGAAGGAAATAGTCAACACCAGGAGGGACACTGTGGCACTCCAAGGGGCCCCTGACACTAGCATGGACGATGAACTGCCCACCACCTCCGCCGGCGCTAGTGGACTGGACGCCCCTCCACAGGACTACCACACCAGCACCCCACCCCCTGCAGATGGAGAACCACCACGCAAGCGGTCCCTGAGATCCAGGAACAAGACAGAGCACAATGCCAAGACCCTGCAAAGAAATGAGACCACCCTGATTGTCTACCCACTGTCCCACTTTGTCACCCTGTCCATATTGGAACTGCCCCAGCTCCACTTCCTATGCCCATATGGGCAATGCACCTATTGTATTGTATTGTATTATATTGTAATCGTATTTATACAGCGCTTACTACCCCTGACGAGGCGTCAAAGCGCTTTTCGATGAGTAGCACGCTACTCCGGAACCCAACAAGAATTAGTGATGGATTAGTATCATTTAATAATGAGTACAGTTTTAGTATTATTATGAGTTAATTTGAGCCGCGGATATGAGAGTTTGTTAGTTAGATTGACTGGAGTAATGGAGGGGTGGAGGAGGAAAGAAATCCAGAAGTGTTAATTGGGAGTATATCCTTAATTTACTCAATCCAAAGGCTTGGGATGAATAAAGGGGGGTGGAGGGGGGAAGAGTATGTGGAAGGGTTAGGGAGAGCATAGTAGCAGGGTGAGATGAATGCAGGAGAATTTAGTAGGGTTGTGTGGGAGGTCACAGAGGTAGAGTGAGGTTTGGTGAGTTAGATGTTGAGGTGGAGGGAAGAGCTTAGGCAGAGATATTTAGGAGATGAAAGTTGTCGAAGGGATTTGGGATGAGTCAGAGTGAGAATGGAGGATAGTTTGATAGAGACATGACATAAGAGTGATGAAAAATGAAAGCAGAAATTCATAGATATCTAGTATAACAACCCAAAAACCAGGAGCCATGCAATGATCCACAAACATGCCAAGCACAGAAACAACATATACACATACATACACATATATATATATATATATATATATATATATATATATATATATATATATATATATATATATATATATATATATATATATATATATATATTTATACACACACAAATGAATACACACACATATGCACATACAATACATAATTAGAATCATGGGTAAAAAATACTTAGTCAGACAGGTTTAAAAGAGTGTGTGTGTATTTTATTGTTATGACAGTAGCAATGCATATTTTCCAAAGAAAACTATAAATAAATAGAAATATACATATAGGGCCTGATTCTAACTTTGGAGGACGGTGTTAAACCGTCCCAAAAGTGGCGGATATACCACCTACCGTATTACGAGTTCCATAGGATATAATGGACTCGTAATACGGTAGGTGGTATATCCGCCACTTTTGGGACGGTTTAACACCGTCCTCCAAAGTTAGAATCAGGCCCATAATCTGAAAAAATATTTATCCACATAGGCATATGCAGTTCATAGTTGTTTGAAAAAGGTGGTTATGAAGGAAAAAGCCAACTCTTGAGTAGTTTTCTGAAAACAAGAAAGTTATCTGTGGCTCTTATAGTTGGGGGTAATGAATTCCATAGTTTGGCTGCTTGGACGGAGAAGGATGTACCACCTACAGTCTTTTTCTTGTATGGTGGTGTTCTAAGGCGGGATGCCAGTCTTGAGCGGAGGGTTCTTTGTTGGATGTATTTGGTAATTTTCTTTCTGATAAAAAGCGGTCCTGTTCCATGTATAGCTTTGTGGGTGATACAAAGCAGTTTGAAAGTGCATCTTCTGGCAACGGGTAACCAGTGTAGTGCTCTCAAGGCAGGGGAGATGTGGGCTTGCGGCTTTATATGTAGTAGTAGCCTAGCTGCAGAATTCTGGATACGTTGTAGTTTTTTCATAACAGATAGAGATGATCCATGGTAGAGGCTATTGGCATAATCCAGTTTGGATAATACAAGCGAGATAGTAGCTTGCACCTTGTGTGGAAATCCGAGGTGGGGGAAGATGCGTCGTAAAGTCTTTAAGGTGATGAAGCTTGTGCGTGCTAATTTGTCTACTTGGGCATTCATACTTAGCTTGGAATCCATGGTGATTCCTAGGTTTTTCACTTCCTTGGATAATTGAGGAGGTGGTCCGAGATCTTCAGGCCAGACGCACAGAGGGTCATACTTTTTCCAGTCACCACATATGAGTATTTCTGTTTTGGAGGTATTTAGTTTGAGATGGCTCCAGGTCATCCACTGATCAACGGCTCTGAGACAACTGAAGATTTGTGAGTTTTCAATGTTTTTGGGGTCTTCTAATTGAAGTAGTATTTGTGTGTCATCTGCATAGTTGTAGCATGTGAGATGGAAATCATTGATCAGTTCTGGTAAAGATATCATGTAGATGTTAAAAAGAAAAGGTGAGATGATTGACCCTTGGGGGACCCCTGTTTTTGTGAGGTAGGGTTCGGACGAGAAGGGGGGCGAGTGGATGATATTCGCTCTTTTTTGGAGATAGGAAGTAATCCAGTCGAGAGCAATCCCTTGTATGCCGCTTAGTGGAGTCTTTGAGTTAGGGTGTCATGGTCAACCGTATCAAAGGCAGCTGAGAGGTCCAAGAGAAGTAGTGCAGCAACTCCATTTCGGTCGACTGTGTTTTTAAGATCGTCCCAGATTGCCATGAGTGCCGATTCAGTGCTTCTTCCTGGGCGGAATCCAGTTTGCAAGTCTGAAAGTATAGAATTGTCTTCAATGAATTGTGACATCTGGGCGAATGCTGCTCTTTCTATCAATTTGCCCAGGAAAGGTCCATTTGTGATAGGTCTGTAGTTGTTGGGGTCTTGCGGGTCTAGGTTTGTTTTCTTTATTAATGGTCGTATGTATGCCTTTTTCAGGTCTGTAGGAAAAGTTCCTGAAGTTAAAGAGTTGTTGATGATTCTTCTTACAGGGGTGGCAGCAGAAGTAGATAGCAGGATGTTCTTGAAGATTTGTGGTGGGCAAGGGTCAGAAGGGCAACCAGAAGGTCTGCTTGCTTTGACCAAATCCATAAATTCATCCTGGGATATTTGTTTGAAAGACTGTAGAGGTTGGGATGGTTTATTCTTAAAGGGTATTTTAGTAAAGGGGTTGGTGCTGATGGTTTTCTTCTGTTTTAAATAGGAGTCCAATGTGTATGCCTTGGTTGTGTAGTGAGTTGCCAATTTGTTTGTGAAATCTTGAGTGGTGGGATGACTTCCTTCCATGCATGTGGGTTTTCGAAATTCATTGAGAATTTTATAAAATTCCTTGGTTGTAGATTGAGCATTTAGAATTCGGTCTGAGGAGTATCTTTTTTTAGCTTTTTTGATTGATGATTTGTATATCCTGTTAAGTTTGTGTAGCTGCAGTTTGTCTTGACTGTTGTTTGTTTTGAGCCAGGTCCGCTGCAACTTTCTGATTTGTTGCTTTATCTTTTTAAGTTCTGTGTTTCTCCAAGGTGTTGGTTTTCTTTTGTCATGTTTAGTTTTTCTGAGTGGTATTAGGACATCAAAAGCTTCCTGTAGCCACTCATAAAGTTTTGGTACAGAATTAATTGTATCTAGATCTGTGTTTGCTGTTAGTTGTGTTTCTAAGTGATCCAAATTGAGTTTGCTCCATGGTCGATAGGTGTATGTATGTAAGTGGTTGTGGGGTGTGTTGATTTGTGGAGTTGTCTGTCGGAAAGTTATCAGATGGTGTACTGACCAGGTGGTTGGTGTGATGCTATGAATAGTAACGAGTTCAGGCTTAGCAAAAATGACATCTAGGATGTGACCAGCGATGTGTGTGGGATTGTGTACAATCTGATGTAGGTTCAATGCGAGTAGGCCAGTGGTGATAGCTTTTGGATGGGGCATATTGGGTTTGTCAAACCAAATGTTTAGATCCCCAAGAATGCATAGATTGGAGTATAGTGTAATAAGGTTTTGAGACTGTGTCAAGAAAAGCATCAGGGAAAGTGGAGTTGTTAGGTGGAGGTCTGTAAAGGAGGAGAAAGTTACAGGAGGAAGTTGGAGTAGGGTGGCATCTGGTAAGGAGGGCTTCACAACCTTGTATGGAGATGTTGTCTGTTTTACTGAGGTTCGTTGCCTGTTTGAATATAATAGCTTGTCCACCTCCTCTCTTGCCTATACGGTTTTGTGTGATGGTTTGATAGCCTGGAGGAAGGGCTTCGTGCAACACTGGTGCCATGTCATCTCCCAACCAGGATTCCGTAATGAATAGTAAGTAAGGTCGTGTGTTTGTGAGCAGGTCGTAGATGTGGTGCTTGTTTTTTGAGAGTGATCGAGCATTTATGAGCTGGCAGTTTAGATAGGGTGTGTTAGTGGTAGTGTTGTTTTGTTTAGTAGAAGGGTAAGTAGTATAATGTGAGCTTGAAGCAGGAGTGTTGCTAGTTGTGATAACTGTTTGAGGCTCACAATAGTCTTGCTTTTCAACATAGTGTTCCTCTTCCAGCAGGTTAAGGAGGCTTTTTGTTGGGTCTGTGTGTGTGGGTGGTGAACTTGGTGGCTGAGAGAGCCATGAGGAGTGTAGTGTTTTTTGTAGGGTAGTTTTATTATGTAACAAACAAGGGGATGCGAGGTTGCTATGAGTGGCATGTTTTTTATTTTGTTTGCGCTTGTTTAGTGTGGATGGAGTATGGGTTAGGGGTGGTGGAGGAGCATGTGGATCATGATGTAAGGCCCTAAATTGTGCAATGGAGGAGAGGCGAGTGAATGAAGGTTGCTGGGATGGGGTGCTTGTGGTAGGTGTTTGTGAAGAGTGGGGGGGTAGGGGTGGAGATAGGATGGAATTTGTATCCTTTGTGTAGTCCTGGGGGTGGGAGTGGGTATGATGATGAGTGTAATGTAAGTTTGTGTTGCTTTGATGTGCTGATGTTTGTGGTCGGTATTGTTTTTGTGGAAGAATGAGAGGGGCTATTGGTGTAGTTGTTTTTGGTGAGGGATTTGTATGTGAGTTAGTGCTGCTAAGTGGAATTTGAGTGTTAGATGGGGTGTTGATGTGTTTTGGAGATGAATGTATGAGGTGTGTAAGAGGTGATGGGTGTGTGTCAGGGAAATAAGTATTAGTTGAGATGACCGGAAGGGGTAATATGTGTGGTGGAGTGAAATGTGGGGATTGTATGGTTGTGTGTAATTGGTGAGGAGAGGGGAAGAGTGTTTGTAGATGATGTGTTTGAAGGCAGGGTTTGGGCATTGTTATGAAGACAGGCGGTCTGTGTGGAGCGAACAGCGGATCGTGTTTTTGGTTAGTATGAGCAGAGAGTGTATATCTGGGAGAATGAAACTGAGAGAATTGTATGTTGTAGTTTTGTATTGTGTGGGTGGTGGCAGGTAGTGTTAGTGGGAGGGGACAGAGTAGTGTTTGCTGTGAGAATGAAGGTGTTTGACTGTAGTAGTTGTGGGGGGTATGTGTATATGTGTTGTATGTAGGGTATTGTGTTGGGTGATGGGGCAATGCAATATGTCTGTGGTCAGTTTGTGATGCATGAGTTGGATATCTTTGCAGATAATGCGTTTGCATGTTGAGGGATGTGTGGGAGTGGAAACCATTCCTGGGGAAATATGAATTGGGCAGCATTTCTGGCCCTAGTCCCTAGTCCCCACCTGTCCCGAACAGGCCCAAACAGACAGCTGCCCTTGTCCTCTCCGCCCTTTGCCTCGACGCCCGGTCTGAGACGCCCTGAATCCTGGCCTTTTATAGCCCTACCAGCCTATAAGAAGCTCGTCCTAACCCTAGCCAATCCTATTTTAAACCCTGATTTAGCCAACTAATGGAAGACCCAGCCCTATTTACCAGTCACAGCCCTATTTCCTGACCCCCAATCACAGCCCCAGCCCTAAAACCAACAGCCAATCAGAATCCCAGCCCTATCCACCAATCATAACTGCATCCCTGGAGCTAGCAACCAATGAAACACCATCTCCCAAAAACCAATCACAACAGCATATGCAACAACAACGAGGAACCTATATAAGGAGCAAGTTAACTAAACTCCAGTCCCTGTGGCCTGGGGGAAGGCTACTGCTGCTCTATTCAGTATCTCCTTGGATACAGACAGGCTGAATCCACACTTCCAAGCTAGAAGAGTCTACTTTCCAGGTAAGGGGGAGATTGTTTAAGAGACAAACACTGCAATAGTTCTGGGCGCACACTCTAAAATCGGGCTTTTTTAAGGCAAAAATACAGGGGGGCAGACAGCTTTTAAGCACAATTTAAATCACACAAACAGATTAAAAACAGTCTCCTAAAACCACACTCTGAAAGATGTATGTAGCCTTTTTACTAAGAATAGGGGTGAAAAAAAAGGGGGGCAGAGGGGGGGAAGGGGGGGGGAAGCCACAAACTAGCAAGGGAATTCACACAGTCACGGCAAAAACGATTTTTAAACAAACACCACTTTAAAAGAGGCCAGGCTGCCTGAAAACACAGAGAGTCCACAGTAAAACAAACACTTTTTGGACAATTAATACTATTTAACCTATGAGACAAATAGACTGGACTCTGCCATGGACATTCCTCCGCCATCACCCCTCACCATTTTACTACCCCCTCCAATATTGAGCACTTAAATAAACACATTTAAAGCACAAAACAATCTGGAGTCTGTCTGTGATTTCGAAATAGTGTATTTGCAATTACAGTGACAAAATTTCCAGGAAATAGTAATGTTAACATACCGTTGCCACACAGCTCTAGTCCATGAGGAATCTAAGCAGATGACACACGTTGGGACCCACACCTGTGAAACCGTAAGGGAAAGTGACAACTCAGTGACCATACACTGGGTTAAATCAACTGACAGGAGAGAGGTAGAAGTGTAAAAGTACTTGTAGTAGGCAGGAATGTATTCTCACCTGTGTCTCACTGGAAATATTGCTGGATGACTGAGTCCCTGTTGTCAATGTCTTCTTACTCTGCTTCCTCCTCATCACTTTTCCACAGGCTCCACAGGCTCCACGGCTGCCACAACACCACCATCTGGACCATCCTCCTGCAGAAAAGGCACCTGTCGTCGCAAAGCCAAGTTATGAAGCATACAGCAGGCCACGATGATCTGGCACACCTTCTTTGGTGAATAGAATAGGGATCCAGCTGTCATATGGAGGCACCTAAACCTGGCCTTCAGGAGGCCGAAGGTGCGTTCGATCACCCTCCTAGTTCGCTCATGGGCCTCATTGTAGCGTTCCTCTGCCCTGATCCTGGGATTCCTCACTGGGGTCAGTAGCCATGACATGTTGGGGTAACCAGAGTCACCTAATAGCCACACACGGTGCCTCTGTAGTTGACCCATCACATAAGGGATGCTGCTATTCCGCATGATGTAGGCGTCATGCACTGAGCCATGGAACATGGCATTCACATGGGAGATGTACTGGTCTGCCAAACACACCATCTGTACATTCATGGAATGATAACTCTTCCGGTTCCTGTACACCTGTTCACTCCTGTGGGGGGGGACCAAAGCCACATGGGTCCCATCAATGGCACCTATGATGTTGGGGATATGTCCAAGGGCATAGAAATCACCTTTCACTGTAGGCAAGTCCTCCACCTGAGGGAAAACGATGTAGCTCCGCATGTGTTTCAGCAGGGCAGACAACACTCTGGATAACACGTTGGAAAACATAGGCTGGGACATCCCTGATGCCATGGCCACAGTCGTTTCAAAAGACCCACTTGCAAGGAAATGGAGCACTGATAGCACCTGCACTTGAGGGGGGATTCCTGTGGGATGGCGGATTGCTGACATCAGGTCTGGCTCCAACTGGGTACAGAGTTCCTGGATTGTGGCACGGTCAAACCTGTAGGTGATGATCAAATTTCTTACCTCCATTGTCGACAGGTCCACCAGCGGTCAGTACACCGGAGGATTCCGCCATCTCCTCACATGTCCCAGCGGACAGTGCCTATGAAGGACAACAGCGAGCACAGAGTCAAACAACTCAGAGGTATGTACCCACAGTCTAGACAGAACACGATTCATACACAAATTCAGGCCTGTATGTGTGTTGAGAGTAGGCCTAGGTATGTGTGACGCAGTTGGTAATTAGGCCATGTGGGCCCCTGAAATGGCGGCTGCCTGACCTCTAAAGTGGGACATTGGGATGTGAGGTAACAGCGCTGGCGTTGTACACCTTCGTGGTAGGTGGTCGAAGACCGCAGCGCAATGCTGCATTGGTTAACATTGGACCCTATGGGTCCCAGGAGCCAATGATGATGTACGCTGGCGGTGATGGTACGCACCACCACGGACGTGACCACCATTTTCTAGCTGTTGAATCACTCAATACCTGATCTTCGACAGGAGAGGACCTACACTGCAAGTGCTGCTGTGATCTCGGTCTGGAATAGACAATGGCTCGTGCGTCTGGGGAAAGGGCCCCTGCCTTCACTGCGGAGGAGTTGGAGAAGCCCGTCGACGGGGTCCTCCCCCCGAACACGCTACTCTACAGTCCTCCAGACCAACAGGTAAGTACACAGGGAGCATGCTGTATGGGCTGTGCTTGTGTGGAGAGGGCTGGTTGTAAGAAGGAAGGGGACAGAGTTCTGCGTGCATGAAAGACGGTGGGTGCATGTGCCACATGACAAGGGTAGGGATGGGGGCCACTCACTTTGACAGTGCAGTTGGTAATGACTTCTCTTCTTCCCCTGTACATTTCATGTAGGTCAGCGCCCACCAGAAGAAGGATATTTGGCGTGCCATCGCCAAGGACGTCCGGACCCTGGGGGTCCACCACAGACAGAGCACCCACTGCCGGAAGAGATGGGAAGACATTTGTCACTGGAGCAAGAAGACGGCGGAGGCTCAGCTGGGGATGGCCTCCCAACGTGGGAGGGGTGCCCGTCAAATCATGACCCTCCTGATGTTCCAGATCCTGGCGGTGGCCTACCCTGAGTTGGATGGGTGCTTGAGGGCATCACAGCAGACACAAGGGGGTGAGTACACTCTCATTCAGCTGACTTTGCGCGCAGTGGTGGTGTCTGGGTGGGGGAGGAGGGCCGTGGGTTTCCCTAGGCCAGGGCGACTTCCGTAGGCTAGGCCCCTTCGTAAGGCATGGCACTGTGGCCCCCCACCCCACCTCTGTAGAGTGCCAAGTACAGGTATTCATGCCCCTGTGTCAGCTATGTGTGCAGATGTCGTCCATAGCCTTGTAGGCCATTTCCCAGGAATTTCACTGTAGAGCCCAACAGCGCGACGTAGTGCAGGGGGCTGCTGTATCTGTCTTGTCCGTCAGCGGTAGCGGTAATGCATGCACTCAACATGTCTTTCTTCTGTTCCCCCCCCTATTTTTTGCAGTCTCACTGTTCTTGTGTGCATTAGCATAATCAGGCGGAGGTGCAGTGCCACCGGAGCACAAGGGAGCTGCATCCCACATGGGCATGGATGCCCACACTACGGAATCAGAATACACCAGTGGGACGGAGGGCGAGGGGAGCACCACGGCGGTCACAGGATCTGCAACCAGCGTCACGGACTCGTCGTCCGATGAGAGCTCACTTGTGGTGGCGGCAACATCTGTGCCCCCCACTTCAACAGGTACAGCCGCCACCCCCCCTACCAGCACCGCCCTCCCAGCAGCCCCTCAGCCTTTGCCCCGTGCCCGCTCACCCAGGAGGGTGGGCATCACCTTCACCCCTGCCCCTGTCACCTCTGCTGCCCTCAGTGATTAGGCCATTGACCTCCTCAGGTCACTCACTGTTGGGCAGTCTACCATTTTGAATGCCATCCAGGGTGTAGAAAGGGAGTTGCAGCACACAAATGCATTCCTGGAGGGCATTCATTCTGGTCAGGCTGCCCTTCATCGAACCGTTCAGAGTCTGGCCTCAGTACTGATGGCAGCCATTGTCCCTGTGTCTAGCCTCCCCCCTCCAACTTCCTCCACCCAGACCCAATCCACTGTACCTTTGCCTATCCCAAGCACACCATCAGACCAGCCTGCACACACCTCAACACACAAGGGAAGCTCAGGCAAACATAAGCACCACACATCCCACAGGCACTCACGCACGCATCACACACATACAGACACACCAACATCCAATGCCTCCACTGTGTCCCCCTCGTCGTCGTCTCCCTCCTCCCTCCCAGTCTCGTCTACACTCACACCTGCATGCACTACCTCTACAGCCACTACATCCCGCAACAGCACACCCAGCAGCACACCCCGCTCACGTGCAGTCACCACCCCCACTACCATACACACGTCCCCTGTAGACCAGCATGCACACACGTCAACACACAAGGGAAGCTCAGGTAAACATAAGCACCACACATCCCACAGGCACTCACGCAAGCATCACACACATGCAGACACACCAACATCCACTGCCTCCACTGTGTCCCCCTCCTCCTCGTCTCCCTCCTCCCTCCCAGTCTCGTCTACACTAACACCTGCATGCACTAAATCTACAGCCACTACTGCCATCACCAGTACACACACCACCACACCCCGCTCACGGGCTCACGTGCAGTCACCACCCCCACTACCATCCACACATCCCCTGTGTCCTCTCCCAGTGTGTCTGTGACGCCCCCTCCCAAGATTCACAAACGCAGGCACACACCCACCCAACATACACCCACCTCACGACAGCCTCCAGCGCATGCACCTGCACCCAAAGCCACAAACGTTACGCCTCCTACAACCACATCCTCTTCCTCCACTCCCAAACCCCCTCCAGCTACCCGTCCCAGTGTCTCCAAACAACTTTTCCTGTCCACCCTTAACCTATTTCCCACCACCCCCCGTCCAACTCATAGGTCCAGTACTAGCACCTCAGCCACAAAATTACTGAGACCAGTGATGCCTGTTGTCATAGGTATGTGGAGTGCACCGGCCACCAGGCCAGCCAGTGTATCACGGAGCCAGAGCACAGCCAGTCCCCCCTTGAAGCACCAGAAGTTGGCCAGTGCCCGGCAGGAGAGGGGGAAGCCACTCAAGCCGATCACAGGGGTCCCAGGGGGAGTGTGGACTCTGCTGTGACTCCTCCCAAGGTGGGGAAGGGGCAGAAGAAACCCGCAAAGTCTGGGAGGAGCAGCACAGCGGAGAAGACCGCCATCATCCCCGCTGGGCAGGAGGGCCCTGCCAGCCCCATTGTCGCTGCCCAGGAGGGCCCCGCCAGCCACAGCCCAGCTACCCAGGAGGGCCCCACCAGCCACAGCCCAGCTGGGCAATGAAGGACCACCAATGCAAGCACCGCTGAACAGGGCAAGGACCGCCAAGGCAAGCACCGATGAACAGGGCAAGCACCGCCAACTCAAGCACCGCTAGCCCATGAGCGGGAGGAGCAGTGACGCAACAGGGACCGTCACGGGGTGAGTGATGCACTCTGGGCACCAGTCCCCCTCCAGAACCAGTGGAGACCTGCATCCTCCATCTGTCCATGGCAGGATAAAGCACTCTGGGCACCAGTCCCCCTCCAGAACCAGTGGAGACCTGCATCCACTCCGTCTGTCCTTGGCAGGGTGAAGCACTCTGGGCACCAGTCCCCCTCCAGAACCAGTGGAGACCTGCATCCACTCTGTCTGTCCTGCACACGATGAAGCACTCTGGGCACCAGTCCCCCTCCAGAACCAGTGGAGACCTGCATCCACTCTGTCTGTCCTGCACAGGATGAAGCACTCTGGGCACCAGTCCCCCTCCAGAACCAGTGGAGACATGCATCCACTCCATCTGTCCTGCACAGGATGAAGCACTCTGGGCACCAGTCCCACTCCAGAACCAGTGGGGATCTGCATCCACTCCGTCTGTCCTGCACAGGATGAAGCACTCTGGGCACCAGTCCCCCTCCAGAACCAGTGGAGACATGCATCCACTCCATCTGTCCTGCACAGGATGAAGCACTCTGGGCACCAGTCCCTCTCCAGAACCAGTGGAGACTGTTATCCACTTGAGAGACTGTGGCTTTGCACTCCCCAGGATGGAACAGTGGGCAAACCACCCACTGTAGAGACTTGAGAGACTGTGGCTTTGCACTCCCCAGGATGGTACAGTGGGCAAACCACCCACTGTAGAGACTTGTGAGACTGTGGCTTTGCACTCCCCAGGATGGTACAGTGGGCAACCCACCCACTGTAGAGACTTGAGAGCCTGTGGCTTTGCACTCGCCAGGATGCAGCAGTGGGCAAACCACCCACTGTAGAGACTTGAGAGACTGTGGCTTTGCACTCCCCAGGATGCAGCAGTGGGCAACCCACCCACTGTAGAGACTTGAGGGACTGTGGCTTTGCACTCCCCTGGATGGTACAGTGGGCAAACCACCCACTGTAGAGACTTGTGAGACTGTGGCTTTGCACTCCCCAGGATAAAGCAGTGGGCAAACCACCCACTGTAGAGACTTGAGAGACTGTGGCTTTGCACTCCCCAGGATGGTACAGTGGGCAAACCACCCACTGTAGAGACTTGTGAGACTGTGGCTTTGCACTCCCCAGGATACATCAATGGGCATGGAGCCCCCTCATGGATCTGGTGTCTTGCCTGTTGTATTTCTATCTGATGCCCCTGCAGTATTCTCTCCATCATGTTCGGGTATCTTGTGTGGGCCTCGCCCATGCATTTTGGGCCCTGTGGTCCACGAACTATGAATAGTGCAATACCTGGACTACTATTCGTGGGGTATTTTTTGTTAATAGTGTATATATGTATATATTTGCTTACTCTATTTTGATATATTACAATGGTTCCACTCATTTCCTTTTGTCTTTGTATTCTTCCGGGGGGTGGGGGTTGGGGGGTGTTACTGTAATGTTTGGATATGCTTTGGTGTGTGTGTTGCAGTGGGTGAGGGTGGGGGTGTTGCATGTGTGTCTCCCTGTTTTTTTCCCTCCTCCCTCCCCTGTGTCGTAGGTGCAGTACTCACGTGGTCTTCGCCGCCGGCGTTGGAGCTCCTGGTACAGGAACAGGAAGACTAGTGCAGGAAGAATATGGAGTTCCGGCTCCATGGTGTCGTCGTTCCTCGTGGAGTGTGTAGAGGTGAGCGTTTTCACTTTGAAATGGCGTATTCCACCGTGTTTTTATCCGCTGTGAATCCGCCCCGGAAAAGGTGGCGGATTGGCCTGTCATAATAGTGTGGGCGGTACATTGTCTCCCTCCTGTCTGTTGGCGGTGACCGCCACACTGTTTGTTTGTACCGCCGTGGCGGTCTGAGTGTTAAAGTGGCTGTCTTTGTTGGCGGTTTCCGCCACGGTTGTAATTCCAAAAATTTTACTGCCGGCCTGTTGGCGGTCTTACCGCCACTTTAACACCGTCCGCCAGGGTTGTAATGACCACCATAATGTATTATGGCCACCACATAACAGAAAACAAGTCCAATAGAGTCTCCTTCAACTTCTATCCTCTCTGTGCAAGCTATATTGGCATAGGTTTGTACATCCAAAGTCTGTGACATACATTCTCAGGAAAAATGCCCACTTCATATGTCCCAACAGCATCATATGCTTGCTAGTGCCACAACTCTGACATGTCCAAATGAAGATGCCATGGTGAAGGTACCTAAAAATACAAAAACAAGGGCCCATATTTATACTTTTTGACGCAAACCAGCGCCGGCGCTGATTTGCGGCAAAAATGTTACCGCCGGCTAACGCCATTGCTATGCTCCATGCGAGTGCCTTATTTAAGAAATGACATTAGCCAGCGCTACGGACTGGTCTGAGTAAAAAAAAATGACTCAAACCAGGCAGCGCTGGCGTAGGAGAAAATGGGGGTTGTGCGTTATAAAATGGTGCAAGTCAGGTTTGAGGCAAGAATCATGCCTCAAACCGGACTTGCGCCATTTTTTGACCCACAACCCCATTGAAATGACTCCTGTCTTAGCAAAGACAGGAGTCATGCCCCCTTGCCCAATGGCCATGCCCAGGGGACTTCTGTCCCCTGGGCATGGTCATTGGGCACAGTGGCATGTAGGGGAGCCCAAATTAGGCCCCCCATGCCACTTTAAAAAAATAAAATAAAATACTTACCTCAACTTACCTGTACTTACCTGGGATGGGTCCCCCACATCCATGGGTGTCCTCCAGGGGTGGGCGAGGGTGGCATGGGGTGTCCCTGGTGGAAGAAAAGGGCACCTCTGGACTCCTTCCATGGTCAGAGACCATGGAAGTGAGCCCACAGGTCCCTTCACGCCTGCCCTGACCCAGGCGTTAAGAAACGGCGCACACCAGGCTGTGCACCGTTTTTTAAGGCTTGCCCCCTTCTGTGCGTCAAAATAACACAGGAGTATAAATAATTCGAACAGGCCTTAAAGTCATTTTTAAGGCAGTAATGGCCAAAAAATGATGCACACGGAGGAATTTTGACGTCCTCGGGTGTCAAAGTTTAAATATGGTGCACGGTTTGCACCAAATGTGCATCAAAATTGTTGACGCACATTCAGCGCAAAGAGAGTATAAATATGCCCAAAAGAGTTTAGCTATGAAACCATACATATGACACAATTCACATAGCAAACCTTTGGAGAACACAGTCCATGACAAAAATCTGACCTAAACAAAGTAACATTAAAAAAATAAGAATGTCTCAAATCCTTCGTTACCAAACATTCACTGCCAAATTTTGCCACAGCTTCAGCTTCCTAACATGTTCAATGAACATACTTTTCATATCATCACTGCAAGAGTTAATTGAACAGTCAAAGTCATGACATCTCATGACATACTTACAATGATGAGAAGAAGCTGTCAATGAATCTTGTTGCAAGTCAGGTCTTTCCACTTTACCACAGTCATAATCTTTTGGCAGTTCAGGATTCTCACCCGGTGGCACCTCAGGCTTTCCCTCCTCTGCGATGTAAGGAATGTTCCATGGCAGGGCGATGTTATGGAGCATGTAAGGGGCAACGGTAATTTGACACACCTTTCCAGGTGAGTAGAGGAGGGCTCCCTAGTCTTATCCAGATAGCCAAATCTGGCCTTCAGAAGCCCAAAAGCCCGCTCTACTTGCCACTGTGTTCTTTCATGGGCCTCATTAAAATGGACTTTCCCTGGCATAGTTAGATTCCTCAGTGGTGTCAACAACCAAGGACGGTTGGGATATGCTGAGTCTCCTGTTTTACAATAAGACATAATTGCCAAAATGATCCACACACCTGATGAGTATAGCACCTGACATTGCACACACAAAGGTAGGACAGATCTTACTTAGCAACAAGCCAGGCCCTCTCTGGTTGTAGTTGTGACATCAGCTGGGGTATGGTGGTGTTCCACAGACATTTGAAATATATAAATTTGACAAGCAGACAACTTGCACGTTGATAGAATGGAACTGCTTCCTGTTTTGATAGACTTGTTTGCTGACTTGTTGTGTTAATAATGCAATATAGATGCCATCAATGGCTCCCACCACATGTGGGAGGCGACCAAATCCATACAAGTTAACCTTCACATTGGCTTAATGTTAACGTCGTGGGAACCTGATACAGCTGTCAATGTGTTTCTTCATTGCTGATAGTACATCTTTTAATACACCACTGAACATAGGTTGTTACATACCACCAGATATATCTACTGTATACTGAAAGGGTCCTGTGGCCAGAAAGTGTAATACTGCCATGAGTCTCACAATGGGTGGTATACATGTTGGATTAGTGTCTTGAGGCATGAGATCAGGCTCCAACTGATTATATAAATCTTGAATTGTTTGCCTCTTCAGATGAAACCTCTTTATAGCATCCTTTTCTTCCATGGACTGAAGGTCTGGAAATGGACGTTGCACTAAAGGTTGTCATCTCCTCCCTTTTACCAGGGTACCTATGTCCAGAGTAACATATATGATGAGTAAGCCAAAAGTCATGTAAAACATTACTAGCTCACAAACAATTACACATATTTAACATTACAATTGTCTACTACCCAAAATCCAGCTATAATCCCCATTGTGGTCCACACATGTGTCTATAACATATATGTGCATATTATACACCTAAATGTTCCTCATGTGCACCTTGATATTTTAAAGTACGTTTTGTTCTCCCTAAATACTGCCATCGGTGGTGTACAGAGAACCACGGTTATATCGCTTTTATGACCAATAAAGCACTACAATGATGATTGTGTAGAAAGAATTACAGATCAATGAGGAAGCACATGTGTGAACATGTTATAACATATGTGTAGTGGTGGAAATGCATTTACCAGTCACCAATACTGTAGTTTCAACCGCTAAAATGGTGGATGTCTGACCTTGTACATTGGACTTTTGGAAGCTGCCACCACAGATAGATTTCGACCATGCAGTGGGCGGTTTCATCAACGGCAGACACAGCCATAGGCTAACGTTGACTCTGATGGTCGTGGCCCAATGGCTGTGCACTTCTATGCTGATGAACACATACATGTATGCCGTGGTTTGAAAAAAAACATACTTGCCTCCTGACACTGCTGCCATCAACACCTCCACCACTTTAGCTGCTTTCTGCCACCTGAGAGCAGTTATGCCAGGCCAAGCAGGTGAGAAGGCCCCTGCTTTCTCTCCTCTTCAGAGGAGCTGGAGAAACCTGTTGAGAAGGTCCTTACCCTGTATGGTCAGCTCTCTGGCTCACCAGAGGGACAGATAACTACTTCATGTACATATTATATTCTGTTCAACACCATCCTTTCCTTTCTCACAGGCTACAATGTACCACTGAATGCCCTAGAGGTGTATATATGACTGTAGTTACATTTTGTGGTCCATACATAGGATGAAAAAGTTATTGATTGTGGAGCCCTGTACTTTGTGTATTTCAAATCACCATTGTGTTGTGTGATATGTGGTAAGCCCTAGATCCTCTTTCTGTTGCATTCACATATCTAATCAATTAAACTTTTCAGGATATCAGTGTTATATTTTATGATCATATGATGGTAAATTAGAAAATAAATGTATTTGTATTACAGCATGAGCTGTGTATGTTAATGTTAGAAGCTGTTGAAGAGGACGTTAGCTATGTTTACAGTCCCACATGTCACTCATCCCAGATAAGGATTTTGTAAACTGTTGTCTGAGACCAAGCTAAACCCCACTGACCCCTTCAGGGTGCATACAACCTTGAGCTCACATATAGGACGGCAACAAGATGTAGTGTTATGTATTAAAGTGATTGAAATGTGATGTTCATGTGGGTTCAATATGCTCAGCCTGCAGAAAGCAAGGCCTGACAAACACTTTTGCATATTATGGGTCATGGTCCAGGCTGAGGCAGAGTTACTGTGGCAATACAACTATGGACATGGTAATCTCCCTGTAGACCTTCAGATACTTTGATGTTCCCCAAATGAGTCTTCTGAACCAATAGTAGCCTTGAATTCTTGTACATGGACTACATTTGGAATGGGGATTGAGGTAACCCCCTGACCTGGTACATCCTTCCACTGACCCACTTTGTCAATGTGGGACATTCACTAATGACAGGCCCCTTACTGCCACAGGTCTGTTGTGATATTTCCAGAAGTCATGTTTCAACTGTACAGGCCTATTGCACAAGTGACAAAAGTACAGTTTAATTAATTCTGGAGAGATCATTACATGTGAACCACTAGCTTTGTTACCTTCAAGCAATCAAACAAAACATACCATGATATGTAGAATGTCACCTACATAAGAGTGCCACATATGGTAAAAGGTGTGTCCTGTGATACCAGTGCATACCACATAAACTCAACCAAACGTAGTATGTTATTCTATTAGGTAGTCCACATGTACACACATCCCCAGAGAGGAAGTTCAAAAGTGACACACATGCCAGTCCATTCGTTGTACCCTATATCTTAGGATGTTGTCTATTCTATGGTAGAAGCTTGTGTAGCCTATATGCAACAAGCCAATGTGTCTGGATGTAAAGGTGTCTGTCCAGTTTTGCACAAATAGTTTACCCTTCAACAGATCACAATGGTGTGTTGTGTTTCATAGTGGCTCACATCACAGTACATGTTGGTTGACCCTGGGCTATATGATGTTAGCGGGCTGGCTTTGTCAGCGTAGGCCATGACCAGGGTTGTGGAGAGTCAACAGATGACTGCAAAAGTGTGTTTTCATGTCCCTGTACTTATCAGCATGTGAAAATTACCCATGTAGTGTGTGAACAATTTAAAAAAGATATCCTAAAATATGCAATTATTATCTTGTTATTCATCTATTACATCCATGCAGGTCAATGCCCATCAGAAGCCAGCCATTTGGGGAGCCATCGCCTGAAAGGTGTGGACCATGGGGGGTCTATTGCCGGCAGTGTCCCTTGCTGGAAATGATAAGAGGAGGTGAGACGCTGGGCCCGAAAGATCACAGAGGGCCAGTTAGGACTGTTATCCCAATGTGGACGGTCCGCACGCAGGACTTTGACTCCCTAATGGCCTGCACACTGGCAGTGGCCTACCCGGAGCTTGATTGGTGGTTGAGGGAATCACAGCAGAAACAAGGGGGTGAGTCCTGGGTAGTATGACAGGCAGGTATCTCCCCATCAATATTGGAGGTGGCCCATGTGTGACGCACAAGAAGAACAATTGTTTGCGCAGGTTTGGTAGTAGGTGCATGCTGATGTGCTTTGCCTATTGCCCTAATGACCAGGAACACAGTGGAGTCCAGTCCACTACCAATATACTGTCTTGAGCAGACACACGGCTGCCTACAGTGATTAATCAGCTCATGTTGTTTGATGTTGTGGGTGACATCAGTACCCAACAGTCCACCTGTCTTCCGTGTGTCAAGAGTGGTGCTCCCTTAGTACTGTGTCTCATGTGATGGTGGCCTTCTTACATGAGACATGGCATACAGTGCACTTTGTGTGCAGTCACTGAGCAATACGTCTCCTTCGTGAGTTAGGAAACATCACTGTTGCCAGCAGAATTGTGCCTACACGTTGACATGTGTACTCTTCACTTTTGTTATACCATTTACACTACTATTTCACACATGGTCAACAACTCTTCATAGGATGATGTATGATTACATCAAATATGTGGGCGTGGGCCAAACAGTACTAGAAAATAGTTATATGTGTTGGGTTAACGTTTCATGTTTTACCTCAGACAGGAGAGTTTAAACATTGGTTGGTGTGTCACGCATACCTTAAGTCATTACTCAATGTAAATAGTCAGGTTCAATTGTTAAAGCAATGAAAGACAGGACAGGCAGACCTACAGTCATTTCTCACAATGTGAACTTCTATGCCATTAATGTGTATTATTCAGCTAGGTGATTTGCACATGTTTATTTGTAAAGGTTCATTAACTGACTGTTGAATTGCATGAAGGAGCAACATGCAGAAATGTCGGAATCAAATAGGAGTGTGTACATTCAGTTATAAGGTGGACTTTACTGTGGGCAACTGTTTACAGGTCATGTAACATGTAGGCATGTAGTCTTGCTAATGTTGAAGCCACTTTATTGGCCCTTGTAGCTGGGGTCTATTGCACATTTTAGTAATGTTCTGTGATCAAAGCTGTTGGTCAAGTGTGCTCTGGCACATGCAATGAGCCTATTTGCATTTTTAATTTTAGCATTAACCCAGGCACATGGAGGAAACAGTGCCAACAGTAACACAACAGACATGGAGGGACCCAGTGGCCCAGAGGGTGAGGGGAGGTCCACGGAGGACACAGACTCAATGTCTTTGTCATCAGAGTCAAGTTCCAATGGACACTCCCTAGTGGTGGCAGGACATATAGGACCAGTTCCTACACCATCGTTGTCCGCCATCCCTGCTACTATCTCTCCCCTCCCTGTTGCTCCCCACCCAGTTGGTCAGGCCTGCTCACCTACAGGGGTAGAGGGTGAGATGTCTCCTCCGCTCCAGGCGCCTCATTCTCGACCCCTGTTCCCAACACTGCCCTGAGTTAGAAGGCTATTGACCTCATGAGAAATATCTCTGTGGGTCGGACGGCACTACTGAATGCCATTAAGGTGCAGGGAAGCCTCCACAGTTATTTGTCTGCCATACGGAGATATTTTCCCTGTTCCCATAGCTGTCCCAAGCATACTCATACGTAAGCATGCACACACCTCAACAGCCCCAAACAGTACACGAAAACAGAGACACCACAAAACACACAAGCATGCGACCAATCACCAGACTCTCACCCCTCACAACACCACCACTCCCAACATACTATCAAATACCACATCCATACCCACACCAACTGACCCATGTACCACCCTACCATACCCCCAGACACAACAGCCACAGATCCATCCACCACCCTCAGCTTATCCCCAGACACCACATCCGCAACAACAGACCCATCCACCACCCACAGCATATCCACATCACACACCACCAGAAATGCAAATGCCCACACTCACCCACACAACAGTCACCTACAAAACATAAACATCATACTGCAAACACACAGACAGCAGCACCAAAAACACACTCACCCACACCTGACACTTCTACTCCTTCAACCTCCCTAAACCCTAATCTCTCCTGGACAACCTACCCTTTTCTCAAAGAGCATTTATTACTTGCCATTGCCCTTACCCCTGTGAGAACCACCCCCTTTCCAAAGCCAAAGGCACCTCTTCGACACCCCATCCCATTCCTGCCATGTCCACATCCTCCCCTGTGAAACCTAATTCCCCACCACTAAACCCAGGCATACCCTCAAAGAAACCAAGCACATCCCTCCCAAAGTCAGGCCCATCCTTTCAAAGCCCAAACCCACCCATCCCAAAACCGACCCCACCCCTCCCAAATGATATCATTGAGGTGCCTGGACTACCAACTAGGGGCCAGATGTAGCAAGCATTTTGCATGGTGCAAACTGCGAAAATCGCAGTTTGCGCCATGCAAAATGCCCATCGCGATGCACATTCAGAATTTGCGAGTCGGTACCGACTCGCAATTTGTGAATGCGACTCACAAATAGGAAGGGGTGTTCCCTTCCTATTTGTGACTCGCATCGCAGTTCGCAGTTACCACCAGTGTCACAGTGGTGGTAACCCATTCGCAAAAGGGAAGGGGTCCCCATGGGACCCCTTCCCCTTTGTGAATGTTGCCCAGAATGTTTTTTCAGAGCAGGCAGTGGTCCAATGGACCACTGCCTACACTGAAAAAACAAAACCAAATGGTTTTGGTATTTGTTTTATTTTGCAACTCGTTTTCCTTTAAGGAAAACGGGCTGCAAAATATATATCAAAAACTGCTTTATTTAAAAAGCAGTCACAGACATGGAGGTCTGCTGTCTTCAGCAGGCCACCATCCCTGTGAGTGCAGGGAATCGCTATGGGGTCGCAAAATGTGACCCACCTCATTAATATTAGTTTAGTGGCACAGCAGTGTGTTGGACTACACACTGTTTTCTTGGACTGGCCATTGGCCTTTACCTTACTTAATTTCTTAACTGTTTGAAATAAAACAAAAATATAGTTTTCTTACACATTAGTCCTCCCATTACTTTTCTACCATTTTGATGTTCATGGATACTTTGGGATGTATGACTACAGTTGTGTTTCTTTCACCCTCATTGATGATCCATTTGATGTGTCTGGTATGATCTGACCTTGGAATCAGTGTTGGCGTCACCCAGGACAAGGGAAAATGTTTAATGGATAGATGTGTGGGATGTGTGGGATGTAATCCAGTTGAAGCTGACACTGCAATAGGTGGTGTTTCATATGATAAGTATCTAATCTTGGTTTGGCCAGTGTCAACATATATTGGGCTGCATGTCTCACTATAATGTAGGTTCAATATTTATTTAATGTGGGCAGGCTAGAGATTCTTTCTCCACACATGGAAGGGTTCCATTGTCATACATTTGTATAAATTTGAATAGACATGTGCCCATTTACTTGTGTGTACCTTACACCTACTTTATCTAAATGTTTGATAGTTGCTGTTACTGCTGTACTTACTTTCATGAGTGAGTTCCTGCACTCACATATTTCCAACTTGGCTAATCTATTGGTTGTCCCTAATATACTTCAAGCCACAGGTCCTGTGCAAATAGACTTTTTTGTGTCCAAGGGCACCAGCCTTCCAGGGGTCCCCCTGGTAGAGGCATACCTATTCTGCAGGGATTCTTTACATTGTGACCGTTGACTGTTTCTCCCACTGATTTTTTTGCATCCCATTTGCCTAACATTACCTTGAAATGTGGGTGATATGTGGCGGTCCATTACAGAGATTTGGCAGGGAAAGTGTGCTTCAGTTTCATGACACATCCATACAGGTGCAATTTTCATATCACAACAAGCCATAGCATGTGAGAAATGTGAGTTTGTCACTTAGAATTATGGGTGTGATATTGATGAGGAGGTGTTGTTGTGTGGCCCAATTTATTACACACAACACTATCCCTGATTATAGAATGTGCACACATATCACCTTTTGCAGAGTATGGCTGTGCAGTGTCAGTAACGTGGCCAAAGGGGGCATCATAGAGCTGTGTTTGGGTCATACATTGAGATCAATTCAAAACAGGGGCTCACAAGATATGTTTGGTCGAAGAACCGCAGATCCTTTGCTAGGTGCATGGTGGGGCATCTATTTGTTGTGGAGTTGATGGAAATGGGTAGGTGTTTAGCTTACCGTCAGTTGCATCCATAATGATGTCAGTTTTGGGCATCATTGAGCAGTACAAGCAGCAGACCTATGTGTACATTTGGCTCTATGGCAACACAGGATGTGTGACACTGAGTAGAGGTGAGTTTCAGCCTTATAACCCTCCTTTTCTGCCAGCTCAGATGTGGTTATTGGACAGTCACAGTCACATCAGAGGGAAGGCACTTCGTAATTGGTCTGGCGGTAACACTATTGGTCCACCCTCGGACAGATGTATTTGCCCATTTCGCCGAAGCCATCATCTAGATTTGCTGGTAGTATGGGTGGAACCATGGCGGTCTTTAGTCTATACAACTTCATACATCGTAATACAGCTATTGGTCTGCCAACATTGCAGCAGTGTATCCACTGCTGTCACAATGGTGTCCAGACCTCCAAACTTGTAATCAGGCCCTAAATAAGTACTTAATGATTATTACTTCTAATTCTGTGTTTCTCTGCTAGGCAGTCTGCTCTGACATTTGGATCATAGTTTCTTCTCCACTACTCTCTCCTATAGGCAAAGCTAATTTAAGGTTCTTTAATTTAGACGTTAAAGTTAAACCAGGATTATACTTAGATCTTGCCACAGTCAAGTTTCTGTTAAAAAAGGGGTACATTTCTGTTGCGTGGTGAGTGGAGGGCGGAGGAAAACGTCTGGAGCTGGACTCAGGGCTAACCTTCATGTGTAAGATTGTGAGCAAGAAAAAAATTATTTGAAAAGTCTTTGCAAGAAATTGTAAGTTAAAGGTTTTCCTACAACAACAGAGTATGATGATTCCATGGGCTATTTAAGGAAAAAATAATCTTAACATGTTCAGTCCTGGGGAAAGGGTCTTCCAGTCAGAAGCATTATTTGAACTAAAAAGATGCCTTGTTGGTGCCCTGCAGAGTGTGTAGGAGATGAGTTTTATATTGATAACTCTTACGTCATCTAATAGGTTGATGCACTGCCTTCTTGGGACTCTGGCTAGAAATCCCCCTCGCCAATAAGGTTAGGTTGTCTAGTGTTAATGGCAGGTTGTTGAACCCCTATGCCAAACGTGTGTGGGTTTGGGTTAAGGCTCTTGGAGGTCGGTTGACCAAAGCAGAATTATTTATTTAATACCCTTTTTTAAACAT
Source organism: Pleurodeles waltl (assembly GCF_031143425.1). Taxonomy (NCBI): domain Eukaryota; kingdom Metazoa; phylum Chordata; class Amphibia; order Caudata; family Salamandridae; genus Pleurodeles; species Pleurodeles waltl. The sequence goes on along the minus strand of NC_090440.1, from coordinate 1,273,954,715 downwards.
TGTTGTTTATAATATTATTTTAACATAGTTGTATGAAATATTGTTTTCAACTAGTTTAAACATTATTAGTTATCGTACTATCATAAGGTATTTATATGTTAATACTATTTCTCTTTCATTTGTTTCAATATAGTTAGTACGTTTTTATATGAAATTAAATTTTTTAATGTAAATTAGAAATTGTTAATGTAGTCATGGGTTTGTTGGATATGTAGAGGATTATTGTGAGACTTTTTTCAATTGGAAGATTTTGTTTTAACAAATAATCTTTAATGTTGATTTTTGATTGATAATTGTGCAAATTAGTAAATGGATACATTTTTAGGTTATTATTTTTTAATTTATAATTAAGTGTTGGTTAGAAATATGTGTTATTGGTTTTCATTTTATTTAGTATTTTTAATAAATTAATCTTATAGTAACATTTTCCCATTTTTAAATTATAACATATTTTTTCAATTTTTAATAGTCTCTGTTTGTTTTAGGGTAAAAGGGAAGGAAGTGTAAAAAATGTAAAGTATTTGAATTTTTTAGATTTTACTTTTTTGACTGTAACACAAAATGTATCTTTTTAAATTATAATTGTATTTGTTTAATGTTAAATGACTTAATGTATATTTTTAAATATGTTTTCATTTGTTTTGTCTATGTTTAAATGTTTTATTTAAATTACAATGTTCTGGAGCAGGAATAGTACATCTGACCCCTCTAAAGACCATCTCTATCCCTACTTTTGAGTAGATTGGAGAAGGAATATTAAATCAGACCCCTACAAAGTCCAGCACTTTCCCTACTTTTTCTTATGTTAGAGTGTACATATGAAATACCTTCTCTCCAAAGGCCAATACTTTCTCTACTTTTGCTTATGATGGAGTTTAAATGGTGAGGGCCTCATGACGAGTTTGGTAGTTGTACCACCAGACCGTTTTAGTAGTGGTCGCCAAAAGACTGCCATATTTGCGATCTTACAGACCGCCATATTATAGTTACAAAGGAAGAACTGTTAAAATCCAGCAAAAAATGCCAGCACCTCCAGTACTGTTGAGGGCGGAAAATTGGACATGCGACCACCACCTCCGAGAGCTCGGTGACCAACCACCGACTGTATCACAGGTCAATAGTTGCAGTGGTGGTCAGCCATGCCAGTCTGCCAATGGTGGTTCAAACCACAGCAGTTTGTGGCCATCAAAGTAATACACACCACCATATTGGATGAATTTGAAAACAACACAGCTGACACACATTGCCACACTTGACACACCTGCAAGTCACACTATAAAATACACCCCTTCACATACCGTAATGCTTTGAGTCTCCAGCTCCCAACACAGAAGCCAGAGTGCATCCAAAAAATACTAAACTGTTGAATAGGCACCTCTCCAACTTTCCCTAAGCACCTTCAGCACACTTGTATTTCCAATCACAACCATTTGCACTTTCCAAATTCATAAACTTACTGTCACCTGTTAACTTGCTCCTTATTCTTTATCACCACCATGTCACCTCAGAAAAATCCCGGTTTCGCTGAAGATGAGTTAAAAGTCATGGTGGATGAAATCATGAGTAGAGCCACATTTATTTGGAGCTGAAGCCCAAAACACTGCTATTGCCAGGAAAATGGAAATGCTGTAAAGAATGATCAACAGCGATCTTCAGTGAAACAGGGATTTTTCTGAGGTGACATGGTGGTGATAAAAAATAAGGAGCAATCCCCACTCCGTGCACAAGGGATGACATCAGGAAGAGGTGGAATGACCTCAGGGAAAAAGGTCTGTTCCATGGTGTCCAGGTACCAGCTGCAGGCCCAGATATTTGCGATGGTCCCCCCTCCTCCCTTGCAAATCACATCCGGGGAGGAGAAGATCTTAGCCATCCTGCATCCTGAGGGCTTGACAGGAATACTTGGAGGAGTGGAGTCTGGTAAAGCACATCACAAAAATATCTCACCAGAATGTATTGTCATGCATGATCACTGCTCACATTTTGCCACTTTCACTGTCACCCCACTCACCAGCCCAGTGTCCATTGGTCCATAGACCCCTGTCTGGCAACTTGCATGTGAAGTGGAGTCACCTGGGTAAACAACATCTGTGTACAATGCGTGTAGTATAGGGATTGACAGCACTACAATTCCCAGAAGACACTGTTCTACCATTACATTAACTTGCTTGTCAACTCCCCACTGAAGTGTACCCACCTGAGAGGATGACCTTTGAATACTGTGTGTGTGTAGTACAGGTACTGACATGACTACAACTCCCAGCAGGCACCGTTATTGTCACTCCTCTTAGCCCGCTCAGTGTCCTCTGCACCAAAGACCCTTGTCACTTAACCCCCAATTAAAGTGTCATCACCTATGAGGAGAACATCTGTATACTGTGTGTAGTAGAGGGACTGACACGGCTGTTAATTCTGGGAGGCTCTATCACTGTTACTCCACCCAGCCAAGCCAGTCTCCCCTGAAACAAAGACCTTTGTGTCACAACCCTCTGTTGAGGTCTACTCACCTGGGAGGATATCAACCGAGTTTTCGCCCACCAGACTAGCGGGGATTCCGGCCGCAACACGGGAGCTGGCTCCAAATGGACCCGGCGGTGTTGCTGCAGTGCGATGGGTGCAGTTGCTATGCAGACAGTGAAAAGCTTCATGGGGCTGTGCCAGGGGGCCCCTGCACCGCCCATGCCTTTGGCATGAGCTGTGCAGGGGTACCCAGGGGCCCCGCAACTCCCCTTTCCGCCAGCCTTTTCATGTCGGTTCCTACCACCATGAAAAGGCTGGAGGGAGGAGGACTCGTAATCCCCTGGGCAGCGGTGCAAGCAGCGCTGCCCTGGAGGATTACAACCAGTGGGTCCAACGTGGTGGAAAACCGCCGGTCCTGGCGGTGTGACTGTGGTGCTTCTGCCACGGTCATAATTCACAAGATTGCACTGCCAGCCTGTTGGTGGTGCAATCGTCAAAACAGCCCTGGTGGTCTTTGACCGCCAGGGTTGTAATGAGGGCCTATATGTCCTACCTTAACCATACACTGCATCCTGTCGTTGGGGCTACGGCGGCCTACCTTAGGGGTGTCTGACATGTAAGAAAAGGGAAGGTTTTAGGCCTGGCAAGTGGGTAAACTTGCCAAGTCGAATTTACAGTTAAAACCTGCTCACACAGACACTGTAATGGCAGGTCTGAGACATGATTACAGAGCTACTTATGTGGGTGACACAACCAGTGCTGCAGGCCCACTAGTAGCATTTGATTTACAGGCCCTGGCACCTCTAGTGCACTTTACTAGGGAGTTACTAGTGAATCAAATATGCCAATCATGGATAAGCCAATTACATACACACTTTGTAAAGGAGCAGTTGCACTTTAGCACTGGTTAGCAGTGGTAAAGTGCCCAGAGTACAAAAACAGCAAAATCAGGGATCAGCACACATCAAGAACCTGGGGAACAGAGGCAGAAAGTTAAGGGAGACCACACCAAGGATGAAAAAGTCTAACACCCGGTGTTCAGGGAGATAAGCAGTACCCTGAATAGGGACCGTAAGCAACACCAAACCACTTCCTTTGGTCAAGTATCACCAGTCCCTTCAACATCAGTGGCACTCACTGGAAGGGAGGCCCTGTCAGGAGAAGGACCTGCCTCTGACACCCCTGCCTCTCTAGCAGCAGAATCCCCTCCCCCAGAGAACCACCCCCCTGGCAAGCCGGGATGTCCAGCCAATAATCCAGGGGAATCGGATGGCATACTACCAACCACTGCCAGCAAGTGACCTCTTCCTGAAGGAAATCCTTTGTGTGCCACACATTCACTCTTTTGACTGTTCTTCAAGCATGTTCCATTTTCATGGTAGTAGGATTCTGGACTTTGGACTTCAGATGTTGTGGCATCTACTAAAATGATGACATCCACCATGACTAATCCCTTCACATTCCTTTTGTGTTGCATGGCATTATTATTTCCTGCACCTATGTCAATAAACTCACCTATCAGAAATCATTGCTTGCTTGCTTCTGTTCCATATTTTGAAACGTTGAGATGTAAGCCCATGTGATGCACATGAGTAAGACACAAGATGTTAATGGAAGGAGAGATATGTCACAGGTACTTCCATGCTGAGGATTGCTAGCAACACACTTGTGCAAGTGACTAGTCACACCCAGGCACATATTTATACTTTTTGACACAAAACTGCGCCTTCGCAGTTTTGCATCAGAAAATGTTAACGCCGGCTAATGCCATTTCTTTGCACCAGGTGGGTGTCAAATTTATACCTTGACGAGCGGCGGCACAAACCACAGGTGTGAGTCATTTTTTTTTTACTCAAACCAATGTGTCACGACGTAATGAAAAACTACGGTAACACAGCAAAAATGACTGTGAGCCGGTTTACGACGTCGCAAACCGGATACACGCCATTTGTTGACGCAATTGCAACAAAAAGCGGCACAAACACAGCAAAATGTGCATAGGAGAGCCACCCAGATGCTTGCACAGACCCCAGGAAGATGAAAACAGACCAGAAACCAGCCAGGAGGACTCACACAAGGCCCAGGACAGGGAGAAGAAGAAAAGAAAGTGTCGTTTCAGTGCAGAGGAGCAGGACATTTTGGTGAAAGAGGTGACGGAACACCAGAACCAACTGTATGTCACCTCAAAGTTGCCAATTAGTAGGAGAGAGGCAATATGGCAACAAATTGTTGACCAGATCAACAGTGTGGCAGAAGTGCGGAGAACAGTCATCGAGTGCAAGAAATGCTGGCATGACTGCAAGTGCAGGACCAAGGAAAAGATGGCCATGAAAAGGAAGGCAGCACTGCAGACTGAAGCTGGGAGTCCAGCACCACAGGAGGCCCTGAACCACATGGAGGAGATGGTCAAAGCCGTCATTCCAGAGGAGATCATCACAGGGATTCACGGACAGGACAGAGCAGACTACCAGGAGACAACACACAAGCAGGGTAAGTCGCATGGGGAATTAAAATGCACAAATGTTAACCGTAAGCGGGGAGTGGACATACCTACTACACAATGCATGTCAGTTATGATATTCAGGGAGTGGCATGGGTAAAGGGGCACAGCACAGGGGCATCGGCTGTACACAGGAAACCTGGGGCACAGTACTACACTACACAAACAACCTTTGCATGGGAGTATGCTGCCATGCCAAGGATGTTGGAAAGGTAAAGCCAGGCCAGGAGAGTAGGGTACAACGTAAAACTGGCAGCCCGTCACACGTCAGCCAGTATTCTCCCTACATGAACTAGGGCCCAATTAACAACCTCTGGCTATATCTGCAAGTGGAATATAACATTGACAATAGTTGCCATTACCACATCTGCTGTGTGTGCAGGTCAAGTAGCTAATGTCAGTAACGTCCCCATTGATCAAACACACCCAAATTAGAGGGTTCAGGATGAAAACGTTATCAGTCCCCCTGAAATCAATACAAATGACCCAGTCCTGTCAAATGTGATTGTCCATACTTGCTACAAACATCAGCCATTGTTAAACGTGGATCATCAGTCCTAGGTACACTATTCACAACCCTATGCCTGTGCCTGAGGCGGGGTGACCAAGTAACAAATACCTTCAAACAACAAGGACACCCAGGAAGCTTTGGACAGCTGTACATGGGTTTGGCCAGCCCACCAAAGGTAAGGAGGAAGTCCAACTAGGATACACCCAAACCTTGGACAATCCCATCCACACTTATGTTTGGAAATGCAGACCATTGTCAACATCCTTTCCTACCAGTAACCCATGACGTACAACAAGCAGATAGATGCAAGCACACATCTGGCCATGAGCTGCATGCACACCTAGGCCATTCTACTCAAGTGCCTCATACTCTTAGCACAACATGTGGAGCTACATGCTGCTAGGAAGTCAAACATACAGTCAAACATGTTCATTAGGGAATAGGGAAGCTGAAGTCTGTGGGTAAGACTTTGGCATCCCTATTTTGGGAGAATCAGGGTCTGACTTGCTGACTAAATCACTAATATTGCCCTCTGCTACATTTTCTGAATTTAAGTTTTATCCACAAAAGCCATCCCTATTCACATGGCTGTGCCTACAGGACTGACCTACAATCCCAAATTATGGCAATACGCTAATGATTGGCCAACTCAAAGATGGGGAAAAAATGATACTCCACTCAAGGAACATATCCGATCATTGACCAGCACATCACACCTTGCTGTGTGTCCAACACAGAGGAGTCAATCACACATCATCAGCAAACACAACACAGAACAGAAATATCAACACTTACTGGAGAGGTCTGTGTCCGCAAATCGAGCCACCTCTCTGATAGTGTAGGGTGCAGGTCCATCTGTAAGGCATGGAAGGGAAAAATGTGCTCAATGTCTGTGCACTGTGCAACACTTCCAAATACAAATACTATGGGGGTCATTCTGACCCTGGCGGTAAAAACCGCCAGGGCCAACGACCGCGGCAGCACCGCCAACAGGCTGGCGGTGCTCCCATGGGCATTCTGACCGCGGCGGTCAGAAACGGAAAACCGGCGGTGTACCGCCGGTTTTCCGCTGCCCTGGGGAATCCTCCATGGCGGCGCAGCTTGCTGCGCCACCATGGGGATTCCAACCCCCATTACCGCCATCCTGTTCCTGGCGGTTGTCACCGCCAGGAACAGGATGGCGGTAAGGGGTGTCGTGGGGCCCCTGGGGGCCCCTGCAGTGCCCATGCCACTGGCATGGGCACTGCAGGGGCCCCCGTAACAGGGCCCCACTAAGATTTTCAGTGTCTGCCTTGCAGACACTGAAAATCGCGATGGGTGCAACTGCACCCGTCGCACCCTTCCCACTCCGCCGGCTCCATTCGGAGCCGGCTTCCTCGTGGGAAGGGGTTTCCCGCTGGGCTGGCGGGCGGCCTTCTGGCGGTCGCCCGCCAGCCCAGCGGGAAAGCCAGAATACCCGCGGCGGTCTTTTGACCGCGCAGCGGTATTCTGGCGGTCCCAGCCAGGCGGGCGGCGTCCGCCGCCTGCCGGGGTCAGAATGACCCCCTATGTGTAGTATTAACTCAGAAAGTCAAGCCTCTCAGACATGATGATACTGCATCCTACATATCACTGCAAACATTTACAGACCCGGGGACTCCAGTGAGTGATACACACATCTCTGCACACATGCAGTGGCCCTAACTATCAAGTGGTGGCAAACATGCTCCTTCATTAGTTAACAGACTAATTCATGGAGTGTATTCCTCTCATCTTGTGCATCCATAAGAGACGTGCCAAGACACTTTCAGGGAGGACTGCAATACCAGTCACCCAGCTATTGTGACTAAGACCAATTTAAAACACACAGGTACAATATACAGAGGGCCAGGGACACTTGTTAGCCCTCAATTTGTATCATTTTCTTTATTTGATGTGCCACAAGTATGGTAAGTTGCACCAACCATAGAGACATGAACCAGTGTGCATACCTTTTGGCATCCATCCCTAATTTAAATGTGGCACTACAAACTCCAAATATCAGTCTAAGATGTTGCCTGAGGTCAGCTATAACTTGTTACGTATATGTCAGAATCCAGTTCAGACAAGTATCACAAAAAATTGAGGAACACTATATTTCCTGTACAAATCTGGATTTAAAACATGTGTTTCCTGATACACTCACAGACCATGCATGAAACATATGTTAGAGCCACATTAGCATCATCAATTGACGTGAAGGCAGTGCTAATTTACAGGCTCCTGTTATGTTTTGAAAGTTAGTCTAGCTGTTGCGTCAACAAATGACGGTAATGTGTAGGAATTATTGTATATCTCACAGGCAACTGTGGCCCCATATTTATACATTTATTGTGCCGCATTTGTGCTGCTTTTTGACACAAAAGTGGCGTTAACTTACAAAATACAATTGTATTTTGTAAGTTTGTCCTGTTCTTGCTTCAAAAAATGACACAAATGCAGTGCTAATAAAGTAGAAATATGGGCCTGTATGTTTAACTTGCATTCCACATGTTCAAAAACATTGCCTGCAGCATATGAACAAATCAGCTACTGTCACTACAGAGCATTTACATGTGCACATTACTCTGATTTGTACTCACCAACAGGGCCACCAAGCACAATCCTGAGGTGGTCCAGCAGGTCTTACTCCCGGGCAACCAGGCCAGCCCAATGGTGTTTCAGCTGGTGGTCATTGCGCGGTGTGTTGTAGATTTGCTGTAGATGATACAACACCTTTGCCCACCGGAGCCTCCTTGCCTCTGTGTGATAGCCCTGTATCACATGACCACCTACTTCAATCATTAACGGCAGGAAGTGGCACACCCTCCAAATAAAGCCACCAAGCTCCTCCTCTCCAATCCTGTCAAAACGAGGCCTATCCAACATGCTTGCACCAAAAAAAGTGAATAAAGGGGTACAGAGGAGAATAGAGGGAAAGTAGGACAGGGAAATGCAAAATAACTAACAGAACACAGCCCAACTATCCCCAAACTAACACTACCCACAACAGACTCCCAACACTACAAAGACAAATGTTGACAGCAGAAATTACCAAAAAAAACACCAACACAGGATACTACAGACACTTATGAAACATAAAAAGACAATTTAAAGACCATACTGGAGACAAAATCACAAAATGCACAAAGAGACAAGTCAAAACACAGCCACACAGTCACAAAATATCACAGACTGCAAAGTGAAAGTGAAAGTACACCCACTGTACCAATTCTGTAAACAGGATATCCTATTACATCACTTCCTGCCTCAAATGCAGTGCGTTTTTATTGTTATGCGTCAAAATATTATGACGCTTACAGTCTGTGCGTATTTTTTTTGACGCACATGCTTAGAAATAACCCCACATTCATATTTTGAAATATGTTTCATACTCAACAAATTTCAGGGGGTACAGTGTGGGAATTACTGCTCAGGGCCAATGGATGTTTCATGGCAATGTGTGTTATATTTCGATGCATATGGATCGTTTTTTAACATATGTGCGTCTTTTTATTACACGTATGCGTAAGCATTTCTGGCTTTAACTGGGTTTGGATCATTTCTCATTTGTAATAGTACATGACAGTCGTGACAATACAGAGATAGGTTGATTGCACCAACATTGTGCATTCCGGTGTATGGGCACATGTGACTGATCATACTACTGCGGACCATGATCCTCTACCTCTTGTACCGGATTTGCACTCTTCACTGACGCAATAGATGGCCAAACGTGTGGAATACAATTAGGTATTACCCAGTTTGGGCATGTTTTGAGAGGATAGCAAGGTGACACAACTCAATACAGTAATTCAATGCCCATGGGTCAATGTGTGTGATTTGGCTCTTACTATTGTAGTTGTCCCACTGTGTGAACATCACAAGACGCATTTTTGCAAATCTGCTTGTATGCATGTGGAGTCAATGTGTCCAACCCTCAGATGCTATTCAGTGTGGAAATGAGAGAGGACATGTGTTTGTCATACACGTAGCAACAACTGCTGTGTGCACTTCCTAGGTTTTGTGGAACATAAGCACCACCAATAACAAAACATGTCCAGGATAGATAGCATATGGTTGATCATGGCAATGTTCCAAAACTAAGCCATCACATGTCCTGGAATGTTGGATACTACTTCCTAGGCACTTGTTTGTTTACTCCCCATGAGTCAGGAATGGGATAATGCTATGTGGGTACTGCGTTTGTGACGCAGAATCCCAAATACAATCCACAAATGTCATGTCACGCCACAGTTGGAGTCATATAAATGAGCCATGTCTTTCCTGTGGCAGTGGAGGACCAGCAGACCAAGCAGCATGTGTTCACATATTTCCAGTGGTAAAATGCACAAAGGTGTCCGGTTCAAATGTGTGGGTCAATGTTTATCCTCTATCATTATTGGGGTCCATATTGTCACAGTTATGTGCAGGTCTAGTCCTGAGTCTGTGGAGCCATTTCCTGCATCTACAAAGTATCCTTCACAGATCAATTGAAGGAAAGCCAATGAGGAATTGAGAACACACATGGGGATAGTCCAGCTATGGCACTCCAGACGTGTTATGAGACTGACAACTAGGCAACCTTGGTGTGCTGACAAAGTTAATGGATCAGGATTCTTAAACCGGCAGGTTTCCTCACAACATTTATACACAGGTTGGCCTCTAAAATTCCCACTGCATCCGGGAACATCAGTGCCTCTGTGCTGATTAATCTCACAGCTATTCACCACGCAAGCCCCATCAATATGTGGGGGGCAATGTGAATCAGCGTGTGGACTGTCAGGGTCCTACCATGTGTTGACATTTCATGCACATTATCTGACGTTGTTTGTTGTGCTGGAGGAGCCACACCCAATCCATGCATACAGCCATGGTACACTGTCACTATTTGTCACTCATGCATACATGAAACCCAGACAAGGGATGGGCCATGATTCAGCTATTTGGAGAAAAGTTCCACCACATGGTACGATAAGTAAAGTGATTATGCTATCAATGTATTTGAGTACGCATTGTAGACCCACCTGACACAATACCCCAGGAGGAAAGTGAGGGCTGGGAAAGCAACTATGATACAAATGTAGCCACAGGGAACCTTTATGGTAACACAAGGACAGGAACCAGTCAGGCTAACTGACTGCAGGGTCAATCAGGATCCAAAAATTTAACACAGTAAAAACAGTGAGCAGACTGAGACTGGTCAAAGGTGGAACAACACTGTGGAAAATGAAAACTGTGTTTCTCCTGTGTGTTGGAAAGTAACACAATAAACAAAGGGTTGTGTTACACAGCTGATTTATACGGCAATGCATAACAGTGTTGTAGATAAAATGGCAGCTTCTATGCTGTTACGGGCACCTGAAAGGGCAGTGTATGTTCAAATGGCTGGTCTCCATGGAGGTGCTCACAGGTGTGTGCAGCTTCAGTCTCTCACAAGTCCTGTAGGTGAGAATCAAGTTCAAAGGGCCAACAGTACCTTTCACATGGGAAGCAATGTACAGGTGATTACAGGTCCTACAGACTACGAGACAGTGCATTATTTAACCAGAGGTTCATGCAGACAGAAGTACAATGACTATGGCACACCATACTAAAGAGGGAAGCACACTGGATTCACATTGTGGTAAGGTGTGTGTAGAGGAGGGATTACTGGGTACACATATTCCCTTTCCAGGGACCTATGAAGAAGGGTGGGGTGAGACAGGGAACATGGGTGTGGTAGGACTTAGGACATGGGCTGCCATGTGCAGAGGATGTCTTCTGAGCAATGCTAGTCATACCTGGGACACTTGTGCTATCAATTTGCTGCTTATGTGTAAATCTTGTCACATATAGTCCTTGCAAAATTAGGTGATGTAACACTTACTGCTGTCAAGGGTCTGGTCATACCTTCTTGTCCCAATGCAATAGCACATCCACTGCCTCATGTATGAGGCATTTTCTTCCCTTATTGACTGATGGTGTCTTAGTTGCCTGCCATATGCTGCGATGAACCATGTTGCGAACATGTATGTGTGAAATAGCTGTGGTCCTCTGCTATTGCCCTTCAAATGTGAAATGTACAGGATATATGTCATTTACAGTGTGTGTGAATTTGGCTGTACATTTATACGCATCAAATTTGCTGTGGATTTTTCTGTGTACTAATCTGTATTTCTGCAATGCTCCATGAGGCTACACTCTGATTCTGATAGTTAGGGATAATGTCATGCTAAAATAATTATCCAGCCCATGATATAGTGATTAGAATAGGTGTTTATTGACATGTGGTAAGACAGTGGTGATGGTTGAGTAGAGATAAAAGACATTTTGGACAATATGTTGTCTCCGGCGCAATCCTGCAGCTGTGTTTGGATGGTCCTCCTCATGTTGATGGACAGCATCCTCCTCTTCCTCCTTTTCAGGCATTTGTGGGTCGGGTTCATATAGGGGAATATTCCTTCTTACACATATGTTGTGCAGGATGGCACAGGTCAAAATTATTTTGCGACCATTTCAGGTGAGTATAGGAGGCTGCATCCACCGATGTCGAGGCACCTGAATCTTGACTTCAGGATGCCAAAGGTCCTCTCGACTATGGTGCGTGCCCTTCTATGTGCCTCATTATAGGCATGCTCTGCTGAAGTGCTTGGGTTTGCAAATGGGGCCATGATCCATGGCTGGATCCAATACCCCTGATCAGCTGAAAGAGAAAATGAGTGAGAACATGTTGATGTAGCTTGCACCATAATTATCACTTTGCATGGCAGTTAATCTCTTGTGTTGTCTGTGACACATCTGTGTTTGTGTCATTGTGTGGAATCGTAGACTTCTGGGATGTACCATCAGCATTGCGTTGTTTCCTTATCTGAACAGGTGTTTGGCTGATTGACCGGATGTCAGCAGTATTTTTCTAGAGTTGCAGTACAGTGTGTACTCCCTTGCATTATGTCATGTGAAAGAGGTGTCCCTGTGTCTTAACTGGGGGTGAGATTATACTTCCATACACAGAAGCAGTTCCACAGTGGTGGTAACACGGTTGCATCTATATACCCTGCACATCCCATCCAATTTCACATATGCAATAGAATTATTTAAACATCAGTGAGACCCTTAGATTTGGATAGGTGACAATGTACAACACATCCCCGTACGTTGTCAGCACTGACGTGTTGACAATTGCCTATGCACTAATTTCACATGTGTGACAAGTTCACTGCAGACCTATTTCTCTGCCCTTGCCAAGTCGACTCAGGTTGTAACGTGTACCTATACTACTGAACTTGTTCTTGTTCAGATGGCTAACGAGGTTGTGAGGTTGTCATTTTGAGTGTCAGATGGTCCGTATGCCTATACATCTGTTGTGTGTGTGTGAATTTGTCGCAATGCATATGTGTAGGAATGTGCACTTTCAATATTGTACCATCAATATGTGTTCTTCGCACAGTCCACTTGCTTATTGGTAGTGGGCAAGGTGAGAGCAGGAGTGATGTGGGATATTGGTACAGCCTCAATGAGTGCATTTCACTTTCATTGTAGTCATCATCATGCTATGTGTGTCATGGTGTTTGACCTGCAGCGAAACACATTACACACCCCTTACACAGTACGTATTGGTTGGAAGGGTGTTTGATTGAGTGTTATTGATGTGATACTGAAAGATTAATCTTCCAAATTGTACTGCCATTTGAGGCCATGTCATTGTCATTGTGTTGTTTTAAATTGTCCCCTTCTGTCTGTGGAGTGGCATCTGTTGATATTTGGAACTGTCATTTGTCCATAGGTGTGTATCCCATTGGGTGAGGATATCAAACATGCCTAGCGGTGTCACAACCTCATTGTCTTCCTGGCCATGTGTCGATGTCGTGGTGTATGTGTTGTGTGTCCTAGAGGGTTGCTGTGCTGTGTGTATGTAAATGGGTTTCTGTACTTAGCAACAAGTAGGCCATTTCCATATCGTCCATCCTGGAAGTGTTGATTGATGGTGCAGTGACAGAAGATGAATGAATCATGTACACTCCCAGGATCCTTTGCCACAATGTTGGTGATCAATCCCCAGTGATCGACAATGGCCTGCACATTGATGGAGTGTGTGTGCTTCCTGTTGTGGTATAGATGTTCAGTTGCAGCAGGTGGCACAAGGCGTACATGTGTGCAGTCAATGGCACCAAGCATGTGTGGTAAGCCATTAATTTGGTAAAACCCTGTTTTGTCTCCTGCTGCTTCTACTGTGTGTTGGGGAAGCTGATGTGGCGGGGTGTGTGGTTGAGATGATAGCATCCAGTACCTTGGCAAGGAAAGTGGAGAATGAGGGCTGTGAGATTCCGGCAACCAGGGCACCAGTGGTTTGAAAGTAGCCTCTTGCCAACATGTGGAGTACAGCTAGCAGCTTGGTTTCTGGTGGAATGGTGCGGGGTGTCTGCAAGGTGGGTGGCAACTGTGGCTCAATGTTGCGCAGCAGCTGCTGAATGGCTTACCAGTTGACCCTGTACCTCTGAATGATATCTTGTTGGCGGAGTCCCAGAAGGGTGGTCCTGGTGACGAATATCCTCTCCTGCCTTGCACCTGACCCCTGCCCACGCTGCTGCTAGCATGCTCGAGGCCCTCCTCCACCCGCAGGCATCCTCCTGCGCCTCATCCCTGGTGTCTAGTGGGCTTCTGGTAAGAATCGCTAGACCCGTGTGCACTGTGCCGCCTTCGCCATATCTGTGAGTGTTTTTTGTTTTTCAGTGCCTTGCCTCCTTGCGCTCTTGCCCCCATTTGTGCCCCTTTCTGATTGCTGTATTCCGCTTCTGCATTGTGCCGTTTACCGTATTTATAAGTGCATTTTGTTTTCTGCGCCTGCCTCCTTGCGCTCTTGCACCGATTTGTGCCTTTTTTCTGACTGCTGTATTCCGCTTGTGTTATTTGTGACTGTATTCCGTATTTTGTGATTGCCTTGTGCTTTTTTTTACATCTGTGCCTTTTCCGCTTGTTTTCCCCCCTTGGGCGCTCCCCCTTGCCGCTTTACACTGCCGCTGCCTCCCTGCGGCCCACACCCCTCGCGCCCCCATTCGCCGCTCCCTCCCGCCTCCCGCCTCCCAGCTGCTCCTCCCTCCCCCTCCCTTCTTAATGGCTGGCGCAGCGGACGCGCGCAGCGGGCGTGCCGGAGACGTCACCCCCCCGGTCCGCTTGTCCCCCACACCTCCAGACGTCGCTACTCGGCCAGCGAACTTCTCGCCCTCAACCCCGGCCCCTCCACAGCCTGCTTCCAGGCCACCCCGAAGCACACCAAAGGTCCCTTCTCCTGCCGCGCCTGCAACTTCACCTGCAACAGAACAAGGAAGCCTGCAAGAACCAACACAAACCACCTCCACTGCATACTCCTCAACACACGCTCCGCACGAAAGCACGCCATTGAGCTCTGGGACCTACTCGACTCCACTGCCCCAAACGTAGCCTTCCTGACCGAAACCTGGTGGAACGACTCCTCAGCCCCTGACATCGCCATAGCCATCCCTGACGGCTACAAGATCACCAGAAGAGATCGCACCAACGGAATCGGAGGAGGAATAGCATTCGCCCACAAATCCACCCTCAAAATCCACACCCACACGGACAACACCCTCAAGACAGCTGAACACCTACACTTCTGGATCTACACTGACCCCAACACCACCCTCAGGGGAACACTCAACTACCGACCACCAGGACCACGAGTCCCCTTCAGCGACACCATTGCCGACCTCACGAGCACCCACGCCCTCACCTCTATGGACTACATCCTCCTTGGAGACCTCAATTTACACCTGGAGAACAACAACGACGCCAACACCACATCGCTGACCGACAACCTCGCCAACCTCAGACTCAGAAAACTGGTCAACACACCCACCCACATCGCCGGCCAGACGCTCGATCCCATCTTCTCCGCAAGCAACCACGTCTCCTTCAGCCACACCACCGAACTCCACTGGACCGACCACCACTGCGTCCACTTCACATTCAAGAAACACACCGAACACCACCGCACCCCACTACCTCCTCACCACCGCTGGAGCAAAGTCACCGAAGACCAACTGACCAGCCCCCTCGTCCAGGACCCGCCTACCGACCCTACCGACCCGGACACTGCCGCCATCAACCTACAACGGTGGATCCTCGACTGTGCTAACACCCTCGCACCACTCAAGAGGCCCACCGCCAACCAAGAAAAGAAAAAAGCAGCCTGGTTCACTGACGAACTCATCACCTCCAAACGCACCTGCCAGAAACTAAAGAAGAAATGGCTCCTCAAACGCACACCAGATAGCCTGGCAACCCACAAGGAAGCCACCCGCAAGCACCACCAACTAATCTGACTCGCCAAACGTTCCCACTTCACAGAACGCCTAAACAACAGCGCACACAACAGCAAAGAACTCTTCTGCATTGTGAAAGAGCTCTCCATCCCCAGCGCCAACGTCAACGACATCCCACCATCCCAAGAACTCTCCAACGCCCTGTCCACCTTCTTCTTCCAGAAGATCGCCGACATCCACGACAGCTTTAACACCACACCTCCGCATCACCTCACCCCCGATAACTCCGCCTACGCCAACCGCCTTACCGACTGGACCCACGTAGACGACGCCGAAACTTGCAAGACCATGAACTCCATCCACTCAGGATCCCCTTCAGACCCTTGCCCACACCACATCTACAACAAAGCCGACTCTACCATCGCCCCTCAACTTCGAAAGGTCATCAACTTATGCTTCGAAACCGCGACTTTCCCGGACAGCTGGAAGCACACCGAAATCCACGCCCTCCTCAAGAAACCCAAGGCTGACCCCAACAACCTCAAAAACTTCCGCCCGATCTCCCTCCTCCCCTTCCCGGTGAAGGTCATCGAGAAGATCGTCAACGCTCAGCTCACCCACCACCTCGAAGACAACTCCATCCTGGACCCCTCCCAATCCTGTTTCAGACGCACCGAGACTGCGCTCCTCGCCGCCACAGATGACATCAGACTACAAATGGACAACGGCGAAACATCTGCCCTCATCCTCCTGGATCTTTCCGCTGCCTTCAACAGGGTCTGCCACCGCACCCTACTAACACGCCTCCACGAAGCCGGAATACAAGAAAAAGCCCTCAAATGGATCTCCTCATTCCTCTCCGGCAGAACCCACAGAGTCCGACTCTCACCCTTCCGCTCCGAAGCCACCAACATCTTCTGCGGCGTATCCCAAGGCTCCTCTCTGAGCCAAACGCTGTTCAACATCTACATGGCCCCCCTCGCACAACTGGCCCGTCAGCACAACCTCACCATTCTCTCCTACCCAGCTCATCCTCTCCCTCACTAAAGACCCACACACCGCCAAAGCCAACCTCCACGAGGGATTGAAGTCCATCTCAGAGTGGATGAGAAACAGCCACCTGAAATTGAACTCCGATAAGACGGAGGTCCTCATCCTCAGATGCACCCCCTCGGCATGGGACGACTCTTGGTGGCCCACCGCGCTGGGACCCCCTCCAACGCCAGCCATCACGCACGCAACCTCAGTTTCGTCCACGACTCCGCCCTCACCATGTCCAAACAGGTCAACGCAGTTTCCTCCTCCTGCTACAACACACTCCGCATGCTCTGTAGAATCTACAAATGGATCCCAATGGAAACCAGAAAAACTGTGACTCAGGCCCTCGTCAGCAGCCGACTAGACTACGGCAACGCACTCTACACAGGCATCCCAGTAAAAGACATCCGACGACTCCAACGCATCGAAAACGCCTCCGCCCGACTGGTCCTCGACGTACCCTGCCGATGCCACATCTCCCACCACCTGAAGGACCTCCACTGGCTCCCCGTGGACAAGAGGACCACCTTCAAGCTCCTCACCCACGCTCACAAGGCACTCTACAACACCGGACCCACCTACCTGAACAACAGACTCAACTTCTACATCCCCTCCCGCCAACTCCGCTCTGCCAACCTCTCCCTCGCCATCGTTCCCGCTTCCAGCGCAAGACATCCGGCGGCAGATCCTTATCCTACCTCGCCGCCAAAACCTGGAACTCCCTCCCGGCCACCCTACGACATACCCAGGACCTTCTCACCTTCAGGAGACTCCTCAAGACCTGGCTCTTCGACCAATAGCAGCAACCCCCCCCCCACAGCGCCTTGAAAGCCTTACGGGTACGTAGCGCGTTTTATAAATATTGTGATTGATTGATTGATTGATTGATTGTCTTCTGCGTTGCCTTTGGGATCCCTGCTGGTGTTGTGGAAACTGCTGTTGTTGGTCCTGTGCTCTGTGTCTGCGTGCATGCTGAATGAAAAGCACCTCCATGTCTTCCTTTTGGAGCTCTACTGTTGCTTCTGTGTGTTTTCATTAAGTACAGGTGTGTTTGCCCCATTTTAACACCTGCCCTGACCCAGGCGTTATTTTTTTACGCAAATCGGGCTGTGTGTCATTTTCCGATTCCACCTCCCGGCCGTGCAGGATTTTTGTGCGGTTAGATAAATATGGTGCACAGGTGTTTAATTTAAGTCATTTTTTGGACGGGAACGCCTACGTTGCCTGTCATTAACGCAAGGGGGTTTCCCACATCCAGAAAATGATGCACACAGCAGAATTTTGGTGTTCGCGGGCTCAGGCGTCAAAGTTTAAATATGGTGCACGGTTTGCGCCAAATGTGCGTCAAACTTTCTGACACACATTTGGCGCAAACAGAGTATAAATATGCCCCCAAATGTTTTATTGCACTGTACAGCATGTAGGCTGTCAAAATGTCTGGACAGTCATAGCCAACTATAAATGATTCATAGTGAGTCAGGCTAGATACACCAAGGTACAGTCCCCCAGACCACAGAAGAAAGGGCTTTGTCAGACCTCAACCCATAGAATAAGCTAAGAGAATTGTGGATGTTGTCACCAGCTTCAGCCTTATTGCATACCAAAACTAGGTCTGCCAACATAACATAAGCCATGGCATAGACAGAGGGCAGTACAACAGTTCCTGGTCACAGGTTTATCCCATTATAATGATCAAGTATCTGGTGGTATGACACAAGCCTATATAAGTGATGTAGCACAGGCACTTTGGCCTGCAATACTAAAACCTATCTACAGCTGCATACAGGTCATACAAGTAATTGTCTACACAATTGTAAAGGGAGAATGCATTGACTGCACTTGATGACAACATGTCTCAAAGCCATAAGATCACACACACAAGGCAATTGGCCCAGCAGACCACATCAAACCTGTGTATTGTTTACTTCAAACGTCCACCTACCCACTGTGCAAGCAGGTTTGGAACAGGATTCATACACCCCAATTCTGTGACCAACATTAGCTGGGTCAATCCATATCCACTTGAGGATGTCAGGGTGAATGTACCTGGATAAAATCAATACAATGCGTTTAGGTTAGAAATTCATACCTATGACCAGAAGCTCATATCAAACATCAGTTGATACACTTACATTGCAATGGGACAGCCACAAGCCCAGCAGATAATCAAGGTAGTGAAATGTTCAAGTCTGACTTAGCAAGTAACACTTGGCTGTATACTGCAAAGCATGAGATCCCCCATCTATTGAAAAAAACACCCTATTCCACACATCCTGACAACAACAGTTCCTCTTACAGTCACAGAAATCACATCACGTTACATACACTCAGGTAAAGTAGTGATTGATGAGATCTGTCTGAAAGTCTTTACCTTCCTCCTCATCACTGTCATCCTTACTTGGCATTTCAGGATTCCCACCAGTTGGCAGTGCAAGCTGCTCCTCATCTGGGATGTATTGGATATTCCTCTGCAGGGCAATGTTGTGGAGCATGCAGCAGGCCACAGTGATCTTATACACTTTTTTGGGTGAGTAGAGGAAGGCTCCACCTGTCTTGTCCAGACACCTAGATCTGGCCTTTAGGAGCCCAAATGCCCACTCCATGACACACTGCGTTCTTCCATGGGCATCGTTGAAGCAGACTTCCCCTGGTGTAGTTGGATTTCCCATCAGCGTCAAAAAACATGTACGGTTTGGGAATGCAGAGTCCCTTGTGATGGAATGGGGCATATGTGCATCTATGAGTCACTCTCATCGGGTTTGTTGTAGCAGACATTACAAACTCTGCACACACAAGCAGGACAGATGTGACTTACCAACCAGCCAAGCCCTTTCTGTGTACTGTTGTGACATCACCTGGGGGATTGCGTTGTTCCGAATAATTAAGGCATCATGGACTGAACCTTGAAAATGGACACAGACCTGTGAGATATAGAGATCCCCTAAACAATCAACCTGGACATCGATCAAATGGAAGCTCTTTCTGTTGCGGTACACTTGTTCTTTGCCATGCGCTGGGACCAAGGCAACATGTGTACCGTCAATGGCTCCCACTTCATGTGGGATGTGTGCCAAACCATAGAAGTCAGCCTTCACATGGGTGAAATCCTCACATTGAGGAAACCGGATATAGCTGTCCAGGTGTTTTAACATTGCTGAGAGTACATCCTTCAAAACCAGACTGAACATGGGATTGGACATCCCAGCAGTTATGGCCACTGTTGGAAGGACCCTGTGGCCAGGAAGTGCAATACTTCCATGACTTGTGAGGTGGTATGCTTGTTGGATGATGAATGGCATGCATCAGATCTGGCTCCAACTGACAACATTGGTCATCAAAGGTTTGCCTATTCAGACAGTAGATCTGGATGATGTGCCATTTTTCCATGGTCTGAAGGTCTGACAGTGGACGATAGACAGGAAGTTGTTGCATCCTCCTTCTCCCTGGGTACCTATGTATGACAAGAAATGGGTTTTGTCACTATCCAATGTGTCCCTTCCAATATACAGGATGCATGCCCATGATAAAATGTGACAATGCATGTACTAAGGTGTGGGCCTGATACTTAGTACACATTTCAACTGCTAATCACAAAGAAGTCACATTTTACCCCCTTGCTCTGCAACGCATGTGTACACATCATGTGAATGGCAATCAACATTTTGTGCTTAGAAAATGTCACTTGGACTGTGACTTGAGGTACCAAGCTTGAAAATGACCTTTGTCCTAGCAATTCACAACAATGGTGTTTGAGAAGGAGGAACAACACAGCAGGACAAGACAAACACTCATTACTGCAAATACAAACATTTTTAGAGGTGTGACACATCATTCGGAGCCATATAATGCATTTCTGGCCTTCAAACGGTGGTTGCCTGACCTACTCAAGTGGACAATAGGAACCGTGCGCGACCGTCAGTGGAAGTCATCCTGGTGGTAGACGGATGCAACCATGGCGGACACAGCCTGTAGGAGGCTGGCCTGGCTTATAGTGGGTACCTTGTGGTACTTACACCCTGTGCCAGGTCCAGTTATCCCTTATTAGTAGAATAGAGGTGTTCCTAGCAGCTTAGGCTGATAGAAGTAGCTATGGAAAAGCAGCTTAGGCTGAACTAGGAGACATGCAAAACTCCTACTATACCACTTATATCATACAGCACAATATCATAAGAAAACTCAATACTCAGAGTTGCTCAAAATAAAGGTACTTTATTTTAGTGACAATATGCCAAAAGTATCTCAGAGAATACCCGCACTTAGGAGGTAAGTAATATACACAAGTTACATGTCCACAAACTCAAAACAGGTAAGTAACAGTAAGAAAAGTAGTGCAAACAATGTGGAATCACAATAGGATGTAATAGGTGAACATAGGTCTAGGGGCAACACAAACCATAATACTCCAAAAGTGGAATGCGAATCACGAATGGACCTCAGACCTATGGGAGATTGTAGAGGATCACTGGGACTGTGGGAAAACAGTAAAGGTGTCCAAAATACCCCACCACAAGGCCCTAGAAAGTAGGAGTAAAGTTACCCTACTATCCCAGAAAGACACAATAGTCATGATAGGGGGATTCTGCAAGAACCACAAGCACCAGCAAAACACTGAAGATGGATTCCTGGACCTGAGGACCTGAAAAGGAAGGGACCAAGTCCAAGAGTCGCAATAGTGTCCAGGGGGGCAGGAGCCCAGAAAACCCCGGATGAAGGTGCAAAAGGGCTGCCTCCGGGTGGAAGAAGCCAAAGATTCTGCAACAACAAAAAGGGCTAGGGACATCTCCTTTGTATGGAAGATGTCCTACAGCGTGCTGGATGTTGCAGAAGTGTTTCCACGAAGAGATACAGCCAACAAGCCTTGCTAGCTGCAAGCGTCGCGGTAGAGGTATTTGGGTGCTGCTGGGGACCAGAAAGGACCAGGATATCGCCCCTTGGAGGATGAAATAGAGGGGGTGCTCAGCAACTCAGATAGCCCCTGCAGAAGCAGGCAGCACCGCGGAAGTACCAGATCAGGAACTTGGAAGTTCTGTGAAGTCAGAGTCACAAAAGGAGGGTCTCACGACGTCGGAGTCCAACTCAGCGGGTTGAGCACTGCAGGACGGAGTGCTGGGGACCCAGGCTAGGCTGTGCACAAAGGAATCCTTGGAGAAGTGCAGAGAAGCCGGAGCAGCTGCAAATCACGCAGTACACAGGTTTGTTGTCTAGCGTGGTGAGGCAAGGACTTACCTCCACCAAATTTGGACAGAAGGGCCACTGGACTGTGGGAGACACTTGGACCTAGCTCCTGTGTTCCTTGGACCACGCTAGTCAGGATGAGAGGGGACTCAGAGGACCGGTGATGCAGTCTTTTGGTGCCTGCGTTAGCGGGGGAAGATTCCGTCGACCCACGGAAGATTTCTTCGTGGCTTCTAGTGCAGGGTGAAGGCAGACAGCCCTCAGAGCATGCACCACCAGGAAACAGTTGAGAAAGCCGGCAGGATGAGGCGCTACAATGTTGCTGGTAGTCGTCTTGCTACTTGGTTGCGGTTTTGCAGGCATCCTGGAGCAGTCAGCGTTTGATCCTTGGCAGAAGTCAAAGAGAGAAGTGCAGAGGAACTCTGGTGAGCTCTTGCATTCGTTATCTGAGGAATAGCCCAGAGGAGAGACCCTAAATAGCCAGAAAAGGAGGTTTGACTAGAGGTAAGAACCTGTCAGGAGGGGTTTCTGACATCCCCTGCTGGCACTGGCCACTCAGAGCAGCCCAGTGTGCCCCCAACACCTCTGAATACAAGATGGCAGAGGTCTGGGACACACTAGAGGAGCTCTGGGCACCTCCCCTGGGAGGTACTGGTCAGAGGAGTAGTCACTCCCCTTTCCTTTGTCCAGTTTCACGCCAGAGCAGGGCTGGGGGATCCCTGAACTGGTGTAGACTGGCTTATGCAGAGATGGGCACCATCTGTGCCCATCAAAGCATTTCCAGAGCATTTCCAGAGGCTGGGGGAGGCTACTCCTCCCCAGCCCTTCACACCTATTTCCAAAGGGAGAGGGTGTAACACCCTCTCTCACAGGAAATCCTCTGTTCTGCCCTCCTGGGTCGGGCTGCCCGGTCCCGAGGAGGGCAGAATCCTGTCTGATGGGTTGGCAGCAGCAGCAGCTGCAGTGGAAACCCCGGAAAGGCAGTTTGGCAGTACCCGGGTTCTGTGCTAGAGACTCGGGGGATCATGGAATTGTCCCCCCAATACCAGGATAGTATTGGGGTGACGATTCCATGGTCTTAGACATGTTACATGGCCATGTTCGGAGTTACCATGGTGATGCCACACATAGGTAGTGACCTATGTGCAGTGCATGTGTGTAATGGTGTCTCCGCACTCACAAAGTTCGGGGAATTTGCCCTGAACAATGTAGGGCAACTTGGCTAGTGCCAGAATGCCCACACACTAAGTAACTTGGCACCTAACCTTCACCAAGTGAGGGTTAAACATATAGGTGACTTATAAGTTACTTATGTGCAGTGAAAAATGGTTGTGAAATAACATGGACGTTATTTCACTCAGGCTGCAGTGGCAGTCCTGTGTAAGAATTGTCTGAGCTCCCTATGGGTGGCAAAAGAAATCCTGCAGCCCATAGGGATCTCCTGGAACCCCAATACCCTGGGTACCTAAGTACAATATACAAGGGAATTATATGGGTGTACCAGTGTGCCAATGAGAATTGGTAAAATTAGTCACTAGCCTACAGTGACAATTTTAAAAAGCACAGAGAGAGCATAAACACTGAGGTTCTGGTTAGCAGAGCCTCAGTGATACAGTTAGACACCACACAGGGAACACATATAGGCCACAAACTTATGAGCACTGGGGTCCTGGCTAGCAGGATCCCAGTGACACATATCAAACACACTGACAACATAGGGTTTTCACTATGAGCACTGGGCCCTGGCTAGCAGGATCCCAGTGAGACAGTAAAAACACCCTGACATATACTCATAAACAGGCCAAAAGTGGGGGTAACATGGCTAGAAATAGGCTACCTGCCTACACAGCCATAGGCTAACGTTCTTGCCAATGGCAGTCGCCAGCTAATGGTTGTGTCCGCTGTCAGTGATGGCCACATACTTGGCAGACTTTACCAGCATGTTCTGCAAAATCCCTCACTTGACTCCTGATACTGCTGCCAGCAAGACGCCCACTACCTGAGCTGCTGTGTACCATATCTGGGAGCAATCACCCCACGTCAGGCAGGTGATAGGACCCCAGCCTTCCCACATGAAGGGTTGGAGAAGCTGGTGTCTGAGGTCCTACCCCTGTATGAACAATTCTATGGTGCACCAGATGAGCAGGTATGTGCCTCATGTGCACAACTTTTCTTGGTATTTCACCATATATTCCCCTCTCACTGGCTAGATTGTGCCTATGTGTGCCAGAATGTCAATTCAAGGCTGTGTAGGTGCAGTCAGTGTGGCATCAATGGGAGAGTCAATGTGCATGTATTTATGATCACTGCCAGATGCCAGATGTTGAGTTCTAATACATTGTGGTGTTTATGCATTGAGTGTTCCCTGATCCACCTTGTGTGGATGCACATGACTAGTTGAAGTGACATTACTGCCATCCCCAGACATCTCTTACCTCATGGATGTTGTCAATGTGTGACAACATGTATTTACATGACGGCATGATCTGTGTGTGCATGTTGCATGCCTCAGTTGTGTCTGAAGTGAGCAATGTGTATGTTGCCAAAGAGATTCCAATCTACATCTGCCTCTGCTAAACTGTTGTTTGGAGGGCATATCCTGACTCACTCTGCCCTTCAGGTTGCAACACACACACCTCATGCCAAAATGCTGGTGGCTACATGATGTACAGTCATGCATGGAAGTAATGGGAAAGGAGTTTCATGTAGGTTCTGTCTGCTCAGCCTGAAGAAACCAGGGCCTGTCAAATGTATTTCACAGTAGGGGTCAAAGTCTGGGTTGGTATCAAATTACATTTGCTATGCACCTGTGGCTAATGATCTGTGACTAATGTGCACTTGCCATCATTGTCAATATGTGTCTCAGACCCCTGACAGGTCCCTTAATCCTACAGCCCTGTTGTCACCTTCATACAGGTGACATATGTCCTGTGCAGGCTCATTGCATTTCTGACATTTCAAAAGCGCAAAATGTGTGTTGTTTCCTGGGAACCTATATGTGATTCAGTAGTCTAGCCACATAGCTGGAAAAGGACAATACATGCCTGTGCTGTTTTGCTGAAAACTATGTAATGTGGATACATATCTCAAAAAGTGTGTTATGTGTGAATGATGAGACACAGAGAACCCCACCCCCTGAAGTTGAATGAGTCTGCATATGAGTCTGCACATGTCCACACATGGACAGACTGGACTCTTTCTGTACCCACCATGCCAGTCTCTTCATTGTAACTAATGTATAACGTTTGAGTTTATATCCTGGCAATAGCATGTAGGGTTTGGTTGCAGAGGGCCATTCTCACAGATTGTGAGTGTTTTGATGCATTCATGGCTCATGAATCTACCTTTCAAGAGCCAGAGAGGTGTGATGTATCACATAGTTTATCAAACCTCAGTCAGATTGCTAGATCATGTCCCACAAGCTGTCAGTTGACCTACCTAGTCAGTGCAGGGTCTGAGCAGAGTGGTGAGTTGGTCTGCAGATTTGAAAGTGTTTGTAGTTATGTTCCTGTACTCAATGGCTAGTATGTGCCACACTTGGACAATATAGACAAAACCAAATGTAATCAGGTTGATATAGTGACATGTATGTGACATTTTGGATGAGACCTGTGGACATGAATTCTTGTCGATTACATCCATGCAGGTCAACGTCCATCAGAAGAAAGAGATATGGAGAGCCATGGCCAAGAAGATGAGGACCCTGCCGGTCACAGCCGGTGGAGCGCCCAGTGTTGCAAGTGGTAGGAGGACCTGAGACGCTTGGGCCAAATGATCGCAGAGGCCCAGCTAGGGTGTCCTCCCAACGTGGGTGAGGTGCCCATCGGACCATGACCCCCATTATTGCCCACATTTTGGTAGTGGCCTACCAGGAGCTTGATGGGAGTTTGAGGGCAGCACAGCAGCCACAAGGGGGTGAGTACACAGCAAATTCCTGTCTGTTCCATTGCCAATTGAGTAAGGTACTGACTGCTCCCACTGGCAATGAGAAAAGAGCCATGTGTCACACAGTAGATGGGAGATTGTTTGTGTTGACATTTCAAGTGTATCAAACTGGTGTGCTTAACATTTTGGACCTGGAATCTAGGAAAAAACTGGGGTGAATCCACAAACCACTTGCTTTGCATGGAGCACTAATGGCTGTGTACAGCGATCATTCATGTACTGTTTTCTGTTGCAGTGGGTATAATTTGTATCCAAGAGATCACTTCTCCCTCATGTTACAGGCCCAAATGTAAATAGGTTATGGATCACTGTACTCTGCCATGTGTCTGTGTATTTGTGTATGTAGACATCTGCCACATAAAAGCTACCTATCTTCAGTGTGTGATGGGTGCTGGTGCCTCATTGAAGTGTGTGATGTGTAGGTGCGCATCATACATGTGACATGGCTTACATGGCTAATTGTTTGCTGGTGTAGCAAAGTACTTTCCCATGGTAAGCGGGGAATGTTAATTGACTGGATTTATGTGCCATCACTGTTTCCAACAATCCTTTTGTCTACATGTACGCATGTGTCCCTTTCTCTTTGAGAAGCATTTTTAAGCTGCAGTTTCATGCATGTTCTACCTATGTTGATAGGATGATGTCTGTATTTCCTCACATATATGTTCAAGGCAACCTGTTTATGGAAATGCACATTTACAATGAAGTTAAATTTCATTTTGTGCCACAGCCAGAAGTGTGTCACCTTTGTTTTTTGTCTGACAAATGACTGCATGACCCAGCACCTCCTTCTCCCGTCCCACCAAGACACACAAAAGGCCACACTCATACACCCAACAGACACCCACCACACACAAGCATACCTCCCATAAGCATGCACGAAGACATCCACACCTACACACCCTACAACCACTCCCTCAACCTCCAAATCCCAACCCCCTTCTGATGAAAGCCCCAATGTGTCCCAAAAACGTTTTTGTCTAACCTTGACTTTTGGCCTGCCCCCCATTCCAGATGGACCCCACCCACCAAGACCTCCCCTGCTCCCCCTGCAAGTAGCCATACCTCTCCCCACTGAAGAAGAATCCCACCACTCCCAAGCCCAAACCCCACTCCCAAATCTGATCACCCCACCCCTGGATAATACCTGAGGTGCCTGCCTGCCACCTTGATGTCCCTTCCTGTGGAGATTCCCTGGCAGTTAGGAGTCAAGTTTTGGCACAATACTGTGCTACCTTTGGGACCATATATATGGACAGGCCAATGGCCTTTGGACTTTTGT
Organism: Pleurodeles waltl; assembly: GCF_031143425.1. Lineage (NCBI taxonomy): Eukaryota > Metazoa > Chordata > Amphibia > Caudata > Salamandridae > Pleurodeles > Pleurodeles waltl. The sequence continues at coordinate 1,273,927,545 of NC_090440.1, read as the reverse complement.
ATTTTCAAAATACAATGGCATGGGCACTGCAGGGGCCCCCGTAACAGGGCCCCACCATGATTTTCAGTGTCTGCCATGCAGACACTGAAAATCGCGACGGGTGCAACTGCACCCGTCGCACCCCTTCCACTCTGCCGGCTCCATTCGGAGCCGGCATCCTCATGGATGGGTGTTTCCCGCTGGGCTGGCGGGCAGCCTTCTGGCGGTCGCCCGCCAGCCCAGCGGGAAACCCAGAATACCCGCGGCGGTCTTTTGACCGCGCAGCGGTATTCTGGCGGTTCCAGCCAGGCCGGCGGCTTCCGCCGCCGGCCAGGGTCAGAATGACCCCTGAGTGTAAAGCATTCAAATATCACAAAACAGTAATTAAATAAAACACAGGAAACAGTTTAAAAATCCACAACCAATTTATAAAAATAGATTATATTGTTATCTTTAAAATGACACCAAAACGAATAAAATCAGATAAGGGGAACCGGCGATATGAATTTTTAAAGAATTATTATTTTTTTAGCGCCTAGAAACAAAAAGCGCCAATCGGGTCATCTGGTTGCACCTCGACCGGGGCAAAGTCAAAGTTTCAGGCCGACCGCGATGGAGCCCTGCTCGGCTACAGGTCGAAGGAGGCCTCGGTTAAAAGTTTACCTTCACACTTAGGGGCAAATTTATACTCCGTTTGAGCCGAATTTGCGTCGTTTTTTTCGACGCAAATTTGACGCAAAACTAACTCCATATTTATACTTTGGCGTTAGACGCGTCTAGCGCCAAAGTTCATGGAGTTAGCGTCATTTTTTTGCGTGAACACCTTCCTTGCGTTAATGAGATGCAAGGTAGGCGTTCCCGTCTTAAAAAATGACTCCCAGGCATGTGCGTGGTATTTATACTCCCGGGCAAAAATGACGCCCGGGAGTGGGCGGGGCAAAAAACCCTGCATTTGCGCCTCTTTTTAACGCCTGGGTCAGGGCAGGCGTTAAGGGACCTGTGGGCTCAGAATGAGCCCAGAGGTGCCCTCTCCTGCCCCCAGGGACACCCCCTGCCACCCTTGCCCACCCCAGGAGGACACCCAAGGATGGAGGGACCCATCCCAGGGAAGAAAAGGTAAGTTGTGGTAAGTATTTTTTTAACTTTTTTTTTGTGGCATAGGGGGGCCTGATTTGTGCCCCCCTACATGCCACTATGCCCAATGACCATGCCCAGGGGACAGAAGTCACCTGGGCATGGCCATTGGGCAAGGGGGCATGACTCCTGTCTTTGCTAAGACAGGAGTCATGTTAATGGCGTCTGGGCGCCCAAAAAAAATGGCGCAAATCGGGTTAAGACGATTTTTTTGCCTGAGCCTGACTTGCCCCATTTTGGGACGCCCAAACGCCATTTTTCCCTACGCCGGCGCTGCCTGGTGTACGTCGTTTTTTTTCACGCACACCTGGCAGCGCCGGTCGGCTGACGCCGGCTAACGCCATTCAATAAATACGGCGCCCGCATGGCGCTTCAGAATGGCGTTAGCTGGCGCTAATTTTTTTGGCGCAAAACTGCGTTAGCGTTATGGCCCTTAGTCTTTTTTTCGAAGATTTTCTTCAGCGGGACGAACCTGCCAGTCCAATCCGACCTCCTGGAGCCCTTCTCCGGATACGCGATGCTGGAATCCTCGGTGGAGATTTTTACCTTCGGACTTAGTCGTTTTTTCGAGGTGAAAATCCTTCGACCGGGGTAAACCTGGATCTTGATCCGACTTCCATGGAGCCCTTCTCGGATACGATGGCTGGGAGGTCCCGGTCAACTTTTTACCTTCGGACTTAGTCTCTTTTTCTGAGATTTTTCTTTACCGGGACGAACCAGCAAATCAGGCCAGGTCGCGGTTGAGGCAAGCCGGCTAGAGTTGCAGCTGCGGGTCGGTCCTTCTATGGAGCTTTTTTACAAAAATTCTCCAAACTTCTCCAAACTTCTGGGGCTTCTCCCAGATGTCCTTTTAAGGTTCTTTTGGGGTCCACAGCTCACCTGAAGGGTCTAGAAGTTCTGAGATGGTCCTTGGGGGGTGCGGACTACAACTCCCAGAATGCACCTGGCGCAAACTCCTTTTTGGCCACTGGACAGTGGTCAGCTGGTCGCTTTCTTTAGGAGTTGGTGCAGGGGACTCTGGTTAGCAATTTTTCACCTGTAGCAAACAGGGAGTCCCTCCTTGAACCAGTTGAAGCGAGGCAAAGTCCTTCTTGTGGTGAAGCCCAAGTGTGCAGCTGGTGCAGTCCTTCTGAGTGCAGGTTCCAGGTGCAGGCCAGGGGTCCAGCAGGGCAGTCCTTCTTCTTCTGTTGTTCTTCCTTGTTGGATGTGGAAGGGAACTGAGGTGTGGGTGCAGGTCTGCCATTTTTATCGTTGCTCCTGGGTGAAAAGCAGGGGGGTCCTGGTTCTCCAATCAGGTGCAGGGTCCTTCCCCCTGTGATGACCACTTCCTGGGAAGTGTAGCATAAATTATTCCCAGGAGGCAACATTCTCTAAAAATCCATCATGGCTGAATCTGATTTTTGGAGGTTGCATTTGGCTGAGCCCACCCACTGGTGTGGCTACAAATCATAAACACACCCCTCTCCTGCCCTCTCCTAATCTAATCAAGGGGGCGCCTATTTGTCTGGGTTTGCAGAATGTGGGGGTGTTGCTGGTTGCTCCAAATGTCCTTCTCTGCCTTTGAAGACCAGTTTGGCAGCCCTCCCCCTTCCTGCCTCACCATCTGCTGAGGGGAGATTCCCTCCCACAGGCACATTTCTTTGTGTGAAGCCAGGCCACTTCACATCTCATCAAGGCAGCTTGGCCAAGCTACTAGAGCTGGCCAATCAGAGCACAGCAGCAAAAACAATGCAGGGCTGAAATGGGCAACTTTTCAGGTAAAGTTTAAAACTCTTTACCTGAACAAGTAATATTAAATCCCACAACTGGAAGTTGTGGGATTTATTACAACAATTAATGTGATACCAAATTCTTGGTACGCATCATTTAAGGAGACTTTAAAAATTAAAATAAAGTCTCCCCATTCTAGCCTATGAAGGCCATTTACTACAATGAGGGAAAAATGAATTTGGCTGTTTTTACCTCACCAGGGCTTATAAAGCTATTTTTATAAAGTCCCTGCTTATAGTTACATGGCACCCAGCCCTAGGGGCACATAGGGCACACCTTAGGGGTGACTTATATGTAAAAGTAAGGTAGTTTAAGACTTTAGAACTACTTTTAATTCCAAAGTCGAATTTGCATATAACTTTAATTTAAAAGCAGCCAGCAAGGCAGGCCTGCCTTTAAAATGACACTGGGCACCTCAGCAGTGCACCTATGGGTGCACCACCTACGCGGTGGTCCCTAAACCTACATGCCCTACCATATACTAGGGACTTATAGGTAGGTTAACTTAGACAATTATGATTAGCCTAATTTGCATATCCATTTTACACAGAGCACAGGCCCTGGGACTGGTTAGCAGTACACAGGGCACCATCAGAGTCAGGAAAACACCAGTAAAAAGTGGAAAATGGGGGCAAAAAGTTAGGGGGCCTCTGCAATCAGCCCTGTTTTCTCACAGAGTGGAAATAGTAAATCTCACCTCTCCAAAGTCCAATACTTTCCCTTCCATTACTTATGTTGGAAGGGGAATAGTAAATCTGACCCCTTCAAATTCCCACTCTTTCCCCACTTTTGGTGAGATTGTGACGGGAATACTCAATCTGACTCCTCTAAAGACCTACTGTTGCTCAGATTGGACTTAGAATAGTAAATCTGACCACTCCAAAGCCCACTACTTTCTGTACTTTAGTTTAGATTGGAATGGGAATAGTAAATCAAGACCCCCTCCAAAGTCTAACAGTGTCCCTAGTTTTGTTTACATCTGGAGTAAGAATAATAAATTTGACTCCAGCAAATTCCAGTACTTTTTCTACTGTTGCTTTGATTGTAGTTGGAATAATAAAAGTGATACTTTTAAAATCTTACACTTTCTCTATTTTTGCTTACATTGGAGTGGGATTAGTAAATTTGACGCCCCCAAAGTTCAACACCTTCACTACTATCTATCTATCTATCTATCTATCTATCTATCTATCTATCTATCTATCTATCTATCTATCTATCTATATCTATCTTTATGTATTTATACATACATTCACTGAAAAAACAAAGGTTCAAATGACATTATACTTAGGCCCATGTTATAATATAAAAATATGTTTTTAAAAAACAACACTTAAATTCACCAGTTGTAGTTTACTGAGCTAACTAATTTCTCCCATGCCTTGCATTGCTTAAGACCTCACTTATTACAACACTTATGACATGTTAAATAACATAATTGATGACATTACTGATAGCATTTCAATATTAAGCAAGCTATTTGTAATACAAATACAAAACAAAGCATTTAAATTTGCTTTAATTTCTGTAAAAACAGAAGCCCATTGGAAAATATTCATCTGGCCAGATAGATCCTATTATATATATATATACATATATATATATATATATATATATATATTCCCTTTCAATCTTTTTTTTAAAACATAGGGGGTCATTACAACATTGGCGGTAAAAGGCGCTTACCGCCGTGCAGAAGACCGCCAATACACTGGCGCCGCGGCGGTAGTCCGCCACAGCTATTATGACACACATCTCGGAATCCGCTGAAATACAGACACTCACACAACTCCGCCACACCAAAGGTCAGTGTTAAACTGGTGAAAACAAAACCTCCACCTCCACGCCAACAGAAACACGCCCATGCTATTACGACCCACAAATCCACGTGGTGGTCTTTCAACCGCGGTATTCCATTGGCGGTATACACTGCTGCGCTCAAAATACACACACATCTCCAAAACACCGCCACATTGGACAAATCGAAATACACACACCTGATACATATACACACACCACTCCCACACACCCAACACAATATAAAACACACACCCACAAACCCCTACGACCAAAATTCACGGACGAAGGCCAGAGAGACAGCACAGCCAAGACAACACCACCATACAGAGGCACACAACACCATCACCCACACCACATCCACGCACAAAACACCACACACCACTACACATCACCACACACATCAACACTCACACCGCCCCACACATCACACACACCACCCCATGTCACGCCAAAGAGCCACAGCCACAGCACACCTCCATAGCCAGGAAGATGGAGCTATGGCGAAGAATCGTGGACAGGGTCAACGCTGTGGGACAGCATCCAAGAAATAGGGAGGACATCAGGAAGAGGTGGAACGACCTACGGGGAAAGGTGCGTTCAATGATCTCCAGGCACAACATAGCGGTTCAGCGGACTGGTGGCGGACCCCCACCTCCTCCCCCACAACTAACAACATTGGAGGAGCAAGCCTTGACCATCATGCATCCAGAGGGCCTCGGAGGAGTCGATGGAGGATGGGACACTGGTAAGTCAAATCTTAACTATCATATCCCCCACCCTACCTGCATGCTGTCACACAACCCCACCCTCATCCCCTCCCCTATCACCCAAAATCCTCACTAATGTACTAATAACACAAACCACACATCCCAACACCAAGCCCTGCATGAGACAACTAAGCATGGACACCCAGCACTAAAGCATGCCCACTGCACATACCCAGAACAACCCCCTAACCATCATCACACAAGCCCCCACACAGGAATGCTAGCACTGGGGTACACCCACCCATTGCACACCATGACACACACAAATGCATTAATCATGCTCTTATGCCCCTGCAGGAACCCGAAGGACCGTCACCACACCAGAGGGTCCAGACAACACCACTCCACCCCCAGAAGAGGCCCACAGTGACGATAGCAGCTCTTCCCAACTGGATCCTGATGATCAGCCCGGACCATCGTGGGCCTCAGGACAGTCGGTTCCCCTTGCACAGGCACAGCCCAACACTGACCTTCCACCCTCTGGTAACAACAGCACAGCACCCACCCAGCAGGCCCAAACCTCCGTACCCAGGACAGGTCAATCAGCGGTGTGTCCACCACTACTGGGAACCCAGGATAACCCACCACCCCAACAACAACAGGGACCTGGGGGCAGTGGTAGTGGGCACACGGTCCAGGGGACGGAGGCACAGGAACACAGGGGAACTGGGAGGGCTGCTGTGCGACAGGGGGTGGACAGACCAAGGGAACCCACTCTCCACGAGGCCCTCACCTCCATCATGGGAGCATACCACCACTCCCAGGAGACGATCCTGGTAAAGTTTCAGGAGACCCAGCGCTTGCAGGAGGACCAGTATTTGGGGTTCAGGGAGGAGCTCAGGACCATCAGCTCCGCCCTGGGCACCATCGTAGGGGTGCTGAAAGACATGCAGCAGACCCTGAGGGACACTGTGGCACTCCAAGGGGCCCCTGACACTAGCCAGGACGATGAACTGCCCACCACCTCGGCCGGCGCTAGTGGACAGGACGCCCCGCCACAGGACCACCACACCAGCACCCCACCCCCTGCAGACGGACAACCACCATGCAAGAGATCCCTGAGATCCATGAACAGGACAGAGCAAGATGGCAAGACCCCCGCCAGGAAATGAGACCACCCTGATTGTCCCCCCACCGACCCACTTTGTTACCCTGTCCATACTTGAACTGCCCCAGCTCAACTTCCTATGCCCAGATGGGCAGTGCAGCTGTGAGACTAATAGATTGGACTCTGCCATGGACATTCCTCCGCCATCACCCATCACCATTTTACAACCCCCTCCCATTTCTGAGCACTTCAATAAACACCCTTGAAACACAAAACAATCTGGAGTCAGTCTGTGATATTGTAAATATGTATTATCAATGACAGAGTCATAATGCGTTTCCCATTGTAAAGCCAACATACCTATGTCACACATCACAAGTCCTTGAAGGATGCAAGCAGATGACACACGTTGGTAACCACACCTGTGAAACCGTAATGGAAAGGTACAACTCAGTTACCAAATACTGGTTGAAATCGACAGACAGGATAGAGGTAGACGTGTGAAAGTTAATGTAATGGTAAAAATGAAAATGTTCTCACCTGTGTGTCACTGGAAATATTGCTGTATGACTGACTCCCTGTTGTCGGTGTCTTCTTCCTCAGCTTCCTCCTCATCACTGTCCACAGGCTCCACAGGCTCCACAGCTGCCACAACACCGTCATCTGGACCATCCTCCTGCAGAAAAGGGACCTGGCGTCGCAAAGCCAAATTATGAAGCATCGAGCAGGCGATGATGATCTCGCACACTTTCTTCGGTGAGTAGAATAGGGAACCACCTGTCATATGGAGGCACCTGAACCTGGCCTTCAGGAGGCCTAATGTGCGTTTGATCACCCTCCTAATCCGCCCATGGGCCTCATTGTAGCGCTCCTCTGTCCTGGTCCTGGGATTCCTCACTGGGGTCAGTAGCCATGACAGGTTGGGGTAACCAGGGATGCTGCTATTCCGCAGGATGTAGGCGTCATGAACTGAGCCAGGGAACATAGCATTTACCTGGGAGATGTACTAGTCTGCCAAACATACCATCTGTACATTCATGGAATGATAACTCTTCCTGTTTCTGTACACCTGTTCACTTCTGTGGGGGGGAGGACCAGAGCTACATGGGTCCCATCAATGGCACCTATGACGTTGGGGATATGTCCAAGGGCATAGAAGTCACCTTTAACTGTAGGCAAATCTTCCACCTCAGGGAAAATGATGTATCTCCTTACGTGTTTCAGCAGGGCAGACAACACTCTGGACAAAACGTTGGAAAACATAGGCTGGGACATCCCTGATGCCATGGCCACTGTTGTCTGGAATGACCCACTTGCAAGGAAATGGAGCACTGACAGCACCTGCACATCAGGGGGGATTCCAGTCGGATGGCGGATTGGTGACATCAGGTCTGGCTCCAACTGGGTACATCGTTCCTGGATTGTGGCACGGTCAAACCTGTAGGTGACGATTACATGTTGCTCTTTCATTGTCAACAGGTCCACCAGCGGTCGGTACACCGGAGGATTCCGCCATCTTCTCCCATGTCCCAGCTGACGGTGCCTACAAAGGACAACAGCGACGAATCAGTAATTTTTCCTCCAGGTATGTACCCACAGTTACACACAAGACTACACCAATCACAAAACCCTTCCTGTATGTGTGTCGATTGTAGGCCTAGGTATGTGTGACGCAGAGGTAAATGAAGCCATGTGGGCCCCTGAAATGGCGGCTGCCTGACCTTTAAACTGGGACAATGGGATTGTGGGGTAACAGCGCTGGCGTTGCACACCGTCGCAGTAGGCGGTCTATGCTGCATTGGTTAACATTGGACCCTATGGGTCCCAGGAGCCAATGAACAGGTGTGCCGGCGGTGATGATGCGCACCGCCGCGGACGTCACTGCCGCGGACGTCACCGCCATTTTCTATCTGTTCAATCACTAGATACCTGACCTTCGACAGGAGAGGACCTACACTGCAAGTGCTGCTGTGACCTCGGTCTGGAAGCGACGATGGCTGTTGCGTCTGGGGAAAGGGCCCCTGCCTTCACTGCTCAGGAGTTGGAGAATTTGGTAGACGGGGTCCTCCCCCAGTACACGCTACTCTACGGTCCTCCAGACCAACAGGTTAGTACACAGGGAGCACGTTGTATGGTCTAGGCCTGGGTGGAGAGGGCTGGTTGGAAGAGGGAAGGGGGCACAGTTCATAGAACATTAATGCATGTGAATGAACGGGCCACATGGCCAGAGTAGGGAGGGGGCCACTCACATTGACGGTGCAGTTGGTAATGACTGTTCCTCTTCCCTTGTGCATGTCATGTAGGTCAGCGCCCACCAGAAGAGGGACATTTGGCGTGCCATAGCCAAGGAGGTCCGGACCCTGGGGGCCCACCAGAGACGGGGCACCCACTGCAGGAAAAGATGGGAGGACATTCGCCGCTGCAGCAAGAAGACGGCGGAGGCTCAGCTGGGGATGGCCTCCCAACGTGGGAGGGGTGCCCGTCGCACCATGACCCCCCTGATGTTCCGGATCCTGGCGGTGGCCTACCCGGAGTTGGATGGGCGCTTGAGGGCATCACAGCTGACACAAGGGGGTGAGTACAAACTCATTCTGCTGACTTTGCGCGCAGTAGAGGGGTCTGGGTGGGGGAGGAGGCCTGTGGGTGTACCTAGGCCAGCCAGAAACACAAAGACTAGGCCCCTCTGTAATGCAGCCCATGTGGCACTCTACCCCACCTCAGTAGAGTGCCAAGTCGAGGTATAGTTGCCCCTGTGGCATACATGTGAGCAGATGTCCACCATTGCCATGTATGCCATATCCCAGAAATTGCTTATGCAGAGGGCAGGAGCACGGTGTAATGCAGGGGGCTGCTGTGTCTGTCTTGTCCGCCAACGGAGCGGTATGCCATGCACTCAACCTGTCTTTCTTCTGTCCCCCCCCCCTTTTTCTGCTCTCCCTGTTCTTTTGTACATCAGAATCATCAGGCGGAGGTACAGTGGCACCGGAGCACGAGGGAGCTGCATCCCACATGGCCATGGAGGGCCACACCATGGACTCTGAATGCACCAGTGGGACGGAGGGCGAGGGGAGCTTCACGTCGGCCACCGGATCACCAAGCAGCGACACCGACTCGTACGCCGATGGGGGTTCCCTTGTGGTGGCGGCGCCATCTGTGCGCCCCACTTCTACAGGTACAGCCCCCACCTCCCCTACCAGCACCGCCTTCCCAGCAGCCCCTCAGCGTTCTCCCCGTGCCCGCTCACCCAGGGGGGTGGGCATCACCTTTGCCCCAGGCACCTCAGGCCCTGACCCAGTCACCCCTGCTGCCCTCAGTGAGGAGGCCATTGACCTCCTCAGGTCACTCACTGTTGGGCAGTCTACCATTGTGAATGCCATCCAGGGTGTAGAACGAGAGTTGCAACACGGTAATGCATTCCTGGAGGGCATTCATTCTGGTCAGGCTGTCCTTCAGCGAACCCTGCAATCTCTGGCCTCAGCACTGATGGCAGCCATTGTCCCTGTGTCTAGACTCCCCCCTCCAACCTCTTCCACCCAGACCCAATCCCCTGTACCCCAGCCCATCCCAAGCACACCTACAGACCAGCATGCACACAAGTCAGCACACACAAGTAGCTCAAGTAAACATAGGCACCACACAACCCACAGGCACTCACACAAGCCTCACCCACATACAGACACAGCAACATCCACTGCCTCCACTGTGTCCCCTCCTCCTCTTCTCCCTCCTCCCTCCCAGTCTCTTCTACACACACACCTGCATGCACCACATCTACAGGCACCATGAATCGCACCAGGACACCCAGCACCCCAAGCCGCTCACCTGCACTCACCACCACCACTGCCATTTACACGTCCCCTGTGTCCTCTCCCAGTGTGTCTGTGACGTCCCCTCCCAAAGTACACAGACGCCAGCAATCACACACCCAACACCCATCCACCTCACGACATCCTCCAGTACCTGCACCCAAAACACCTAAAGTGACACCTTCTACAACCACCTCCTCTTCCTCCACTCCGAGCCCCCTCCAACTACTCATCCCAGTGTTCGTTAGAAACTGTCCCTCTGTAAAGTTGACCTTTTTGCCCCCACCCCCCTTCAATTCATCAGTCCCGTTGTAGCGCCTCAGCCAAAAAGCCCCCAATACCAGTGGTGCCTGTTCAAGGTATGTGGAGTGCACCGGCCACAAGGGCAGGCACTGTGACCCGGAGCCAAGGCACTGGCAGCCCACCCCCTGTAAAGGCTCTGAAATTGGAGAGTGGACGACGGGACCGTGTGAAGACTCCTGGTGGGAAAACAACTCACATGGGTTCCAAGGGGATTGGAGAGTCAGCTGTGACTCCACCAAAGGTGGGGAAGGGCCAGAGGAAGTCTGCCCAGCCTGTTGTGAGTATCACGGCGGAGAAGGGCGGCATCATTCCGGGTGGTCGAGACCCAACCGCCAGCACCGTCGTCACTGGTCAGGAGACCACCGCCACCGCCGGAGTCATAGCCCAGGAGGGCCCAAGTATTGTCACTGGTCAGGAGACCACCGCCGGAGTTAGTGCCCAGGAGGGCCCAAGTATCGTCACTGGTCAGGAGACCACCGCCGGAGTCAGTGCCAAGGAGGGCCCAAGTATCATCACTGGTCAGGAGACCACTGCCGGAGTCAGTGCCCAGGAGGGCCCAAGTATCATTACTGGTCAGGAGACCACCGCCGGAGTCTGTGCCCAGGAGGGCCCAAGTATCATCACTGGTCAGGAGACCACTGCCGGAGTCTGTGCCCAGGAGAGCCCAAGTATCGTCACTGGTCAGGGGACCACCGTCACCTCCGGAGTCAGTGCCCAGAGAGCCCCCGCTGCCACAGCCCAGGTGGGCTATGAGGTAACGTCATGCCACACACCAATGCCCAGTCTAGGGAACGTCATGCCACACACCAATGTCCATAAAGGACCGCCATGGCAAAGCACCGCTGAACAGTCCAGAACCGCCATGGCAAAGCACCACTGAACTGTCCAGAACCGCCATGGCAAAGAACCGCTGAACAGTCCAGAACCGCCATGGCAAAGCACCGCTGAACTGTCCAGAACCGCCATGGCAAAGCACCTCTGAACAGGGCAAAGTCCGCCATGGCAAAGAACCGCTGAACAGTCCAGAACCGCCATGGCAAAGCACAGCTGAACAGGTCAAGCACCACCATGGCAAAGCACCGCTGAACAGGGCAAGCACCGCCATGGCAAAGCACCGCTGAACAGTCCAGAACCACCATGGCAAAGCACCGCTAAACAGGGCAAGCACCGCCATGTCAAATCACCGCTGAACAGTCCAGAACCGACACGGCAATGCACCGCTGAACAGGGCAAAGACCGCCATGGTAAAGCACCGCTGAACAGGTCAAGCACCGCCATAGCAAAGCACCGCTGAACAGGGCAAGCACCGCCATGGCAAATCACCGCTGAACAGTCCAGAAACGCCATGGCAAAGCACCGCTGAACAGTCCAGAACCGCCATGGCAAAGCACCAATGAACAGGGCAAGCACCGCCATGGCAAAGCACCGCTGAACAGTCCAGAATCTTCATGGCAAAGCACCGCTGAACAGTCCAGAACCGCCATGGCAAAGCACAGCTGAACAGTCCAGAACCGCCATGGCAAAGCACCGCTGAACATGGCAAGCACCGCCATGGCAAAGCACCGCTGAACAGTCCAGAACCACCATGGCAAAGCAATGCTGAGCAGTCCAGAACTGCCATGGCAAAGCACTGCTGAACAGGGCATACACTGCCATGGCAAAGCACCGCTGAACAGTCCAGAACCGCCATGGCAAAGCACCGCTGAACAGTCCAGAACCGCCATGGCAAAGCACCGCTGAACAGGGCAAAGACCGCCATGGCAAAGCACCGCTGAACAGGGCAAGCACCGCCATGGCAAAGCACCGCTGAACAGTGCAGGCACCGGGTAAGAATGAATAGACCGCCACATCAAGCATCCTTATCCCATGTGCAGCTGGGACAGTGACGGGACAGGAACTTTCACGGGGAGACTAATCCAGTCTGGGCACCAGTCCCCCTCACGAGCCACTGGCGGATGTTCTGTACTTGCGAAATTGAGGCTTTGCACTCCCCAGGATGGCACAGAGGGCAAGCCAGACACTGTAGAGACTTAAGAGACTGTGGCTTTGCACTCCCCAGGATGGCACAGTGGGCAACCCACCCACTGTAGAGACTTGAGAGACTGTGGCTTTGCACTCCCCAGGATGGCACAGTGGGCAAGCCACCCACTGTAGAGACTTGAGAGACTGTGGCTTTGCACTCCCCAGGATGGCACAGTGGGCAAGCCAGCCACTGTAGAGACTTGAGAGACTGTGGCTTTGCACTCCCCAGGATGGCACAGTGGGCATGGAGCCCCGTCGTGGATCAGGCTTTGCAGTCATCCGGCTGAGGTGCCTCCCCTTCCCCCTGAGGTGCCTGTAGTATTTCTATCTGATGCCCTGGCAGTTTTCTCTCCGATTGTGGTCAGGTATCTTTTGTGGGCCTCGCCCATGCATTTTTGGACTAGTGGTGCACGGACATTGATATATAGATATCTGCACTACTTCTCGTAATGTATATATTTCTGCCTGATTTTCGTATATATCTGTATATTTTTGCAAAACATGTATATTGCAACATTACAATGTTTGAACGGATTTCGCTTTGTCTTTGCATTCTTCCGGGGGGATTGTGGGTTGTTACTGTGATTTTTGTGGATGCATTGGTGTGTATGTTGTAATATGCGAGGGTGGGTGTGGGGGTGTTTTGTGGGTGTCCCCCTAACTTTTGCCTCCCCCCTCCCCCATGTCGTAGGTGCAGTACTCACCGTTGTCTTCAGCGCCTACGTAGATGGTGGTCGTAGAGGAGCAGAAAGACAAGCAGAGGGAGTATTTGGAGTTCCGGCTCCATGGCGTCCTCGTTCCTCATGGGATGTGTTAAGATGAGCGTTTTCCAATTGCAAAAGCTGTTTCCGCCGTGTTTTTATCCATGGTGAATCCGCCCCGGAAAAGGTAGCGGATTGGCGGGCTGTGATACTATGGGCGGTACATTGTCTTCCGCCTGTCTGTTGGCGGTGACCACTGCGCTGCTTGTCTGTACCGCCATGGCGGGCGGTGTATTAAAGTGGCTGTCTTTGTTGGCGGTTTCCGCCAGGGTCATAATTCCCTTTTTTTTTCCACCTGCCTGTTTGCGGGATTACCGCAGCTTTAACACCACCCGCCAGGGTTGTAATGACCACCATAATATTTTAAATGTAAAATTACTTTAAACCATACACCTTACTTTTAATACTTACCATAACTTACCATATGGATGAGGCATCAGTGATAAGGGTACACACAAAGTAAAGACTGTGAGGTAATTGTAATATGTATCTTCTTAATTTGGTCACTCTTATTCTGGTTTCATGCTGCACACTTGCCATTCCTCTAAACCTTTGGTCCATTGGTCTGACTGCCAAAACATTGTTGCAGTTGAGGCAGCACCTATCCCACACCAGTGGTGACTTGGGCAAAAATCGAGTTGTAATGAGGCGGTCAGACCGCCAAAGCCGCTGTGGTCCAAGCACCACCGCAAGTTTGGCGGTCTCATGACCACCAAACTCAGAATGAGGCCCTTAATATTTTTTTGCCCTTTGACTTCCTTTCAGTGGCAGTCTTGAGCAATTGTTCTGTCAGCAAAAATGTTATAGCACCCAGTGTTGGACTGGCCTATTTGGTATTGCAGCACGTCAGGATGGGCTGGTTTGAAAAGGCCAGACCATGGTCTGGTTTCTGGTCCTATGTGCCATTAGGAACATCACTTTCTCCTGAGGACAAGTGAGACACCCATAGATTTCTGAGGTCCTGAATCCATTTTCCAGGCCAAGATTTCACTTATTTTATTTTTGCTTTGACGTTGTTTGTAAATGATGTTCCCAAAGTGTCTTCCTGCAAATTTCTCAAGCAAACTACTTTGTCTTCAAGAAGTGTTCTTTATGTACAACTATAATAATTTTGTTTTTTTCATATGTGATCCATATATGGGGCATCAACCTTAAGTGGGAACTGACATTACTGTTAACCTCAAGGAAGGGGAGACTGGGGCCATTATTAGGTTTGGAAGGTATGTTTTGCAATCATCCACTCACAAAAATATGGCTCATGTTTTAAAGCTGAGTTATCCGACCCACCTGCAGCACATTTGCACCCATCCGCCTCTCTGGTTACCGGTAGTGCCAATGAGGCAAGCATCACAGGCTTTGTTGTATAGCCTGCAGTTTTTGTGATATTCCAGAAGAGACACAAATGGACAGGGGTTCTAAACACACCTCAATTATAAGATATGCATCCCTGGGGGACTGTGTCCTGGGGATCTACATAGAATGTAAACAAAAAAACAAGTTTAGAGTAAACTATTAAATTACTAGGTAATTATACTTACAAAGGGTTTACAAACATGGCACAGTTTAAGATAGCTGATTGCTTTTATGCTTCATGAAGCATCACAGTAGCATGCGTTTTTTGGGCATGCGCTCCTCCTATAAACCAAACCCACACATTACATTTTTGGGCTTCATTCTGTAACTGACCTCCGGTAAACAGTGTGTGTTACATGGTTTGGCAGCATGCATCAACCTTTCTCCCCCTCCGTTGCTGAATTTTAACTTAGAGTCGCCGTACATATCCAAAAGATCTGTACCAGTGAGGCAAAGTTGAAGCCCTGAATGTGCAGCAGGACCAAAAGTGACCACATTAAATTACTTTGCTGACATTGCTGGTTCAGCCGTGTGATGTATATTCTGCTATCATTGAAGTTCCAATACTGTATTTGTATTTTTGGAGAAGTATGTTTTTATGTGAGCTGCTGTGCAATTCAAGTACTTCCATAAAACGTAGTCTTTGGCACGTGGCAGGGTTCTTCATTATATCCTTAGCACTTCACACAATTATGGTGCATAATGACAAAGTTAACTAAGTCTTCTTAAGACGACATGTTGACTTAGACACTATGTAGACACTGCACAAAAAAAGACATCTCAACAAGCAGAAGTTTATTTCGCTTATGAGCTTAACATAGATGGCTGCTGGGAAATTACAAAGTTTTGCAGAGTTAACGCATATTCAATTAAATTCAACTAAAAGGCAATCCAAAACATTGCTACTTCGACTGACAGCCTTACATCACCTCAGGGGAGGTGACTGTAACTATTGAGATATACTACAATGTAGGAAACTTTGTATGTGGAAAATATAGCTACCATGATGCTCTAAAAGAAAAAACATCGTTACCTAACAAAGAAAATATATTAAAAAAATTAGAAAGTGCATTTGTGCAATTCTAACATTTTGTTCTAAAATTTGGCTCAGTATATGAAAATGGGAACATTTTTGATTCGTTGTATTAAGCACAATTAGCTATTTGACAAAAAAGGTATCCTAACAACCCCTTACACTGGATGCATGCATGAACTTGTCCGGCACTATGCTATAAATTAGAAGATGTAATACTGACTGTTGCACCAAGGAATAGAGTGGAGAAAATGGAAAGATATGGAGGCGCGGACTCATCTAGCAATAATAGAGATCAAGGGGCATATTTATACTCCGTTTGCTGCGAATTTGCGTCGTTTTTTTCGACGCAAATTCGACGCAAAACTAACTCCATATTTATACTTTGGCGTTAGACGCGTCTAGCGCCAAAGTTCATGGAGTTAGCGTCATTTTTTTGCGTGAACACCTTCCTTGCGTTAATGATATGCAAGGTAGGCGTTCCCGTCTTAAAAAATGACTGCCATGCATATGCGTCGTATTTATACTCCCGGGCAAAAATGACGCCTGGGAGTGGGCGGGACTAAAAAACCCGCATTTGCGCCGGATTTTAGAGCCTGGGTCAGGGCAGGCGTTAAGGGACCTTTGGGCTCAGAATGAGCCCAGAGGTGCCCTCCCAAGCCCCCAGGGACACCCCCTGCCACCCTTGCCCGCCCCAGGAGGACACCCAAGGATGGAGGGACCCACCCCAGGGACATTAAGGTAAGTCCAGGTAAGTATTTTTTTTTTTTTTTTGTTGGTGGCATAGGGGGGCCTGATTTGTGCCCCCCTACATGCCACTATGCCCAATGACCATGCCCAGGGGACAGAAGTCCCCTGGGCATGGCCATTGGGCAAGGGGGCATGACTCCTGTCTTTGCTAAGACAGGAGTCATTTCAATGGGGGATGGGCATCGTAAAAAAATGGCGCAAATCGGGTTGTGGCGAATTTTTTGCCTCAGCCTGACTTGCACCATTTCTGGACGCCCATACGCCATTTTCCCCCTACGCCGGCGCTGCCTGGTGTACGTCGTTTTTTTTAACGCACACCAGACAGCGCCGGCGCTATTTTTTTTAACGCAAAACTGCGTTGGCGCAGTTTTGCGTCAAAAAGTATAAATATGGGCCCAAGTATCACCATATTATCCAGTCATATGCATGCCAAAAGTCACCTAACTATCTCATGAGATAAATTTTGAATCAGCGGGCACCTCCTCTCCACCCTCTCGCTCAGAATTCCTAGCATCCCCAGTCTCTTGCTCTAAAGCTATCAGGAAGAATAAACGTGCTCTGTCTTCTTCAATTCTGACTTTAAACGGTGTTGTCTATACCGCTAAGGTTTGAAGGCCTGGCTGCCAATACATAGGTGTGGCGGACTTGGACAACTAATCTAAACTTATTGGCCTTGCAAGTGGAGATTTTTCCCTAAAACTGTATCGTAGTAGTTGCGTTTGGAGAAAAGAACAGTGACAGAAGTACTTCAGTGCCATGGTTCAATCATCTCTAGGTACCTAACTTTAGAACCTCATAGCAGAGGTCACTTACCAGGTATATCATAACTCACCTCCCCATACAGTACATGGTGGAAATGTACATTTTTTTCACCTGGTACGTCTATGATTTCAGCAGGGATCCTTAACTGATGATTCACCAGCTGGAATGCCAATGGGGGATGAGAGGGGATGACATACCTAGAGACTAAAGCAAATACCTTAAGCCCCCAAGCAAATGGTCAATTTTTCATAACCTGGATATCCTCTTTCCATCTTTGGTTTGCTTTTCTCTCTTCTGTGAACACGTAGAACAGGACAATTGCTTTCAGCTAAATTCTCCCTTTGTTGCGCCCATACTATGCAGTGGCCTCCCCACCTCTATAATGATTGTCACCATCCTGGGTTTCAAGGTCGAGGGTTACTCCTAGAGACCTGGACTACCATGAGAGGTCTGGTTACTGTCTAAGACTTCTTCCATAAGCAGCAGTAAGAGTTTCAAATCTACTTCGTCGGACTATAGTGGTACTCCCACAACCCACACATTTTCAACTCTGATTTTATTGTTGAGCTTCTCAACTTAAAACTGCTGATGGGACTATACAGTTCCTAAATGATCTAAAATGTTGCATGACGTCCTCCTGAAAAGCAGTTTGGATTGCCAGCAATATCTTCCTGAAGTCCAGTCCTTGAACCTGCCTCTGTTTGCTTCACCTTACTTCATTTATCCATTCAGTTATGAGAATGGTCTATGCCATTGGTGCTTGCACTCAAATCCTACAGTAGATCACATGGGATGGGCTTGCTTTGTCTCAAGGTGTCAGGACAAGGACTGCCGTCTGTCTCACCGTCTCTAAAAATCGTAGTCTAGAAACAGTGGGGGTAAAGATATCCCTCTTCACAGTGACTGTTTTGAGTTGTTCTGCCTTATCGGACATGATGGGTCAGCAGGATCAGTCCTATCGCTGTAAACATAAGGTCAAGAGGAGTTGTAGGCACCCAGGGACCACCCTCTGCAGTAACTCAGAGGATGGTGTCCTAGGACCAGTCTACCCACTTCTCATCCACAGGCCTTGCAGACTATGGGTCTCACGACGAAAATGCTACATCTGGCCCTAAATGCATTGAATACAAGACTACACACCACGGTTAAAAATGCCACAACTAACGTTTCAAACGGCACCGTACACAAGCTACCAACACAGTGGCATCTAATGTTCCGAAAACTTGTTTAAGTGTATATGCAAAGAGGTTTACTTTGACTCCTACTTAGCTGTATGCAACAGTCACTTTTTAAGAAGTTGTAATGCGATTGCTCACACATTAAAATCGTCATCCGTCACCCATATGAAGGCATGTTCTGAGTGCATGGGGCGACCATCATATTTTGAGCCAGGACAAAAAAGAGAAAGTTGAGATAGAAAACGGAGATGAAAGGAGAAACGGAAAGATAAGGAAACAGTGGAAAATGAGAAAGCAGAGATACATAATAACCTGCACCCATGGAACAAAGAGAAAGGAAGTGTAGGTTGCAGGAAGAAAGGGACAGGAAGTGAAATCAAAACCAGGCAGTGTTTGTGATCGACAGCGACATTTGGAACTGAAGGTAGCAGGCTCTAAAAAATAAAATTTGCCCTGGTGCTCCCCTTTCTTTTTGTCACAAATTCTTTAATTTATTCCGGAAATCATTAATTGTAAGGTATGTGACTCCCATTGTAAGAATCTGCACCGCATTAAAAAGAGACCGCACAATATTGTAGAGTACCTATTAATCCTCCACCATCAGGAGGTGATCCTGGAGAATGAAATCTATGAAACAAGCATTCTGGGAGTGTGAACTGTATGCTCTGCTATAGTTTAGATTTACTCTTATCTGTCTGACTTGATAATGCAATACCTAATGTTAAACATGTTGTCCCTTTAGAGGTGATCCTTGCATGGCTATGGAGAGGTGACTCTGTTATTGCTCCTGTGCGACGCCATGTCTAAGACACAGTGCAGCACCTGAGGGCAAAGGAGCAGTACCAGCGGGGAAGTTGAGAGAGCTTTAACAGATGGAGCTGCTGGCATCCTTGACTGGGTGAATGTCGAGCTATGTACACTCCCCTACCTCCTAATCTCAGATGACGGCTGGCATAGTGATGTCCCCCCTAGCCTGCCACTTTAATGAACATTGAGATGTGGAGCCAAGTTCTCAGATGCTGACGGAAGTGAGTGCACTGCTTGGGGTGAATTTAGTGAGCCCAAATGCAAGCTGGTGTTGAGAGGACAGTGCCTGGGTGTGGCAATGGACAGAATCAAGGAGAAATTGGCCCTCATTACAACTTCAGCGGTCTTACAAAAAGACCGGCGAAGCTGCGGGCAGCACCATACCGCCTGTGCTGTCTGTATTTGTGGCTCCCTATTATAACTTTTCCTCTGGGCCAGCAGAAACAGTGTTTCCGTCCGCTGGCCCAGCAGAAAAGTCACATCAACATTGCCGCCGGCTCATAACAGTAAAGTGCACAATGGGGCTGTGCCTGGCGGCCCCTGCATTGCCCATGCCAAGTGCATGGGCAGTGCAGGGGCCCCCAGGGGCACCTCGAGTCTCCCTTACCGGCAGCCTTTTCATGACGATGTTTACCGCCAAGGGCAGGCTGGCGGTTGGGGAATATGACCGCCTGGCGGAAGCCTGGCAGACAGTTGGAGGGGCCGGCGGTATGGGATGGCTAATGCGCCACCGTCATAATCCACTGCCGGTACACACCCAGCCTGTTGGCGGTGTTACCGCCGGTGTACCCCCTTCCCTTTTGCGAATGGGTTACCACCAGTGTGACACTGGTGGTAACTGCGAATTGCTTTGTGACCGCATTCGCGCTCACAAAGCAATTTAGCATAGCAATGCAAGTCGCAAATAGGAAGGGGACACCCCTTCCTATTTGCGAGTCACATTCACAATATCGACTCGCAAATTGGGAATGAGCATTGCAATCGGCATTTTGCATGGCACAAACTGCGATTTTCGCAGTTTGCACCATGCAAAATGCTTGCTACATCTGGCCCATAGTCTCTTGATTGCACAGAAAGAGAGAAAGCACGTGTATATCGCCTCTGACCCCACGTTCCTTCAATGTAAACCACCAGACCTTTTGGCAGGTACTAGACTACTGATATTCTTCGTATATCACATTGCATGATACAGTATTGTAAATTATATAAAGACAATTACATTGAGATGAAACAGGTGGAATGTCACAAACAGAAAGGTATGCTGTCAGGGTTAGATAATTTGATTCACTAACTGTATACGCTGTACAAAGGGCTTTGTCACTTTAAAACACTGTAAACATTTAAGCAAAATATTTAGAGCAAATATAATATAAATTTACAAATTCAATTAGTCTATACACACAGAAGAAGGTTGAGGCTTTTCTCTTTCAGAAATATTTCTGTACCTACTCAGAGCACAGCTGCATTTGGCTGAAGTTTATCAATTTGACAGTTTCGAACATTGTATTCTCACCTGCCCAAAGGGATATTCTTTGTTTAATGGAGACGTTTCTCCCACACTGGAGAAATGTTCTAAGTGTTTCATAATCACAGAATCATACAAGAAGCTCAGCGCAAACAATTTCATTTAATATAAACATTTTAGTGCTCATTATGCTC
The DNA here is from genome assembly GCF_031143425.1 of Pleurodeles waltl. NCBI lineage: Eukaryota > Metazoa > Chordata > Amphibia > Caudata > Salamandridae > Pleurodeles > Pleurodeles waltl. Next base: position 1,273,906,613 of record NC_090440.1, on the reverse strand, counting down.
TGTCAAATCTAATTAAAATGGGCCCGTTTCAGCTGTTCGTATGCACCATCTCATGTGCTTAAGAATTAGCGATAAATTGCATACCAGCTCCCAAAGAAGCATATAACATCAGTTAGGTAAACGTAATGAAAGTGCAATTAAATGCGCAAGCAAATCCCCATGCTTTGAATGTTCGGTGATGTTGTGTAGAATGTATTCAGCAAAACTGTACATCAGTTACAGATAGGAGACCCTGATATGAGTAGAACAACTGAAACAGACCAGTAACATGCGTGCTTTGCTCACACTGTTAATGGATGCAAGGTTGCCTTTTAAACATGATGTGCAAAATTCGCTTGCTCCAAGTTCCAGCATCTCCATATTTTGCGCTTTTGAAACAACTTGAAAGGTGGATTTTGAAGATGTAGTGCAACCGTTTGAATGTACAATTTGTAAAGCATCTGTAGTTCCACATACAAATTCTAATCGCTATGCAAAAGTTCATCTCTTTTTGCATATTTATCACCAAAAAACCTGCTAAAGATTGAAGGTCTGCTACCACCGTGCAGCTGTAGCATCCCCAGCATTTAAAAAACAAAATTGGCAGCAGTTTAATGGCCATCGATCCTGACCGACCCTTTAAACTGCAAATTATAGCGCTCCTTAGGGACACAGGGCCTGATTATAAGTTTGGCGGTCTGTGAACCACCATGGCGACAGCCCGACTGCTGCAGGTCTGATGGTCGGACAGCCGTATCATGAGTTTGGTGGTCGTACCAACAAAAGCTCGCCATGGGTCCGTTCATACCGCCAGGCAGCTCAGACCGCTATAGTAACGAGGAAGCACAAACAGGCCGGCGGAGTACATGTTTTGCCACCGGACCCATTACAAGGATGCACACTGCCAATATGATCATGGTGGCAGAAACAGACAGTATGAAGGGAAACACCCATCTGCAGGAAGCCCCATATGTCCGATGCCGCCATGGAGCCATTCATAAACGTCATGCTGCTGCTGATGCTCATCGTGAGACAACAAAATCAGTGCCACTGTGAATGCCAACAACCGTCTGTACACACACCTACCTGTATCATTAACCTTTAAAACTGTCTGTGGTGCCAGTTTACACATCATGGGGGGTGTTAGACGTGGGGTCTTTGGTTGGCAGTCAGGTTACCCCCTGTCCAAGCAAGGACCCTCACTCTAGTCAGAGTAAAGGAGAATCACACTCAGTTAACCCCCCCTCACCGCCTTGGTAGCCTGGCACAAGCAGGCAGGCTTAACTTAGAGACAATGGGGGTCATTACAACCCTGGCGGTCTTTGACCGCCAGGGCTGTTATGGAGGAAGCACCGCCAACAGGCTGGCGGTGCTTCCAGGGGAATTACGACCGCGGCACAAGCTCCGCGGTCGTACCGCCCGGACCGGCGCTTTCCCGACACATTGGCCCCGGCGCTTTAAATCCCCCAGGGCAGCGCTGCCCAGGGGATTACGAGTCCCCCTCCCGCCAGCCTTTTCATGGCGGTAAGAACCACAATGAAAAGGCTGGTGGAAAGGGGAGTTGTGGGACCCCCTGCCACCGCCCCATGGAGCTTTTCACTGTCTGCTATGAAGACAGTGAAAAGCGCGACGGGTGCAGTTGCACCCGTCGCACAGCCGCAACACCGCCGGCTCCATTTGGAGCTGGCTCCCGTATTGCGGCCCAGCGGGGATCTCATAATAGACCCCGCAGGAGTGCGGCCGCATTGGCGGCCGAGGCCGCCCGCCAAGGTTGTAATGAGGGCCAATGTGTTAAGTATCTGTACAACCACACATAGTAATTCAGTGAACCACTACAAAATGACACAGCTCAGGTTTAGAAAAATCCAAAATATTTTACCTAAATAAACAAGATCAAATACGATACAAATCCACAATATACAGTTTAAAATGCAAATTTAGCACTTAAAAGCAAGAAAACTGTGATTTGAGGTGAAAACACTGCAAGTTGGTAAAACAGAGCATCGTAACAGCGTTGTTTCCTACAATGCGACGCCAATGGCGCTGTTTACGGAGTCGGTCGACCCCCAGGTACAGTACCATCAGAGCAAGTAGAAAACAGGCCTGAGCACGGAGTCGGGGAGAGCAGGTTCACTGGTTCCGATGCGGCATCGGTTATGGTGCCACAGGGCAGAAGGATTGCAGTGGTGTCGGTTCCTCTCCACAGGGCGGTGGAGGTGAGGTGGCATTGGATGCAAAGTCAGTCCCTTGGTTCTAGCAGATGCGAAGTCCGGCGGAGTTACAATGCTTTGGGGTGACCTCACGGGCCGCGCTGAAGTCACAGGGCCTCAGGCGCTGGAATGGAGTTGGATCATCACAGACATTGCACTTATGACACTCCGGTGTCAGCGAAGTTGGGCAGGATCAGCAATTGCAGCAATGTGAGGCATTGTGGTTCCAGGGTAGCGGCATCAGCTCACAGGGTCATCTGATCGGCACTCTTCGAGGTCAACGGCCTCGGGGCAAGCGGCATCGCGGTTCCGGGCAGCGGCGTCCTTTACGAAATTGTACAGGGTCATCTGATGTCGGTAGACTGTTTTTTCCACCAGGAATTCACTTCCAGGGGTCCAGGAACTGGAATAACACCCTCTGGCAGGCTAGAGTCCACAGTAAGGAGACTTAGGTCTGGTTGGTGAAGCCTTTGCTCTCCCTGAGACTCAACAACAGGAGGCAAGCTCTATTCCAAGCCGTTGGAGATTCTTCTCAAGCAAGAATGCACAACAAAGTCCAGTCTTTGTCCCCTTTCACAGGCAGAATCAGGAACTGCAGGATAGCTCCTCAAAGCACAGTCACAGGCAAGGCAGCGCTTCTCCTCAGCTCTTCTCCTTGGCAGAGGTTCCTCTTGATTCTAGAAGTGATCACATTTTCAGGGGGTTTGGGTGCTCTTCTTATATCTCCTTCTGCCTTTGAAATAGTACTACTTCAAAGAGAAGTCTCTGTTTTTTTCAGGATCCTGCCTTGCCTAGGCTGGGCCCCAGACACACACCAGGGGGGTGGAGTCTGAACTGTGTATGGGCAGGCACAGCCCTTTCAGGTGAAAGTGACCACTCCTCCCCTTCCCTCAGCCCAGATGGACCATCAGGATGTGCAAGCTACACCCCAGCTCCCATTGTGTCACTGTCTAGAGGAGAGGTGCAAACAGCCCAACTGTCAAACTGACCCAGACAGGGAATCCACAAACAAGCAGAGTCACAGAATAGTTAAATCAAGAAAATGCTTACTTTCTAAAACTGGTGTTTTCAAACACACAATCTAAAAACCAATTTCACTAAAAGATGTATTTTTAAATTTTGAGTTCAGGGACCCCAAACTCCTGATGTCTATCTGCTCCCAAAGGGAATGTGTGCTTTAAAAATATTTAAAGGCAGCCCCATGTTAACCTATGAGAGAGGTAGGCCTTGCAACAGTGAAAACCGAATTTGGCAGTATTTCACAGTCAGGACCTGTAAAACACATAAGTACATGTCCCACCTTTAATATACACTGCACCCTGCCCAGGGGGTACCTAGGGCCTACCATAGGGGTGCCTTACATGTTTACAAAGGGAAGGCTTAGGCCTGGCAAGTAGGTACGCTTGCCAAGTCGAATTGGCAGTTTAAAACTGCACACACAGACACTGCAGTGGCAGGTCTGAGACATGTTTACAGGGCTACTCATGTGGGTGGCACAACCAGTGCTTCAGGCCTACTGGTAGCATTTGAGCAACAGGCCCAGGGCACCTCTAGTGCACTTTACTAGGGACCTACTGGTCAAATATGACAATCATGGATAAACCAATGAACAATGCAATGCAATTTACACAAAGAGCATATGCACTTTAGCACTGGTTAGCAGTGGTAAAGTGCCCAGAGTCCTAAAGCCAACAAAAACTGGTCATACAAAATAGGAGAAAGGAGGCAAAAAGATTGGAAATGACCCTGCAAAAGGGAAAAGTCCAGCAGGTACATGTATCAGCCTACACACACTCACAAATATTGCTCAACACGAGCACGAACACTGTCACAATATGCCTCATTTGGACAGCACACTTACACTGTACTGCAACATCACACACATACACACAGCCACACACCTCAGGCACAGGGAGACAGAAGACTACACAACATTTTCACACATATCAACAACAATACACCTACAACACATATACAAATACAAATCAAACACTCACATCCACCACTGTCCAGGGACCATTCTCACATACAACACACATATGTATCGATGTGGCCTGCAACACAAACAGCACCACATTAAACCACCCTGCAATCGACACACACATCACACACACACAAACACAGCACAATGGATGCACAATGGCATGCACAAAACACAGAGACACAAAAAGACTAACCCTGCACATTTGGGAGTGGGCCATCTGGGACACCCAGGGAAGGAGACTGCACTGGAACATATATCACTTTCAACAGGCCCATCAAACAACGTGTGCACAGGAATTGCCCTACATGGGTCTCAGGAACAAACAATGTTAAAGCCAAATGTCATGCACATCTGCACAATGAGGAAGGACAAGTCAACAGCGCACATACAACTCCTACTGCATAGGATATACCTCTACATTAACTAACTGCCAGGAACACACACCTAAATGGAGACATGCACAGGCAAATGCAAACTCAGCTAGTACAGCTTAACACACTCCATGTCCACTCAAACAAAAATCCAGCTGACACATAGGTTTTGCTGGCAGCAGTGTCAGGAGTCAAATGAGGGATTTTGCAGTACATGGCAGTCACACCAGCTTCTCCAAGTCCTCTGGTGCTAAGGCTGGGTCCCGATCACCTGCTAGACGTGGCATGATCACTCCAAGAGGTGGAACACAACAGCTCAGGGCGTGGAGGTCTTGCTGACAGCAGTGTCAGGAGTCAAGTGAAGGATTATGCAGAACATTTGTTGAAGTCTGCAAAGTATGCAGCCACCAATGACAGCAGACACAGCCATTGGCCTGCGACTGCCACTGACAACTGTGTTAGCCTATGGCTGTGTCTGCTTCGGTTGCAACCTGCTATTGCCATGACTACTTCTGCCAGCGTTCACAGACGGTTCCTATTGTCCAGTGGAGTAGCTCAGGCAGCTGCCATTTTAGAGGCCAGAAATGTATTAATTGACTCTGAATGATGAACCACTACTCTGAAAATGTTTGTATTTGCAGTAATGAGTGTGTGTCTTGCCCTGCCATGTAGGTCCTACTACCCAAACACCATTGCTGTACATTGATAGGCACATATGGCAATTTGCCCCAACCCCCTCGGCCCTCAAACAAAGGCCATTTTAAAGCTTGGAACATCAAGTCACATTCCAAGTGACATTTTTATTGCATAAAATGTTGGTGACCAGATACATGATGTGTACGCATGTGTTGCAAAGCAAGGTGGTAAAATGTGACTTCTGTGTGATTATCAGTTGTAATGTGTACTGTGTGTCATGTCCACACCTTAATTCATGAGTTGTCACCTTTTGTCATTGACTTGCATCCTGTATGTTTCAAGAGACTTATTTGATAATGGCAATACTTATTATTTGTCATACATAGGTACCCAAGGAGGGGGAGTATCAGACAACTTCCTGTCTACCATCCACTGCAACACCTTCAGACCATGGAAGAATGCCACATCATCCAGATCTACCGTCTGAATAGGCAAACCATCATGGACCTATATTGTCAGTTGGAGACAGACAAGCTGCCTGCCATCCATCATCCAACAAGCATACCACCCATTCCACAAGTCATGGCAGTGTTGCACTTCCTAACCTCAGGGTCCTTCCAAAATACAGTGGCCCTATCTGCTGGGATGCTCCAGCCCATGTTCAGTCTGGTTTTGAAGGATGAACTCTCAGCATTGTTGAAACACCTGGACAGCTATATCTGGTTTCATCAACATGAGGATTTCGCCCACATGAAGGCTGACTTCTATGGTTTGGCACACATTCCACACGTGGTGGGAGCTAATGATGGCATGTGTTGCCTTGGTCCCACCTCATGGCAATGAACACGTGTACCACAACAGAAAGGGCTTCCATTCCACAGCGCAATCCCCCAGCTGATGTCACAGCTGTACCCAGAGAGGGCCTGGCTGGTTGATAAGACACATTTGTCCTGTTTGTGTGTGTGCAATGTCTGCTTTAACAACACAAAAATATGATAGATGTAGTGCTGAACAATGCAAACACTCACCCCCAGTCACAGATCTAGGTTTAATCCATAATTTTTTTACTCACCGTGCCACCCCAGCTTGGACCCAGCCATATGCAAATCAGTCTTGACCCTGTTCCTCATGGGAACAGTCCAGCCCGAATTGCCAGGCCAAGTCCTCCCTGGACCGGAAACAAGCATCCTGGGATTGGTTTCAGAGTATCACCCTTCATCAGCCAGGCTAGCTTGAATCCAGTGGCACAGTGAGCACAGGACCTACGTCTGGGCATACCCTTTCCACTTAGGGCAACTTTAGCAACACAAAAGGATTGTGGACGGAGTGCTGAAAGACGCAAACACTCACCCCAAGTCACAGATCTGGGTTTAATCCATTTTTCTTTTGCTCACCATGCCACCCCAGTTTGGACCCACCCATATGCAAATTAGTCCTGACCCTGTTCCTCATGGGAACAGTCCAGCCCGAATTGCCAGGCAAAGTCCTCCCTGGACCGGAAACAAGCATCCTGGGACCAGTTTCAGGGTATCACCCTTCATCAACCAGGCTAGCTTGAATCTAGTGGCACAGTGAGCAGGGGACCCACGCCTGGGCACAACCTTCCCAATTAGGGCAACTTTAGCACCACAAACGGATGATGGACGGAGTGCTAAACAATGCAAACACTCACCCCAAGTCACAGATCTGGGTTTGATCCATCGTTCTTTTGCTCACCATGCCACCCCAGTTTGGACCCAGCCATATGCAAATCAGTCTAGACCCAACATACATCAACACGGACACGAGCACTGTCACAATATGCCCCGTTTGGACAGCACACTTACACTGCACTGCAACATCAAACACATACACACAGCCACACACCCCTGGCACAGGGAGACAGAAGGTTACACAATATTTTCTCACACATCAACAACAACACAACTACAACACATATACAAATACAAATCAAACACTCACATCCACCACTGGCCAAGGACCATTCTCACATACAACACACATATCTATCTATGTGGCATGCAACACAAACAGGGCCACCATTAAACCACCCTGCAATGGACACACACATCACACACACACACAGCACAATGGAAGCACAATGGCATGCACAAAACACAGAGACACAAAAAGACAAAGAACAACATGCCAACTAACCCTGCACATTTGGGAGTGGGCCATTTGGGACTCCGAGGGAAGGAGACTGCACTGGAACATATATCACTTTCAACAGGCCCCTCAAACAACATGTGCACAGGAATTGCCTTACGTGGGTCTCAGAGACAAACAATGCTAAAGCCAAATGTCATGCACATCTGCACAATGAGGAAGGGCAAGTCAACCGAGCACATACAACTCCTACTGCATGGGACATAGCTCTACAGGAACTAACTGCAAGGAACACACACCTAAATGGAGACATGCACAGGCAAATGCAAACTCAGCTAGTACAGCTTAACACACTCCATGTCCACTCAAACAAAAATCCAGTTGACACACAGGTTTTGCTGGCAGCAGTGTCAGGAGTCAAATGAGGGATTTTGTGGAACATGGCTGTCACACCAGCTTCTCCAACTTCTCTGGTGAGAAGGCTGGGTCCCGGTCACCTGCTGGACATGGCATGATCACTCCAAGAGGTGGAACACAACAGCTCAGGGCATGGAGGTCTTGCTGACAGCAGTGTCAGGAGTCAAGTGAAGGATTATGCAGAACATTTGTTGAAGTCTGCAAAGTATGCAGCCACCAATGACAGCAGACACAGCCATTGGCCTGTGACTGCCACTGACAACAGCGTTAGCCTATGGCTGTGTCTGCTTCGGTTGCAACCGGCTACTGCCATGACTACTTCGCCAGCGTTCATGGACGGTTCTTCTTGTCCAGTGGAGTAGCTCAGGCAGCTGCCATTTTAGAGGCCAGAAATGCATTATATAACACCGTATGATGCACCACAACTCTGAAAATGTTTGTATTTGCAGTAATGAGTGCTTGCCTTGTCCTGCCATGTAGGTCCTACTACCCAAACACCATTATTGTACATTGTTAGGCACATATGGCAATTTGCCCCAACCCCCTCCCCCCAGAAACAAAGGCCATTTTAAAGCTTGGAACATCAAGTCACATTTCAAGTGACATTTTTATTGCATAAAATGTTGGTGACCAGATACATGATGTGTACGCATGTGTTGCAAAGCAAAGGGGTAAAATGTGACTTCTGTGTGATTATCAGTTGTAATGTGTACTGTGTGTCATGTCCACACCTTAATACATGAGTTGTCACCTTTTATCATTGACTTGCATCCTGTATGTTTCAAGGGACATATTTGATAACGACAATACTCATTATTTGTCATACATAGGTACCCTAGGAGGGGAAGTATCAGACAACCTCCTGACTACAATCCACTGAAACACCTTCAGTCCATGGAAGAATGCCACATCATCCAGATCTACCGTATGAATAGGCAAACCATCATGGACCTATATTGTCAGTTGGAGACAGACCAGATGCCTGCCATCTATCATCCAACAAGCATACCACCAATTGCACAAGTCATGGCAGTGTTGCTCTTCCTAACCTCAGGGTCCTTCCAAAATACAGTGGCCCTATCTGCTGGGATGCTCCAGTCCATGTTCAGTCTGGTTTTGAAGGATAAACTCTCAGCATTGTTGAAACACCTGGACAGCTACATCCGGTTTCCTCAACGTGAGGATTTCGCCCAAAGGAAGGCTGACTTCTATGGTTTTGCACACATTCCACATGTGGTGGGAGCTAATGATGGCACACGTTGCCTTGGTCCCACCGCATGGCAATGAACACGTGTACCGCAACAGAAAGATCTTCCATTCCATCAATGTCCAGGTTGTTTGTTTAGGGAATCACTCCATTTCACAGATTTGGGCCTGTTTTCCTGATTCAGTCCATGATGCCTTCATTATGCGTAAGAGCGCAATCCCCCAGCTGATGTCACAACTGTACCCAGAGAGGACCTGGCTGGTTGGTAAGTAACATTTTTCCTGTTTGTGTGTGTGCAATGTCTGCTTTAGCAACACAAAAGGATGATGGACAGAGTGCTGAACAATGCAAACACTCCCAGGCTTATGCAAATCAGCCTTGACCCTGTTCCTCATGGGAACAGCCCAGCCCAAACTGCCAGGCCAAGTCCTCCCTGGACTGGAAATAAGCATCCTGGGACCGGTTTCAGGGTATCACCCTTCATCAATCAGGCTAGCTTGAATCCCATGAGGAACAGGGTCAAGACAAATTCGCATATGGCTGGGTCCAAACTGGGGTGGCATGGTGAGCAAAAGAACTATGGATTAAACCCAGATCTGTGACAGGGGGTGAGTGTTTGCAATGTTCAGCACTCCGTCAATCATCCTTTTGTGTTGCTGCAATGTCTGCTGCAACAAATCCGATGAGATGGACTCAGAGTTGCTCATATGTCCAATTCCATCACAGGGGACTCTGCATACCCAAACAGTCCATGGTTGTTGATGCCAGTGAGGAATACAACTACACCAGTAGAAGTCTGCTTCAACTATGCCCATCAAAGAACACAACACTTCGTGGAGAAGGCTTTTGGACTCCTGATGGCCAAATTTAGGTGTCTGGACAAGACAGGTGGAGCCCTCCTCTACTCAACAGAAAAAGTGTGTAAGATCATTTTGGCCTGCTGCATGCTCCACAACATTGCCCTATATAGGAACATCCCACACATCCCAGATGAAGGGGAGCGAGCAGTGCCCGGTGGGAATCCTGAAATGCCAAGTGACAGTGATGAGGAGAAGGTGAAGCCTTGCAGGTAGATCTCATCAATCACTACTTTACCTGAGTATATGTAATGTGATGTGATTACTGTGACTGTTTTATGAACTGTAGTTGTCAGGATGTGTGGAGTAGGGGTTTTTTCCAAAAGAGAGGGGATATCATGCTTTGCGATATACAGGCAAGGGTTACTTGCTAAGTCTGATGTGAATATGTCACTACCTTGATTATCTGCTGGGTTTGTGTCAGTCTCATTTTAATGTAAGTGTATCAACTGATGTTTGATATGAGCTTTTGATCATTGGTATGAATTTCCAACCTAAACTCCTTGTATTGGTTCTATGCAGGTACCTTCATCCTGATAGACTCATGTGGGCATTTCAGAGTTGTGACATTGGCAAGTATCTGATGCTGTTCTGACATGGGAAGTAGACATGGATTGATCCAAGTATTGTTGGCCACAGATTTGGGGTGTATAAGTCCTGTGGCAAACCTGCTTTCACAGTGGGTACGTGGAAGTCTGAAGTGCACAATACACAGGTTTGATGCGGTGTGTTGGGCCATTTGTCTCATGTGTGTGATCATATGGCTTTGAGGTATGTTGTCATCAAGTGTAATCCATGCATTCTCTCTTCACATTGTGTAGACAATGGTCTTGTACGACATGTATGTAGCTGTAGATGTGTTTCATCCCTGCACCCCACAGTGTCTGTGGCACAACACTGACATTGGTTTGTGTCATACCACCAGAGTCTTGATCATGGTATTGGGGTGGACCTATGATCACGGATTGGTGTACTGTAGTCTGTCTGTGCCATTGCTTATTTTATGTTGGCAGAACTGTTTTGGTATGTGATAAGGCTCAAGCTGGTGACAAAATCCACAAATCTATTAGCCCATTCTTCAGGATGGGGTCTGACAAAGCCCTTTCTTCCGCAATATGGGGAGCTGTACATTGGTATATCTAGCCGGACTCACTATGGTGCATCTATTCTTGGCTGTGATGGTCCAGATATTTTGACAGCCTATATGCTGTACATTGCAATAAAATGTTTTATGTGACCAGACAATTGTATCATTGAATGGCTAGTATCCCTCAGCATGGCACTATCTGTGTCAGATCCCTCCTTCCATTACCATCTTGTGTTTTCCTCATGTGCATCACATGGGCTTACATCTCAACATTTCAACATGTGGAACAGAAGCAAGCAGGCAATGAATTTCTGATAGCTGAGTTTCTGATAGATGAATTTCTGATACGTGAGTTTATTGACATAGGTGTAGGAAACAATAAAGTCATGCAACACAAAAGGAATGTGAAGGGATCAGTCATGGTGGATGTCATCATTTTATTAGCTGCCACAACATTTGAAGTCCAAAGTCCAGTGTCCTACTACCATGAAAATGGAAGGTGGTTGAAGAACTGTCAACACAGTGAATCTATGGCACACAAAGGATTTCCCTGCAGGAAGAGGTGACTTGCTGGCAGTGGTTCGTGTCTTACCATCCAATGCTTCTGGATTATTGGCTGGATGTCCCCGCTTGCAGGGGGTTCTGCTGCTACAGAGGCAGGAGTGTCTGAGGTGGGACCTTCCCCTGACAGGGCCTCCCTTCCAGAAGGAGGTCAAATGAAGGGGTGTGGTGTTACTCACAGTCCCTAATCAGGGTACTGCTTATCTCCATGAATAGGGCAGGAAGGCATTTGTGGTCACCCACTTTTCCAATGACTCACAATGAAATTCCCTCTGCAAATGCTTCATTTCCCTGAGTTTGGTAAGTATCTGGCCCATCGCACCTTGGGATTCTTGATAGGTTTCCAAGACTTGGCTGTCATGGCCAGGACCATTCCCAGTGGCCTCATGCCGCTCGCCCACAACATCCCTCCTATGCACCCAACCTTGACATGCCTGCGTTCTTGCAGCAGATTGCTCCCTACCACTGATTCCAGGACCATCATTGTCGGAGGTGTGAAGCTGTGACTAAGGATCCTGGACTGAGGGGCACAAGATTGTCACTGCCCCATGGATACAGGTTGGGGAGGAGGGCAAACGGCTGTCTGCAATGTTGATGCAGCTGGGCTGGGAGGACTCAATGTAGCCATGGTGAGGCTCACTGATGTTGTCTGACCAGGTTGCCCTGATGGCCCAGAACCATTCTCAATGTCCAAACGTGCAGTGTTGTCCTCTCTGAGGGCTTCATCCATGAGGGTAGAGGTAGTCTCTTCAGTGTTCTCGGGGTCCCCAGTGGCAGCTCGAACTGTTGATGTGAGAGATACAATGTTACAGGTTGTACACTAATAGTTGACAATGACATTTAGCAAAGACTGTGTACACATTGGATTGGTAGGTTTCCCTTATGTGACACGTACACATGGTATAAATTGTATTGGCCTGACATTTGTGAAACCTATCAATTCCATTTCACCAAACCAGCTGCAGGATGTATAGACTCACTAGTACTTGGGAGGATATGCATAGATTTACATCTTGCCACCAGTGCAGGCAAACCAGTGGCTGGGCAGGATGTGGCTTTGATCCTTTTAAGGCCCAGTTGACTGTTCGGCAGGCAGACCCAGCACTTTGTTGTGAATGTGTTTGGAGTCATCATGTCGTCACAGCATTGTTACTATGTCTATTGCCAATACCATTCAGGTAATGCACCTTCAGACCTTTGGTTCTTGTGTTTTACTCACACAGGTCGAGCTGTCCTTCCTGTCCACAATATTTTGATCGTGGATTAGCTGCCAAAGATGCATCTAGGTGGTTAGCCACATCACAGAGTGTACCATGATCTATATCTTGGTCCCTCCCAGGTGAGTACATTTCATTTGTGAGTTCACAGACATATGCATTATTGCATACGGACACTGGCCTCGTGATTGGAGTTACACTGACTGGCCATCCTGGGATTTACAGTCATGTTACACAAAGTCCTACACACAGTATATGTAACTCATCCCCCCAGGTGAGTTGACTTCCATTGTGCGTTAACAAACATGGATATTTGAACAGATGCACACTGGGCTTGTGCTTGGAGATGGAGAGACATAGGGCCTGATTATGACCCTGGCGGACGGCGGAGGCCGTCCGCCAAGGTACCGCCGCTGAATGACCACACCGCGGTCAAAAGACCGCGGCGGCCATTTAGACATTTCCTCTGGGCCAGCGGGCGCTCTCCAAAAGAGCGCCCGCCGGCCCAGAGGAAATGCCCCTGCAACGAGGACGCCGGCTCAGAATTGAGCCGGCGGAGTTGCAGGGGTGCGACGGGTGCAGTTGCAACCGTCGCGTATTTCAGTGTCTGCTTAGCAGACACTGAAATACTTTGCGGGGCCCTCTTACGGGGGCCCCTGCCGTGCCCATGCCATTGGCATGGGCACGGCAGGGACCCCCCGGGGCCCCGCGGCACCCCCTACCGCCATCCTGTTCCTGGCGGGCGAACCGCCAGGAACAGGATGGCGGTAGGGGGTGTCAGAATCCCCCATGGCGGCGCAGCAAGCTGCGCCGCCTTGGGGGATTCTAAGGGCAGCGGTAAACCGGCGGGAGACCGCCGGTTTGCCTCTTCTGACCGCGGCCGAACCGCCGCGGTCAGAATGCCCTGCGGGGCACCGCCGGCCTGTCGGCGGTGCTCCCGCCGACCCTGGCCCCGGCGGTCTTGTACCGCCGGGGTCAGAATCACCCCCATAGCCTCTTGGCCTTAGCAGTCATGTCACTCCGTGTACTTCATGCACCTGTTATATGTCATCCCCCAGGTGAGTGGACTTCATGTATAAATTCCAAAAGAAGGGTATATTTGCAAGTGTACACTAGACTGGTGGTTGGAGTGGCAGTAAGGGAGCCTCTGTAATTTCCAGCTGTTTTATCTCATGTATTACACACACTATACTTATGGTTTCCTCCCAGGTAAGTACACTTCAATGATGATTTGGCACACGTGTATTTTGGGGATGTGAGAAAGTAGCATCTTTCTAGCATGGTTACCCCCACTTTTGGCCTGTTTGTTATTGTGCGTCAGTGTGTTTTTATTGTCTGACAGGGATCCTGCTAGCCAGGACCCCAGAGCTCATAGTTAAAACCCCATTTGTCAGTGTGTTTTGCCTGTCTCAATGGGATCCTGCTAGCCAGACCCAAGTGCTCATAGTTTGTGGCCTATATGTTTGTTGTCAGTAGTGCTTAATTGTGTCACTGAAGTTCTGCAAACAAGAACTTCAGTGCTTATGCTCTCACTGCTTCCAAATTAGTCACTATAGTTTAGTGACTTCATATTCCAAATCCAATTGGCACACTTGATCCCCCCCTTATAAGTCCCTGTAATATGGTACCTAGGTACCCAGGGCATTGGGGTTCCAGGAGATCCTTATGGGCTGCAGCATTTCTTTTGTCATCCATAGGGAGCTCAGACAAATATTACACAGGACTGTCACTGTAGCCTGAGTGAAATAACATCCACGTTATTTCACAGCCATTGTACACTGCACTTACGTGACTTATAAGTCACCTATATGTCTAACCCCCACTTAGTGAAGGTTAGGTGCAAAGTTACTAAGTGTGAGGGCACCCTGGCAATAGCCAAGGTGCCCCCACATTGTCCGGGGCAATTTCCACAGACTTTGTGAGTGCGGGATACCATTACACACATGCACTACATATAGGTCAATACCTGTTTGTAGCTTTACAATGGTAACTCTGAATATGGCCATGTAACATGTCTAAGATCATGGAATTGTCCACTCATGCCAAATCTGGTATTGGGGTGCCAATTCCATGCATCCCCGGGGCTCCAGCATGGACCTTGGGTACTGCCAAACTAGCTCTCTGGGATTTTCACTTCAGGTACCACTGCTGCCAACCCACAGACAGGCTTCTGCCCTCCTGGGGTCTGAGCAGTCCAGTCCCAGGAAGGCAGAGCAAAGGATTCCCTCTGAGAGAGGGTGTTACACCCTCTCCCTTTGGAAATAGGTGTTAAGGGCCTGAGAGGAGCAGCCTCTCCTGGCCTCTGGGAATGCTTGGAAGGGCACAGATGGTGCCCTCCTTGCATAAATCAGTCTACACAGGTTCAGAGATCCCCCAGCCCCAGCTCTGGTGCGAAACTGGACAAGGGAGAGGGGAGTGACCACTGCCCTGTCCATAACCACCCCAGAGGTGGTGCCCATGGCTCCTCCAGTGTGTCCCAGACCTCTGCCATCTTGAATGCAGAGGTGTGAGGGCACAATGGAGGCCTCTGAGTGGCCAGTGCCAGCAGGTGACGTCAGAGACCCCTCCTGATAGGTGCTTACCTGGCTAGGTGGCCAATCCTCCTCTGAGGGATATTTAGGGTCTCTCCTGTGGGATAACGAATGCAAGAGCTCACCAGAGTTCCTCCGCATCTCCCTCTTTGACTTCTGCCAAGGATCGACCGCTGACTGCTCCAGGACGCCTGCAAAACCGCAACAAAGTAGCAAGAAGACTACCAGCAACATTGTAGCACCTAATCTTGTCGGCTTTCTCGACTGTTTCCTCGTGGTGCATGCTCTGAGGGCTGTCTGCCTTCACCCTGCACTGGAAGCCAAGAAGAAATCTCCTGTGGGTCAACGGAATCTTCCCCCTGATAACGCAGGCACCAAACTTCTGAATCACCGGTCCTCTGGGTCACCTCTCATCTTGATGAGCATTGTCCCTGGAACACAGGAGCTGGATCCAAGTGACCCCGACAGTCCAGTGGTCCTTCTTTCCAAATTTGGTGGAGGTAAGTCCTTGCCTCCTCACGCCAGACAGTAATCCTGTGTACTGCATGATCTGCAGCTGCTAGGGCTTCTGTGCATGTTTGCAAGGAATCCTTTGTGCACAACATAGCCCAGGTCCCCAGTGCTCTGTCCTGCATTGCTCAACCGGCTTCGTGGGACCCTCCATTGTAGTGTTGAGATGACCGCCGTGCTCAGATTTCTTGAATGCTGGTTCAAGTGCTTCTGCGGGTGCTGTCTGCTTTTGTGTGGTCTCTCTGTATTGCTGAGCGCCCACTCTCTCTCCTCCTCCAAGGGGCGACCTCCTGGTCCTTCCTGGGCCTGGGCAGACCCAATTTTCTTCAACTGGGACCTTTGCAGCTAGCAAGGCTTGTTTGCGGTCTTTCTGCGTGGAAACAACTCTGCATCCTCCAGCACACCGTGGGACATCTTCTGTACAAAGCGGAAGTTCCTGGCATCTTCCGTTGTTGCAGAATCTTCAGCTTCTTCCACCTGGAGGAAGCCATTTTGCACCTTCATCCGGGGTTTAGTGGGCTACTGCCCCCCTGGACACTTTCATGACTCCTGGACTTGGTCCCCTTTCTTTGCTCACGTCAAGGAATCCTTCTTCAGTGCTTTGCAGTCAGTTGTTGTCCTTGCAGAATCTCCTATCATGACTTTAGTGTGTTTCTGGGGAAGTAGGGTAACTTTACTCCTACTTTTCAGGGTCTTGGGGTGGGGTATCTTGGACACCCTTAGGGTTTTCTTACACTCCCAGCGACCCGCTACACACTACACTAGGCCTGGGGTCCCTAAGTGGTTCACATTCCATTTTCTTAGTATATGGTTTGTGTTGCCACTAGGCCTACTGCATCCTATAGCATTCTATTGTGTTTTTTACTGTTTGCACTATTCTGTGACTATTTACTTACCTGATGTTGGTCTCTAGTGTATATATTGTGTATAATACGTATCTCCAGAAGGATTATTGCCTCTAAGATATTTTTGGCCTTGTGTCACTAAAATAAAGTACCTTTATTTTCAGTAACACTGAGTATTTTCTTTTATTGTGTATAAGTACTGTGTAACTATAGTGGTATTGCAGGAGCTTTGCATGTCTCGTAGTTCAGCCTAAGCTGCTCTGCTACAGCTACGTTTAGACAACCTAAGTTGCTAGAACACTGACTATATTTCACTAATAAGGGATAATTGGACCTGGTATAAGGTGTAAGAACCTAGGGTTCCCACTACAAACTAGGCCAGCCTCCTACAGGGAAGGACACTGTTTTGTTGTTTGGAGTTGGGAGAACAGTGCCTGCAGTGAGTTGCCATCCTGTCACTCTCACTGCTCCCCAATACCTGACAGATGCTTATCCCCTCAGTGAGTACACATCATATGAGATTTAAAAGCATTGTGGACTTCAAAGAAGAGGGCATTGTTCTGGTGTATATAGTGACAGAACCAGCACCTCCTGGCCTTTGCAGTCCTGTCACTGCCTGTACTATACAAATCAAAAAATCCCCCCTAGGCAAGTGTAGTGTGTAGAGGGGCGCTGGGAGTGTAAGAAAACCACAAAGGTGAGTAAAATACCCTACCCCAGAGCCCAGGAAAGTAGGAGTAAAGTACTGCAAGTTTCCTCAGGACACACTACAAGTCATCATAAGAGTTATTGCAAAAATCAAGGAAGACTGCAAGCAACAAATAGTGGATTCCTGGACCTGAAGACCTGTGAAGAGAGGAGACCAATTCCAGAAGTCGCAGAAGATTCCAGGAAGGACAGGAGCCCCTGCCAACCTAAAAGATGGTGCAAAGAGGATTCTCCAGTTAGAAGAAGTCTGCAGAAGAGCACCAAAGAAGATGGCTTTGGGTTCCTGTGTGATGCAAGAGATGTCCCACGTCAAGATGTTAGATGCAGGCAACTTACAGTGCTGGATTCGTTCAACAAGCCTTGGTTCAAGCAATGTTACGATTTATATAAAAATGGCACTGCCTGGATCCAGTAGGGACTTGGGGGCCTCAACTCAGACTGAGGAGGCAGAGGGGGCTCCCAACACTGGAGAGAGCCCACTGATGGTAAGGCAGCACCCACGGGAGTCCCAGGACATGAGGAAAAAGAAGTGGCAAATTGCAATTAGTGCAGCACAACAAAAGAAGGTCCCGCACTGCTGGAGAACAACTCAGCGAGTTGTGCATCACAGGATGGAGTGCTGGGGACCTGGGCTATGCTGTGTACAAAGGATTCTTGCAAATAGTGCACATAGGTCTCAGGAGCTAGAGATGACGTGGTGCACAGGGTAACTGTCGCAAACCGGGAAGGCAAGATCCTACCTCTGCCAAATTTGGACAGCTGGGCATTAGGACAGTCTGAGTCAAAGGGGTCCATCCCCTGTGTTCCAGGGAGCACACTCATCGCCAGGAGAGGAGTCCCAGAGAACGGGTCGTCGTCTTGGAAAATGCCTGCTGGAGCAGGTAAGCGACTCCGACACTCCATGGGAGATTCCTTTGGTTCTTCTGGTGCAGGGTGAAAGCAGGGAGTCTTCAGAGCATGCACACCTTGGAAACTGTTGCAGTTGTTGGCTGGAGCTGAAGTTGCAACATCACAATAGTCTTTGTGGATACTTTGTTGCAGTTACAGCGGTTCCTGGAGCAGTCTGAGGTTGATTTGATGGTCAGAAGCTGAAGCAGAAGTTGCAGAGGATTCCTTGTGGAAACTTGCAAGCTGAATCTGGAGAGGAACCCACAGGAGAAAACCTAAATAGCCCTGAGAGGGGGATTGGCTACCTAACCAGGTATGCATCTATCAGAAGGGGTCTCTGACGCCACTTGCTGGCACTGGCCACTCAGAGATCTCCAGAGTGTCCCCACACCTTGGAAAACAAGATGGCTAATGCCAGGGACACACTGGAGGAGCTCTGGGCACCACCCAAGATCACTGACCCCAGAGGGCTTGCTAAGGAGGAGGACTGCTGGATCTGCAGCAAGATCCACAAGAAGGTACCTGGCAGTGATCCAAAGAACGGTGGTTCAGGTTCATCCCAACAAAGTGAAGGGGAGGTCAAGGGAGACCCAGGCAAGTCCCAGTGTAAGAGGGAAGGAAAGGGTTTAAATGTCACTTCTGAGAAGAAGGAGGGAGATTGTGGTGGGCGGTGGCCCAGGGCATCCCATTTTCAACCCTAGTTTCCCCTGGGCTGTACACCAGCTAAGTGTGTAGGGTGACTCCAGCCCATGGTAGGACTCCTTCGGCACCTATGGCTCTGGTATTCCTAGAGTTGGGTGGGGAGGTGGACCAGAGAAGGGTCAAAGTTAGTCTCCAGATGCTCATAGAATGCCTTCTGGAAAATATGCTACCACTGGTGTGAGGGGAACTGGGAGGGGCGGCTGCACACAGGTATCCTAACAGTTCAATTTTCTAGATGTACTACTCCCAAGCAGAAGGTACAGGACCCCAGATGAAGAAGCGGGGTGAGGGAGAACTCACCACTGTCGTCTTCTGTTCAGCCTCAGGGTACAGACCTTAGGGTTGATGACCAGTTTCAGGATATCACCCCTGAACTGGTGGGAGGTAGGGTGGAAGAAGGGTACAAGGCATCTGGGGCTACTGTCCCCCACTCTGACAAACTATAGAGGTCAGACACTCCTAGATGGCTTGGGGCCAGATTGGTGACACAGACAGCTGTCAGTGGGCTCTGTTGGTAGTTGTCCTTGCAGACAGAGTTTTCCCTGGGTTGTGGAGAGACATGAAACCCAAGGGGTGGAGCGGCCCACATCATTTTGTCGGCCATGGTGGTACTGTCTGACTACTGGGGATGCTTCTATGAGCGAGTTAAGGCTAGGTGCTGCACAGATGGAGTCTACAGATGAGGGGAAGGGTTCCCAGTGGGTCAGGTCAGTGGCTCAGAAGAGTATAGGCAGAAGGATCCAACTGGATTCAGGGAGGCATAGAATTGACATATGTCCCTGCAGTAGTGGCCCATTGTCTATGCTCTATCGCCCAAAGCACGGAGGTCCATCTAGGTACTGATTAGTCTACCCTGGCTTTAAGCTGGAGTGGGTAGCGTTGAACCTGACTCTTTCTGCAAGGTCGTCCCCAAACTTTTTTGCCTTCTTCCTTCCTTTTTTGGGGTGAATTCCTTTATACTGGCTTTAGGATTCTGTGCACTTTACCACTGTCAACCGGCGCTAAAGTGCAGGTGCTCTGTATTCTAAAACAGTGTAACATTGATGTATCCTCAATTGACATGTTTAATTTAATTGTAAGTCTCTGCAATGCAGTATATGTACCCAGGGCCTATAAATCAAATGCTACTAGTGGCCTGCAGCACTGATTGTGCCGCCCACTCCAGTAGCCCCTTAAACATGTCTCAGGCCTGCCACTGCAGAGCCCTTGTGTGCAGTTTTAACTATAATTTCGTACCCACTTGCCAGGCCAATACGTTCCTTTCTATTACACATAAAGCACCCCTAAGGTAGGCCTTAGTTAGACCCAAGAGCAGGGTACAATGTGTTTGAAAAGTTGGACATGTACTTTTAAGTTTAACATGTCCTGGAAGTGAAAGACTACTAAATGTGTTTTTCACTACTGCA
Source organism: Pleurodeles waltl (assembly GCF_031143425.1). Classification (NCBI taxonomy): domain Eukaryota; kingdom Metazoa; phylum Chordata; class Amphibia; order Caudata; family Salamandridae; genus Pleurodeles; species Pleurodeles waltl. Next base: position 1,273,886,388 of record NC_090440.1, on the reverse strand, counting down.
AGGCCTATCGCTCCCATAGGTTAACATCGGGGTAACCTTTAAGTGTAACTTTGTAGGAAAGTACCATCTTGCCTGGCATGTTACCCCCATTTTTCACTGTATATATGTTGTTTTAGTTGTATGTGTCACTGGGACCCTGCCAGCCAGGGCCCCAGTGCTCATAAGTGTGCCCTGAATGTGTTACCTGTGTTATGACTAACTGTCTCACTGAGGCTCTGCTATCCAGAACCTCAGTGGTTATGCTCTCTCATTTCTTTCCAAATTGTCACTAACAGGCTGGTGACCAATTTCACCAATTAACATTGGCATACTGGAACACCCTTATAATTCCCTAGTATACGGTACTGAGGTACCCAGGGTATTGGGGTTCTAGGAGATCCCTATGGGCTGCAGCATTTCTTTTGCCACCCATAAGGAGCTCTGACAATTCTTACACAGGCCTGCCACTGCAGCCTGAGTGAAATAACGTCCACGTTATTTCACAGCCATTTACCACTGCATTTAAGTAACTTATAAGTCACCTATACGTCTAACCTTTACCTGGTAAAGGTTAGGTGCAAAGTTACTTAGTGTGTGGGCACCCTGGCACTAGCCAAGGGGCCCCCACATTGTTCAGGGCAAATTCCCCAGACTTTGTGAGTGCGGGGACACCATTACACGTGTGCACTACACATAGGTCACTACCTATGTGTAGCTTCACAATGGTAACTCCGAATATGGCCATGTGACATGTCTATGATCATGGAATTGCCCCCTCTATGCCATCCTGGCATAGCTGGCACAATCCTATGATCCCACGGGTCTCTAGCACAGACCCGGGTACTGCCAAACTGCCTTTTCAGGGGTTTCACTGCAGCTGCTGCTGCTGCCAACCCCTCAGACAGGTTTCTGCCCTCCTGGGGTCCAGCCAGGCTTGGCCCAGGAAGGCAGAACAAAGGACTTCCTCAGAGAGAGGGTGTTACACCCTCTCCCTTTGGAAAAAGGTGTTAAGGCAGGGGAGGAGTAGCCTCCCCCAGCCTCTGGAAATGCTTTCATGGGCACAGATGGTGCCCATTTCTGCATAAGCCAGTCTACACCGGTTCAGGGACCCCTCAGCCCTGCTCTGGCGCGAAACTGGACAAAGGAAAGGGGAGTGACCACTCCCCTGACCTGCACCTCCCCTGGGAGGTGCCCAGAGCTCCTCCAGTGTGCTCCAGACCTCTGCCATGTTGGAAACAGAGGTGCTGCTGGCACACTGGACTGCTCTGAGTGGCCAGGGCCAGCAGGTGACGTCAGAGACTCCTTCTGATAGGCTCCTTCAGGTGTTGCTAGCCTATCCTCTCTCCTAGGTAGCCAAACCCTCTTTTCTGGCTATTTAGGGTCTCTGCTTTGGGGAATTCCTTAGATAACGAATGCAAGAGCTCATCAGAGTTCCTCTACATCTCTCTCTTCACCTTCTGCCAAGGAATCGACTGCTGACCGCGCTGGAAGCCTGCAAAACTGCAACAAAGTAGCAAAGACGACTACTGCAACTCTGTAACGCTGATCCTGCCGCCTTCTCGACTGTTTTCCTGGTGGTGCATGCTGTGGGGGTAGTCTGCCTCCTCTCTGCACTAGAAGCTCTGAAAAAATCTCCCGTGGGTCGACGGAATCATCCCCCTGCAACCACAGGCACCAAAGAACTGCATCACTGGTCCCTTGGGTCTCCTCTCAGCACGACGAGCGAGGTCCCTTGAATCCAGCAACTCTGTCCAAGTGACTCCCACAGTCCAGTGACTCTTCAGTCCAAATTTGGTGGAGGTAAGTCCTTGCCTCCCCACGCCAGACTGCATTGCTGGGAACTGCGTCTTTTGCAGCTACTCCAGCCTCTGTGCACTTCCGGCGGAAATCCTTTGTGCACAGCCAAGCCTGGGTCCACGGCACTCTAACCTGCATTGCACGACCTCCTGAGTTGTCCTCCGGCGGCGTGGGACTCTCTTGTGCAACTTCGGGTGAGCACCCTTTCACTCCACTTTGTAGTGCCTGTTCCGGCACTTCTCCGGGTGCTGCTTGCTTCTAAGAGGGCTCCTTGTCCTGCTGGACACCCCCTCTGTCCCCTGAAGCAATTGGCGACATACTGGTCCCTCCTGGGCCACAGCAGCATCCAAAAAACCATAACCGCACGATTTGCAACTAGCAAGGCTTGTTTGCAGTCTTTCTTCAGGAAAACACTTCTGCACGACTCTCCACAGTGTGGGACATCCATCCTCCAAAGGGGAGGTTTCTAGCCCTTGTCGTTCCTGCAGAATCCTCAGCTTCTACTGTCCAGTAGCAGCTTCTTTGCACCCACAGCTGGCATTTCCTGGGCATCTGCCCTCTCTCGACTTGATCGTGAATTTTGGACTTGGTCCCCTTGTTCCCCAGGTACTCTCGTCTGGAAATCCATTGTTGTTGCATTGCTGGTTTTGGTCTTTCCTGCAGAATTCCCCTATCACGACTTCTGTGCTCTTTGGGGAACTTTAGTGCACTTTGCACTTACTTTTCAGGGTCTTGGGGTGGGCTATTTTTCTAACCCTCTACAAGGTCACATAGGTTTGGGGTCCATTCGTGGTTCGCATTCCACTTTTGGAGTATATGGTTTGTGTTGCCCCTATCCCTATGTGCTCCCATTGCATCCTATTGTAACTATACATTGTTTGTACTGTTTTCTAAGACTATACTGCATATTTTTGGTATTGTGTACATATATCTTGTGTATATTTGCTATCCTCATACTGAGGGTACTCACTGAGATACTTTGGCATATTGTCATAAAAATAAAGTACCTTTATTTTTAGTATATCTGTGTATTGTGTTTTCTTATGATATTGTGCAAGTGACACTAGTGGTACTGTAGGAGCTTCACTCGTCTCCTAGTTCAGCCTAAGCTGCTCTGCTAAGCTACCATTATCTATCAGCCTAAGCTGCTAGACACCCTATACACTAATAAGGGATACCTGGGCCTGGTGCAAGGTGTAAGTACCCCTTGGTACTCACTACAAGCCAGTCCAGCCTCCCACAAACCTCCAATTGAAAACAGATAAAAATTTGGAGTTTGGTGTCTCTGGACTCACAATTTATAATCACAGCTTATGGTGAAGATGGATTTTAAATTGTAAATCTAAAAATGTCCCTTTAGAAAGTTGCAATTTTCTTACTTTAACCATTCGGGGAAGGCCATGTAGAGTGCCTGGAGCCAGGGAACAAAGGACAGGGACCTTGCGCACTTCAAAGGCCCCTCTTTGAAGTCTCCCGCACTTCAAAGGGTCAACTGGGTGTAAGTACTAGACCCCAAACCCCACTAAATTAGTACAATTCTGGATCTGAAGGATATTCTGCCTGGAAGAAGGTCTGCTTTGCTGCCAAGAGTGACTGGCGCTCTGATCAACTGCATTGCTGTGTTGGCCTTCTGCCTGCTGCCTCTTGTCTTGGAATGAAAAGGACTGGACTTTGCTCTTCACATCCTCTACAGAACCAAATGACTTCAAGGGCTTGCTGGCTTGCCTCTTGATCTAGATGTCTCAGGGCCATCAAAAATGTCCCCTCAACTCTTCTACAGCTCCTGGACCCATCTTCAATCAGCTCCAAACCCCCAAGAGGCTCCTCTCCAGGTCTGGGCCAAGTACTTTTTGGCTCCTGAGATTAAGCTTTTGAGCTCTTCACGACTGTGAACAGGACCAGTCACACTGAATCTATGCCACTCGCACAAAGGATCAGCCCGAGTTGGTGCAAATTCACCTCTTCACACAACAAAGATCACCGTTCTTCCATGATGCCCGGTGGCTCTTTGCACACCAAGGACCACCGCAGATGGCACTCTCCTTGCTTCTGATTAACTTTTTCCACTCGATCAGGACTCTTGGCAAAATTCATTAGAAGCTAACCCAGACTTACCTAGGACTGTGTCCGACCCGTGCTCCATCAAAATCGGCCTGAACCTTTTAATTTAACCCGGTCTAGCAGGACCAGATATCCCCGGTTGGCACGTTATGCTTGTAAGTACTATGTTGCAGATTCATCTTCAAAAATTCATATCTTAACTTTTACTTATTGAATTTTTGTCATTTTGGTCATGTTTTACTCAGATAACTATTCTCTATTTTTCAAATGGGTATGGAGTCTTTTTGTGGTATTTGCACTGTGTTACTATAATTTAAGTGTTGCACAAATACTTTACACATTGGGGGTCATTACAACATTGGAGGTAAAAGGCGCTTACTGCTGTACAGAAGACCGCCAACACACCGCCGCGGCCGCGGAATTCCGCCACAGCTATTATGACCCACATCTCGAAATCCGACAAAATTCAGACACCCACACAACTCCGCTACACCAAAGGTCAGTGATAAACTGGTGAAAACAAAACCTCCACTGTCACGCCAACAGAAATACGCCCACACTATCACGACCCACGAATCCACACAGCTGTCTTTCAACCGCGGTATTCCATTGGTGGTACACACCGCCGCTCTCAAAATACACACACATATACAAAACACCGCCACATTGGACAAATCCAAATACACACACCTGATACACATACACACACCGCTCCCACACACCCAATACAATATAAAACACACACCTACATCACCCACAAACCCCTACGACCACTATTACAGAGAGAAGGCCAGAGAGAGACATCACCATCCACAAACTAGCATCCACAGGCACTCAACACCATCACCCACACAACTTCCACCCACAAAACACCACATACCACTACATATCACCACACTTTTCACCACACACACCACCCCACACATCACCTACACCACCACATGGCACGGCAAAGACACCCCAGGTTCTCGGAGGAGGAGCTCAGGGTCATGGTGGAGGAAATCGTCCGGGTAGAGCCACAGCTATTTGGAGCACAGGTGCAGCACATCTCAATTGCAAGGAAGATGGAGCTATGGAGAAGAATAGTCTACAGGGTCAACGCAGTGGGACAATACCCAAGAAATCGGGACGACATCAGGAAGAGGGGGAATGACCTACGGGGGAAGGTGCGTTCCGTGGTCTCAAGACACCACCAGGTGGTTCAGCGGACTGGCGGCGGACCCCCACTTCCTCCCCCACAACTAACAACATGGGAGGAGCAGGTCTTGGAGATTCTGCATCCTGAGGGCCTCGCAGGAGTCAGTGGAGAATGGACTCTGGTAAGACAAATCTTAACTATTACATCCCCCACCCTACCTGCATGCCAGCACATACCCCCACCCTCACCCCCAGCACCCCAACTCCTCACCAATGTACCAATATCACAAACCACCCATTCGAACACCAAGCCCTGCATGCTACACCAAAGCATGGACACCCATCACTGAAGCATGCCCACTGCACTTACCCATACACCCCCCTAAACCATTATCACACAAGCCCCCACACAGGAATGCCAGCACTGAGGTACATGGTCAGCCACCCATTGCACACCATGACACACATAGATGCAATAATCATGCTTTTCCACCCCTGCAGGACCACTACCCAACGTCACCAGACAGGAGGGTCCAGACATCTCCACCCCACCCACAGAAAAGGCCCACAGTGATGACAGCAGCTCTGTCCACCTGGATCTAGATGACCAGCCCGGACCATCGTGGGCCTCGGGACAGTCGGTTCCCCTAACACAGGCACAGGCCACCACAGACCTTCCACTCTCTGGTAACAACAGCACAGCACCCACCCAGCGGGCCCATACCTCCGTCCCCAGGACACGTCAATCAGCTGTGTGTCCACCACTACAGGGAACCCAGGATAACCCACCACCCGACAACAACAGGGACCTGGGGGCAGTGGTAGTGGGCACACGTTCCAGGGGACGGAGGCCCAGGAACACAGGGGAACTGGGAGGGCTGCTGTGCGACAGGGGGCGGACAGGCCCAGGGAACCCACTCTCCACGAGGCCCTCTCCTCCATCATGGGAGCATACCACCACTCCCAGGAGACGATGGCAACGGTCCTGGCCAAGTTTCAGGAGACCCAGCTCATGCAGGAGGAACAGTATTTGGGGTTCAGGGAGGAACTCAGAACCATCAGCTCCGCCCTGAGCACCATCGTAGGGGTGCTGAAGGAAATACTCAACACCAGGAGGGACACTGTGACACTCCAGGGGGCCCCTGACACTAGCATAGACGATGAACTGCCCACCACCTCTGCCGGATCTAGTGGACAGGACGCCCCGCCACAGGACCACCACACCAGCACCCCACCCCCTGCAGATGGAGAACCATCCCGCAAGCGGTCCCTGAGATCCAGTAACAAGACAGAGCACGATGCCAAGACACCTGCCAAGAAATTAGACCACCCTGATTGTCAACCCACTGTCCCACTTTGTCACCCTGTCCATATTGGAACTGCCCCAGCTCCACTTCCTTTGCCCATATGGGCATTGCACCTATGAGACAAATAGACTGGACTCTGCCATGGACACTCCTCCGCCATCACCCCTCACCATTTAACTTCCCCCTCCAATATTTTCTATGTAAATAAACACACCTAAAACACCAAAAGATCTGGAGTCTGTCTGTGATTTCGAAATAGTGTATTTGCAATTACAGTGACAACATTTCCAGGAAATAGTAATGTCAACATACCGTTGTCACACAGCTCTAGTCCATGAGGAATCTAAGCAGATAACACACGTTGGGACCCACACCTGTGAAACCGTAAGGTAAAGTGACAACTCAGTGACCATACACTGGGTGAAATCGACAGACAGGACAGAGGTAGAAGTGTAAAAGTACTTGTAGTAGGAAGGAATGTATTCTCACCTGTGTCTCACTGGAAATATTGCTGGATGACTGAGTCCCTGTTGTCAATGTCTTCTTCCTCTGCTTCCTCCTCATCACTATCCACAGGCTCCACAACTGCGACAACACCTCCATCTTGACCATCCTCCTGCAGAAAAGGCACCTGTCGTCGCAAAGCCAAGTTATGAAGCATACAGCAGGCCACGATGATCTGGCACACCTTCTTTGGTGAGTAGAATAGGGATCCACCTGTCATATGGAGGCACCTAAACCTGGCCTTCAGGAGGCAGAAGATGCGTTCGATCACCCTCCTAGTCTGCCCATGGGCCTCATTGTAGCGTTCCTCTGCCCTGGTCCTGGGATTCCTTACTGGGGTCAGTAGCCATGACAGGTTGGGGTAACCACAGTCACCTAATAGCCACACACGGTGCCTCTGTAGTTGACCCATCACATAAGGGATGCTGCTATTCCGCATAATGTAGGCGTCATGCACTGAGCCAGGGAACATGGCATTCACATGGGAGATGTACTGGTCTGCCAAACATACCATCTGTACATTCATGGAATGATAACTCTTCTGGTTCCTGTACACCTGTTCACTCCTGTGGGGGGGGACCAAAGCCACATGGGTCCTATTAATGGCACCTATGATGTTGGGGATATGTCCAAGGGCATAGAAGTCACCTTTCACTGTAGGCAAGTCCTCCACCTGAGGGAAAACGATGTAGCTCTGCATGTGTTTCAACAGGGCAGACAACACTCTGGACAACACGTTGGAAAACATAGGCTGGGACATCCCTGATGCCATGGCCACAGTTGTTTGAAAAGAACCACTTGCAAGGAAATGGAGCACTGATACCACCTGCACTTGAGGGGGGATTCCTGTGGGATGGCAGATTGCTGACATTAGGTCTGGCTCCAACTGGGTACACAGTTCCTGGATTGTGGCACGGTCAAACCTGTAGGTGATTATCAAATTTCTTTCCTCCATTGTCGACATGTCCACCAGCGGTCGGTACACTGGAGGATTCCGCCATCTCCTCACATATCCCAGCGGACGGTGCCTATGAAGGACAACAGCGATCACAGAGTCAAACAACTCAGAGGTATGTAGCCACAGTCTAGACAGAACACGATTCATACACAAAATTTAGCCTGTATGTGTGTTGAGAGTAGGCCTAGGTATGTGTGACGCAGTTGGTGGGACCCCTGAAATGGCGGCTGCCTGAACTCTATAGCGGGACAATGGGATGTGAGGTAACAGCGCTGGCATTGTACACCGTTGCGGTAGGCGGTCGACACAATGCTGCATTGGTTACCATTGGACCCTATGGGTCCCAGGAGCCAATGACGATGTACGCCGGTGGTGATGGTACGCACCGCCGCGGACGTCACCGCCGCGGACGTGACCAACAATTTCTATCTGTTGAATCACTCGATACCTGATCTTCGACAGGAGAGGACCTACACTGCAAGCGCAGCTGTGACCTCGGTCTGGAAGAGACAATGGCTCAGGCGGCTGAGGAAAGGGCCCCTGCCTTCACTGCGGAGGAGTTGGAGAAGCTTGTCGACCTGGTCCTCCCCCAGTACACACTACTCTACAGTCCTCCAGACCAACAGGTAAGTACACAGGGAGCATGCTGTATGGGCTATGCCTGTGTGGAGAGGGCTGGTTGTAAGAAGGAAGGGGACAGAGTTCTGCATGAATGAAAGACGGTAGGTGCATGTGCCACATGGCAAGGGTAGGAATGGGGGCCACTCACTTTGACGGTGCAGTTGGTAATGACTTCTCTTCTTCCCCTGTATGTTTCATGTAGGTCAGCGCCCACCAGAAGAAGGATATTTGGCGTGCCATCTCCAAGGACGTCCAGACCCTGGGGGTCCACCACCGACGGAGCACCCACTGCCAGAAGAGATGGGAGGACATTCGCCGCTGGAGCAAGAAGACGGCGGAGGCTCAGTTGGGGATGGCCTCCCAACGTGGGAGGGGTGCCCCTTGAACCATGACCCCCCTGATGTTCAGGAACCTGGCGGTGGACTACCCGGAGTTGGATGTGAGCTTGAGGGCATCACAGCAGACACAAGGGGGTGAGTAAACTCTCATTCTGCTGACTTTGCGCGCAGTGTAGGTGTCTGGATGGGGAGGAGGGCTGTGGGTTCCCTAAGCTAGGCTGAATTCCATAGGCTAGGCCCCTTCGTAAGGCATGGCCCTGTGGCCCCCCCACCCCACCTCTGTAGAGTGCCAAGTACAAGTATTCATGCCCCTGTGTCATCTATGTGTGCAGATGTCGTCCATAGCCTTGTAGGCCATTTCCCAGGAATTGCACTGTAGAGCCCAACAGCGCGACGTAGTGCAGGGGGCTGCTGTGTCTGTCTTGGCTCCTGGCCCCTGTGGGTCTCCTGCAGGATTGGGAAAACAATTTAAGAAAAGGAAACGTGCTGTTGTGGTCCATGAGTGGTTGCCTGTTAATGGAGGCTTGACTGCCGGTGTGGGATTGGGCACAGGCCCTTGGTTTGAAAAGAAACAAAGGTTAGCGTGGAACTATACACAAGTGAGATTTTAAAATTCTAACATGTTATTATTGGAAGTCCTGAGTATAACTCCACTTTAGGCCTCATTTACAAAGTTTTGCACAAGGCAGCATCACAAGCCTTTGTGCTGCACTGCCCTGCAACAAAAGAAAGTGGCAGGAATGCACCATATCTACAAGATCCGCCTCATTCCTGGCCTTGTTCCCAGCGCTGGCTCACAAATTCCTGCCATGCGCCAAGGCAGGCACCCTCACACCATGGTGAAAGGATGCCTGTGTTGCGGGAATGATTGTTTTTCTGCAGGAAGAGACACCATTCTGCACAAAAACAAACCTGAGAGGTGTTTCCCTCATCTATGTGTGCTACAGAATGCAATGTAATATAATTTAATGTAATTGTAAATCTTATCACCTCATTTACATATAACTTCACTTTAATTTTTTTTCAGTGAATAGTAGTCAGCGAGTGATTGAAGAGATAGCCGGGTTGTGGGAGCAGAAGTGTATTGTTACTGCCTGGTGGTGGTGCTTTTGTTTTTGCTCAGTTCTGTTCTTGCAATCAATATTATTTCAAAGAATAAAGTTTGAAAGCTGGTGGCAAGGTAACAGTTTCTGATGGGAGGAAGTGAAGGTACCCCAGCCTTTAACCAAAGGGCATGTGGATAGCAACTGGAGTGAATTGTGGTCCCTCTAAAACAACAATGGGGGGCTTGGTGGCTTCTGTTCAATTCAGTGGCAACAAGAGTTACTTGTGTTAGTGGGACTTGTGGTAGCTCTTTCTGAAGGCCACTAAGGTATTGTGGATGTGTGAGTGCCTTCCTATAGGATTAGCATCCATCTGGTTCCCAGCAGAGTTCGTGTTCATGTCACTACCTGGGGAGTTGTTAGTCCTTGGTGCAGTGCTGGGGCTCTTGTGTGAATATTCATGGTCCCAAATGGTCTGCTTTCAAAGTGTTACCCATGTGGAAGGCCTTGGAAGGCCTGGCAAAGAGGCAAGAGGGGTCCAGTGCAGGTGACTACGGTGGTCAAATATCACAGGGAAACCCAGAAGTAGGAGAACAGAAAGACTTCCTTAAACAGCGGAAATAGGTAGAAATGTGCTGGGCACATTGTTTTTCAACTATCAAAATAGTCTAAAATGTAATGACAGACTTCCTGACAGGGAATTTAATGAAGGTGATGCCTACTTCTCAGGACCGTATGTAAATGGGGAAGGAGGGTCATCTTCAGTGGAGAAACAGAATAGTAGTAGGTCTGTATACTGATTTCTCCATTCTTCTCTTTTTCCAAACAAGCAGATGTCACTTGGTTTCTTGATGTGGGGCTGCATTATAGAATGGTTGGAAAGGGTGAAAAGAAAGGAAAGAAAGTCTGCCTGCGGATGCCTCCACTTTTCATGGACTGAGACCCACAAGACTAGTACACAATTGGACCTCAATAAATAACATAGAGGGTCTAACTTCACTCTACATAAGGAAACAACCAAAACAAAGAAGGGTTTTCTACCACAACACCAAATTTGTAATATCCACCTGCGCGTATACTGACCCAAAAAATAAATCAATTCTTGCTTATAAATCCTCACTTTGATCATGTGTTGGTGGTTGATATGAAGGAGAAGATATATTTCCAGGTCTATATAATTGACCTCAATCTAATGATTTACAACAAAAAAGGAGACTGCATGAAAAATATGTACTTGACTATAAGTAGTATGAATTAATGCTACCATTTTGACATTGTGTAATGAAGGTGAAGAAAACAGAGGAAACTACTGAAGTCATGACTTGTGCTTACAGTTCCTGGCCTCTCTCAACTTATTTTGTGAATCCATCAAGGGGCACCTGCACAGGATCTCTATGTCAAAACCACATTGTATATCTAGGAATGGCGTGTCTATAATTATTGCTGATTTGACAGACACCTGCCCTGCTATTGTGAAGTAGTAATATTGACTAATATGTGGTCTCTTTTCCCACTACCTTTAAATGAATCCCACAACTTCTTATATTTCTCTAGGATTAATTTATTCTTACTTGCACCATCACAATCCATCCTGTGAACTCTATGTATTTGTTTTTATTATTTCACTTATTGATCTATATATGGGTTTAGTATCTTCAGCAACTTGCAACACGTGTTTTTTTTACTATCTACAGTGTCATTTTTTAATTTATACCAGCCTTGATCATTGTGGATTCTTTTGTTAAGAAGTCCACTAGGACATATGCTTTTTAACACCTGGCCAGTTTCAAAACCAGGTTACAACTCTAGGTCTTGTGTGACTGTGGATTTAACACCAGAAAACTGATAGTTCCAGACACCTAAACTTTTTTCCCCAGTTCTTGCAGACACAGGGTCAAATGTGACATTGCATGTATTTCCCACAAACCAAGAAATTGGTTACTCTGCCTGTGAAGGAATATTGTCCTTCAGAGTCTTCTTGCCCATGTTGTTAAGGTTGATACTTCACTTTACGTGAAATCCAATTATTGAGTATTTCATACCTTTGGCCCCCTTTGAGCAATCTGCACCAAAGTTGAGGCAAAATATTTGGTGGGACTTCTAATAATATGACCAATTTAATGCAGATCAGTCACGTGTTTCAAAAGTTATAAGGGGGGGCAAAAATCTTTTTCAATCGCTCTTATAATATGATTTCTCAAAAGAAACATTTTGGTACATGAAACACTAAAACAAATAGATGGAGGATACCTAAACATTTATGACAGGATGATCTTTCTTTTTATTCTGTGCATTTTCCTGTTTTGGTGAAAATCCATTGTGTGGTTTGGACAAAAAATAAGGCAAAATGTTTAGTGTCTAGTGCAGATGACAAAGAATGTAAAGATTGAAATTAGTTCATGCATCAAAACTGTACATGCACACTGGACACACTGAAGTGTTTTTCTCCAAATGACGACACTGCACACAGAAGGGGATGGGCATTTGCATGTGTGATGGTTGTAGTGTTGAAATATAGTTGTGTCCGTAAATGATAGTAGCTGTGTCAAACCCTATTGTTATATGAATAATCTTGAAATGTGATGTATTTAAAAAAAAATCTTCATTATGTTTGTAAATATGTCAAATGATATATGATGTCTTGACAGTATCCCGTATGGGTAATTTGAGGTTATGTAGGTGTTTCACTGTTACTGAGTTGTCATCATGGTGAAAGTATGGCTATGTAGTTGGATTGAGACACATGGAAATGTAAGCCCTTAACTTGGAAATTTTGTAACCTTTTGGTTTTCAATGTCAACCATCTATTATTATCTTAGTCAAACTTAACTCTTTCTAATTATTTCTTTTCTTGTTTTAAGAAAAAATATTATGAACATATGTTTTAGATAATTAGAGGTTTGCAAAAATTCCACTACTATATATTTCTACAAGTTGAAGAGATTAGGGGGTCAACTACGAGTCTGGCAGTCCTAGGACTGCCAGACACATGGTGGCGGTCAGACCGACATGGCTGTGGTCAACATGGTGTAGGAGGTTGCCAGGCAGACCTGCCAACCTACCACTGTCCCTGCTAGGATCTAAGACCCTGATGGGCAGACACGGTTCTGGTTGTCATCAGCCAGGGCAGTGCTGAACTCAGCGCCGCCCCGCTGATATCAGTCTTATACTCTGCCAGCCTTTTCATGACGGTTTCACCACCATGAAAAGGCTGGGGCATTGCACGGGTCCCTGTGCCCAGCACCCTTGAAATGTGCACTGTTTCCTGTACATACAGTGTGCATTTCAAGGGTGCTGGTGCACCCTGCATGTGGCAGCATTGTCGCCGGCTTAATTATGAGCCGGGAGCAATGCTGCTGCGTCTATCCCACTGGGCTGACCGGCGGAAACATTGGTTCCTGTCCGTCAGCCCAGTGGGAAGGATGTAATGGGTCCGGTGGGGAGACGGCCAGCACTGGGGTGGTCTTCTTGACCGGAGTTTGGCATGACCCCCAAAGTGTGTGAATGCCTTACATGTTAAAATCCAAATTTAACAAAAAATGTATGTTTTACAAAGCTAGTTCTTTTCATGTATTTCAATCAGTTTGTCAATCTGGTAGTTAACTTTAATAATACAATTTCATTGCGTTTAATTTTCCTTTTTCATAGCTTTCAAACATGGTTGTGTATTGTAGGATACATGCATTTCATGTTTGCTTTTTAATATCCATATTTTAATTGCAATTTGCTTTATTTAAGTGTCAATGTTTTTCATTACTTGTTGTAATTGTCTCTGGTGTATTTCGATACTCTATGTCTATGCATTGTTTGAATTGATTTCATTTTTTTAAAAAATTACCACTGTAAATGTATGTTGTGAGTATTGGGAATTGCTTTCTAAATAGTGTGTGATTTCACATTGTTATTTTATGGATTCATTAATTGCTTAGCTGAAGGAGGTAAGCATTTTCCAGATTCCATTGTAGTCAATGCTTGTTAGTTATTATAACGGCAGTTATTTCATACCATGAAGTTTGTTCTCTGACATAGCAGCAAAATGTTCACAGTTTTGCTGTCCAACCTGATACATGATTATATGAGTTCATACACCTTGCTTACCTAAAATAACCTGTCCAAATGTAAAATCCATAATTGAAGTGTGATGTACCTCCACAAAATATCCTTCCACCATCAATACAATTTATTGTTTTCATGTATCTACTTTTAACCCTTCTCTGATGATTCTTTTCAAAGCCCCCCCCGCCCAACTTCCCAACACAGTACTGAGATCTGTTTTATTGTTGGGGGCTCTTTGAACTCACGCCTTCATACCTTTTATTTATAAAAGGTATTTAGAACACACTTGCGTCCTTAAAAAGGAACCCAGGGGTTGGTGACTCTTCTGGTGGGAACCCAGAAAAAATACAAAATAAACCACCATGTTGTAGTTTTGGGGAAAAATGAGAAAAAACGTGTTGTGCAAGAAAGTGTGTGTTTTTTTTCAATAAGCATCATCGACAAACGTTTTGCTGCATTAAGATCACCATCTCCCAAACTTACAGGAATATGCAGATAAAATTGTTGTGATTCAAAACAATATTTTTAACTACAGTTTTTACATTTTTCTAAGTGATTGTCCTATTTTCCAAATTTCTGTGGTTACAATCTACTTGCAATATGTATTGGAAACACAAGTGTACCTTAAACGTTGGCTAAAATCATGCCTTTTCCTAATGTTCCTGTAAATGAAAAGTTCCAGAATCTGTAATGGTCCCCAAAACCACTAGCACTCAGCATTCCGCAACTTTTCCTAATGAAAACGGTACCCCAAGTGTGTGACTTGGTCTAGGGCCCATGACAGGAGCAGATCAAAAAAGGCACCATCCGAACACCCTGTTGACTTAATATGATCACAGTTTTCCTCAGTTCCTGTTGTGGGTGCTAAGTGAGGGTGAGACATGGCCCAATGCCCAGCTAAGCCATCATCACTCCTTTTTTCTAGCATTTTCCCTGGTGTCTAGTGGGCTCTCTGTCTCCCTAGGTGGTAAACAAGAGGTAAACCACTCCAATCTGCCTCCTAGAGGTAAATGACCATTGACCTCATTTTGTTCTTGGGGTGTGCCCTATTACTGGGCAGGTCACTCCCACCCCGCCTTTTCTTGAGCATTTTTTCTTGGTGTTTAGGAAGCCACCAGGGGATCCCACCCTTTTCCACCCCAGTAGTGGCAGAATGACTTCTGGGGCCAATAAAGGGTGGGTGCACCTCACACGTTCTTTCTTTTAATTATGGTTTGCACAGGTGTTCTCTGGGTTTTCTGCACTCATTGGGGGTGAAGGGCAGAGTGAGGCAGATAGTCCATATTGTCCCTTTTTGGTAAAAGCATGGCCTGAAATGAGGGTGCCCCGCACACACACACCACTTTTTTCCTCCAAAAGAAATCTTGGTGGCTAGTGAGATATGCCTCTAGTGGCAGCTTGTGGGTAATCACACCCTATCTGACCTCCAGGGGCAGAAAAACTATTGCTCCCTGAGAAGAACACTTGTTCCTGTTCAGGGGGCCGATCCCTCCCAAAGAAAATGTTTCCCTGGTGGTTAGTGGGTGGCTCTCTTCTTGGTATCACGGTTCCATGCAATCCCCAAGCAAGGATCAATTTAGAAGAGGTAGTGCTCGAAAGTGGACATTATCCCTTTTCCAGTCGTCCCTCTCCCACGCACATGAGTGCTCAGGGCTTGGAGGGCAGAGTTATGCACCCGAGCACAGATTAAAGTGAACGCAAATGGCGCTTAATGGCACCATGTGCATTCACTTTGCTTACCGTGACATCAGTGAGCTGTGCACGTGGCACCTCATAGTACACAAAAACATAAACAAGCAAGGGATACGAGGAAAGCTTTTCCCTTTTGTCCAAACTCTTTCTTTACCAATGCAGCGTACAACCTGTTCACGTCCACTGCACTACAAAGGTATTCTGGTGGACAGGTATGGTTCATACACTACATTGAAATTAAAGTATATTGTGGTGTTCTTCCACATTTATACATTTTGATTTGCTTTATACATTAACGTTTTTTGAAAAACATGGACGTTTGCTTTGAAACTGGCATAGTATGAGTTTTGGGGAGCTACTTCATTTTGACATAGTTTGGCGTTATGGTAGATGTAGGCCTTTCAATTTTCTTTTAAATTTCAATCTTGAATTATTCTGTGGCTTCAAAGTCAGCATAGATGAGTTCCTCTGAAGAGTTTAGAAAGAGATTACGTGATTGAAAATTGGTCAACAAATGATCAGCATGGGCAAAATGCACATTCAATGCGTACAGCAACAGTGCTAATTATAAATTGCATAGTAACCTATATACTTCTATACTCACACGGAATTTTTCAGATGTGGTTGCTCTTATTACATAAAATCACATTTTATGTATAATTTGCATAAATGCCGTCAATTCTGTAGATTTTGGTTTACATCAAGGGACTCTTAATCTTGGTTTAATTTCCTTCATACCAGCTCAATTATTCTGTATGCAAGGGAATGCATTTTGAGACAGAACATGCCAAACCGTACTCCTGAAAGCAACCAATGTCGACCATCCTCTTCGTGAACAAAACAAAACCATCCTAATTGGAGTCACGTCTATTGTTATCTGAGTCTTGCTGACAGTAACTTCAGACCCCCTCAGTTATTCAGACAGAATGTACTTCTTTACACGGCAGAACATGTTTTCAATGAAGCCCTACTTTGGACACCATAATTAAGCATGTTTCTCTTTTTTAACTTCAGACAGCGAAACAGTAAAGTTCAGTATTTTCTGTAAATACATAACGTATTATGGTATACCAAGCCACCTCAAATCTGAGACATTTAAAAAAACACTTGGACTTTGGGTAGTCTGTTATGGACAATGACACTGAAAGAATTCCTTGAGCTCACAGAATTCGGCAGAAAAACTTTAATTAACACATAAACGCATAACAATGGAACCTCAGAATATAGTAGCATTTATATTATTAACACATATACCTACAGATGGGGAGAAGGCATCTGGGAAGTGTGTTATCATCAGCCAGCACATCCTCACAGTCTCGTGTAGCCAAGCACTTCATCCTCAGGCCGAGAGTGTTGTTTCCGAGAAGGGGACTATTCCTAGCCCTCTTCACACACTCTCTGGGTGCTCCACATCGTAATTTCTGCATTTTAGATTTCAACATGATAATATGGGAACACTTGATTGTGTGTGTAAATAATTGCAATATAGTGACCCATAGCAGGAGGTATGGGAAATAATATCTTGGAATAGAATTATAAAAGGTAGTTAAATGAAGGTGACATATTCGTTCTAACAATGGCATTAGTAGTCAAATTTAAACATAATGGTCAATGACATATTTTACTTAAGCATTATTACCTATGGGATCTATGGATTTGAGATCAGTGCACACCGATGTATTGCTCTACAACACTTTAGGTTGTAATTTAAAGGTTTTCATTCGCAGTGTGCTATTGTCACACCAGTGAATATAATTGGGAATACAGATGTGAAGGAGTGGAGAAGTTTCTTTCTGTCACCAGCAGTTTCTTGTTGAACGATTGCAATCCTGTTATCCCAGATCAAAGATATTTTTCAAACTGAAGTAAACAACTTTAGCATTCTATCTTCTCACTCCAATAAAGGTTGCAGTGTAGAATCAATTACACTGCAAATAGTCAACTTTACAGTTGGGTGGAAACATAGACTCCTCCAATTTGTGAGGCCCAGAACTATCTTCAACATATTATCCCTGTGCTGGAGGTGAATCCATAAAAGTATCCTCTAGGATCATCCATGATTTACCACTTACTCCAGAAATGGGAGTTTTTCTGTCACCAACTAAGTAAAGTTTGGGCTATATAGCCATATCATAAAAACAAGACAAGAAATGAAATTAAACAGAATTAAATTGTTGTCCCAGTGACATAGGAAATGCTTTTGCCCAAATGTGCCATTTTTTAAGGCTTTCATCTGGCACAAGCTCTGCCTAAACCTGCTGAGAGAGAGACGTTGCCCCTCAAAATCTCACGCAAGTCTAATACAGTGATATTTATGGGGTTTGGCAATGTGTGGTGCATTGTTTAGATGAGGCACGCAAAGCCAGAAATGCACAAAAAGTTTGACATGGGTAGCCCAGGTGTAGGAAATGACAGAGTGGCAGTGGTAGAAATAAAACCTGAACATCCAAAACCACTTTGGCAAGCTCAACTATGCCCTGGAAGTTGTGACAGCAAGAAGACCACCACCACGTGGGCAGTGAAGGAGGAGGGAGTGTGTGTTTCAACAACGCATCTCCCTCATCAACCTCAGGGAGGATGAGGTCATCAAATTGTAAAGACTTAGGAGGGAGTCAGTCACTGAATTCCTCCACAAGATTGGGCCTAGTGTCCTGCCACCAACTGCCAGGCCCACTAACATTTTTCCACAGGTTAAACTAATGACTGTTTTCCATATGCTTGCATCTGGTTCCTTCCAGGTCACAACAGTCAAAATGGCAGGAATTCCCCAGGCATTATTTTCTGCCTTCTTATCCTCTGTCCTGGATGCCATCATCCAGCTCACCCACCACTACCTCCTCTTCCCCAAAGCCACCAAAAACAGCTGGAGACCAAACACTGCTTATTTGCCTGTATGGGATTTCCCCATGTGTAAGGTGCCATGGATTTCACACGTGTGATTGGTTCCCCCTGCTGAAACATCCCAACTGTACAGGAACCAGAAGCACACCTAGGGGGTCATTCTGACCTCGGCGGTAAAAGGCCTATACCGCCGGTCAGAACTCCGCCATACTACCGCTGCGGCCGCGGTAAACCGCCACGGTCATTCTGACCACCAACTGTGAATCCGCCAAAAACCCGACATCCAAGGAAGGCCGCCTCATCAGCGGGCCGCGGAAAACTGGAGATGACCAAACCTCCACCGCCACGCCAACACAAACACGCCCATGCCATTCTGACCCACGAATCCACGCGGCGGTCTTTCAACCGCAGTATTCCATTGGCGGTACACACCGCCGCGCTCAAAATACACACACAGCTCCAAAACACAGCCACATTGGACAATTTGAAATACACACACCTGACACACATACAAACAACACTCCCACACATCCAATCAACTATAAAACACACACCCACATCACCCACAAACCCCTACGACCGAAGATCAGAGACGAAGGAGAGAGAGACACATCACAGAATAGAGAGCTACATCACACAGAGGCACACTACACCATCACACACACCACATAGAAGCACAAAGCACCACACACCAACACACTCATCACCATATACACCACCCCACACCTCATCCACACCACCCCATGGCACCCCAAAGGCACCCACGCTTTTCAAACCAAGAACTCCGGGTCATGGTGGAGGAAATTATAAGAGTTGAACCCCAGCTCTTCGGCTCACAGGTGCAGCACACCACTATAGCCAGGAAGGCGGAGCTATGGCAGCGGATCGTGGACAGGGTCAACGCGGTGGGACAGCATCCCAGAAATCGAGACGACATCCGCAAACGCTGGAACGACTTACGGGGAAAGGTGCGCTCGATGGTCTCGTGACACAACATCGCAGTGCAGAAGACTGGCGGGGGACCCCCACCCACTCCACCCGAATTCACAGCATGGGAGCAAGAGGTACTAAACATCCTGCATCCTGATGGCCTCGCTGGAGTACACGGAGGAATGGACTCTGGTAAGTACAATCTCAACTACTTCACCCCCCCCAGCATGCTAACCCCCACCACCACCCTCACCCCAACCCCCCATCACACATCCTCCCTGAGAATGTCTCTCCAGCACAACCCACCCAACACCAACCCCTGCATGCCACCACAAACTATGGACACCCATCACCTAAGCATGACCACTGCACATACCCCCCCCCCCAAACACCCCCACAACACCTCCCCCAAGGGAATGACAGCACTGGGGGACAAGGGCACCCATAAATCGCACGCAATAGCACACACAGAAACAATAACCATACTCTCTTACCCCATGCAGGACCCGAACGCCAACACACCGGCCAGGAGGGTCCAGAAATGTCCATCCCCCCCCGGAAGAGGCCCCCAGTGATGACAGCAGCTCTGTCGACCTGGAACCTGATGACCAGCCCGGACCATCGGGGACCTCTGGACAGTCGGTTCCCCACACACAGGCCACAGCAGACCCAACCCCCTCTGGGAACAACAGCACAGCTCCCACCCAGCGGGCCCATGCCTCTGTCTCTAGGACAGGTCAATCAGCGGTGTGTCTGCCACTACAGGGCACCCAGGCTAACCCACCACCCCAACAACAACAGGGACCTGGGGGCAGTGGTAGTGGGCACACCGTCCAGGGGACAGAGGTCGGGGGAAACAGGGCAACTCGGAGGGCTGCTGTGCGACAGGGGGGGGAGGAGAGGCCCAGGGAACCCACTCTCCAAGAGGCCCCCACCACCATCATGGCAGCCTACCACCACTCCCAAGAGACGATGGCGACGGTACTGGCCAGGTTCCAGGAGATCCAGGCACAGCAGGAGGAACGCTACATGGGGTTCACCAATCAACTCACCAACATCTCTACCGCTATGGGGAGCATAGTCCAGGCCCTCAACCGGATAGAAGACACGTTGCGGGACCATGTGGCACCACACAGGGCCCCTGTCACTAGCCCGGACCAGGAACAGCCTACCATCTCTGCCGGCGCTAGTGGACAGGAGGCCCCACCACAACAACAGGCCACCAGAACCCCACCTCCTGCTGAAGAACAACCACCCCGCAAGAGGAGCCTGAGATAAAAAAAATAGACAGAGTAGGATGTCAAGACCCCCGCCAGCATGAGATACCCCCTGAAGTCATCCCACTGTCCCACATTGCCACCCTGTCCAACCTTGAACTGCCCCTGCTCCATCCTTCCACAGGCATATGGACAATGCACCTGTGAGACTGAGAACTGGACTCTGCCATGGACATTACTCCACCCCCACCCATCACCGTGTTAATATCATGTACCATTATCTAGCACAAAAAATAAATCACTCAATGCACTGAAATCAATCAGGAGTCAGGCTGTATTATTTACAAATGTATAACACATTACAGATCAATTATGTTCTGTTAACTTTGTGCTGAACACATACCGAGATCAATAAGCATTAGTCCATGGGCTAACCAAGCAGAAGTCACGCAGTGGGTCATACAGCACTGAAAAGGGAAGGGAAAATCAAACATCAGTTTAAAAGAACTGGGGGATCATAGACAAAGTCGAGAAGCAGGAGGCTTTCAGGAAAAGTAAAATGGCGTGGGTGATTCTTACCTGTGTGCTACTGAAAATACTGTTGGATAACTCTGTCCCTGTTGTCTGTGTCGTCCTCTGAGTCTTCCTCCTCTTCACTCTCCGCAGGCTCCACAGCTGTTTCAACACCACCATCTGGACCATCCTCCTGCAGGAAAGGCACCTGACGTCGCAATGCCAGGTTGTGAAGCATACAGCAGGCCACGATGATCTGGCACACCTTCTTTGGTGAGTACATCAGGGATCTCCCTGTCAAATGCAGGCACCTAAACCTGGCCTTCAGGAGGCCAAAGGTCCTTTCTATGATCCTCCTAGTTCGCCCATGGGTCTCATTGTACCGTTCCTCTGCCCTGGTCCGGGGATTCCTCACTGGGGTCAATAGCCAAGGCAGGTTGGGGTAACCAGAGTCACCTATTAGCCACACACGTTGTCTCTGTAGCTGTTCCATCACATAAGAGATGCTGCTATTACGCATCACATACGCGTCATGCACTGAACCAGGGAACATGGCATTCACATGGGAGATGTACTGGTCAGCCAAACAGACCACCTGGACGTTCATAGAATGGTAACTTTTCCTGTTTCTGTACACCTGCTCATCGTCTTTTGGGGGGACTAAGGCCACATGGGTCCCATCAATGGCACCAATTATGTTGGGAATATGTCCACCGTATGTGGCACCGCCGTCTCAAGCACCGCTCCGCTGGGCCCTTCCTGTCAAGCACCGCTCCGCTGGGCACCGCCGTCTCAAGCACCGCTCCGCTGGGCCCTTCCTGTCAAGCACCGCTCCGCTGGGCCCTGCCGTCTCAGCACCGCTCCGCTGGGCCCTTCCTGTCATGCACCGCTCCGCTGGGCCCTTCCTGTCAAGCACCGCTCCGCTGGGCACCGCCGTCTCAAGCACCGCTCCGCTGGGCCCTTCCTGTCAAGCACCGCTCCGCTGGGCCCTTCCTGTCAAGCACCGCTCCGCTGGGCCCCGCCGTCTCAAGCACCGCTCCGCTGGGCCCTTCCTGTCAAGCACCGCTCCGCTGGGCACCGCCGTCTCAAGCACCGCTCCGCTGGGCACCGCCGTCTCAAGCACCGCTCCGCTGGGCCCTTCCTGTCAAGCACCGCTCCGCTGGGCCCTTCCTGTCAAGCACCGCTCTGCTGGGCCCCGCCGTCTCAAGCACCGCTCCGCTGGGCCCTTCCTGTCAAGCAACGCTCCGCTGGGCACCGCCGTCTCAAGCACCGCTCCGCTGGGCCCTTCCTGTCAAGCACTGTTTATGGTACACTGTGCCCACCATGCCTCCTCCTTGACCAGTGGAGACTGTCATCCACCTGATGGACTGTGGCTTTGCACTCCCCAGGATGGCACAGTGGGCAGCCCACCCACTGTAGAGACTTGAGAGACTGTGGCTTTGCACTCCCCAGGATGGCACAGTGGGCAACCCACCCACTGTAGAGACTTGAGAGACTGTGGCTTTGCACTCCCCAGGATGGCACAGTGGGCAACCCACCCACTGTAGAGACTTGAGAGACTGTGGCTTTGCACTCCCCAGGATGGCACAGTGGGCAACCCACCCACTGTAGAGACTTGAGAGACTGTGGCTTTGCACTCCCCAGGATGGCACAGTGGGCAACCCACCCACTGTAGAGACTTGAGAGACTGTGGCTTTGCACTCCCCAGGATACATCAATGGGCATGGTGGCCCCTTCGTGGATCTGGCGTCGTGGACTCATGTGGCTGTGGTGCCCCCCCCTTCCCTTCCCCCTGAGGTGCCTGTAGTTTTTTCATCAGATGCCCCTGCAGTGTTCTCTCCAAAGGACTCAGGTCTCCTGTGTGGGCTTTGCCCTTGTGTCGCTACACTGTGGCCCACGGACTGTTCTATTTAACTTTGATGTAGAGGACTAATTGCCTCGGTTCTCCATGGCAGTGTATATAGTATTATTTTGGTATGGATATTTTGCATAGTTGACCTATATTTATCAGAGTCTATTTTTTATATACATTTTTCTTCACAATTTAATTATGTCTTTGCATTTTTCAGGGGGGTTTGGGTGGTGTCACTGTGCATTGTTGCTCTGCATTGGTGTGTACATTGTTTGGGGGGGTGGGGGTCGCATATGTGTGTGCGTAAGCTTCCCTCCTCCCCCCTCCCGTGTGTCGTAGGTGCAGTACTCACCGTTGTCGTCTGCGCCGGCGTTCGTACTCGTGGTAGATGAGCAGGTAGACGAGAGCAGGTAGGATGTTTAATTCGGGTTCCATGCTGTCCTCCGTACTCGTGGAGTGTGTTTTGGTGAGCGTTTTCCCGTTCGTAGTCTGTTTCCACCGTGTTTTATCGGCGGGGCTCCCGCCCCTGAAAAGGTGGCGGATTGGTGAGTTATGATAGTGTGGGCGGTACATTGTCTGCCGCCTGCCTGTTGGCGGTGACCGCCGCGCTGTTTGTCTGTACCGATGTGGCGGTCGGAGTGTTAATGTGGCGGGCTGTGTTGGCGGTTGCCGCCAGGGTCAGAATTCCATTTTTTCGACCGCCGGCCTGTTGGCGGTTTGGCCGCCGCTTTATCACCGACCTCCAGGGTTAGAATCACCCCCCTAGTCTTGGGATGTTCACCAATATGCTGGCCAAATACCCTGGGAGTGCACATGATGCCTATATCTTCCGGCACAGCATCATCAACAAGCATTTCTGGAATGGCAGATATTTGAATAGCCTACTTGTTGATAAGTATATTTGAAGTATGAAACATAACAGCAACAATGTTGCAATGTATGACATTATAGCCATCCCTGTGTCTGTCGATGGAGCTAGGGGCATATGTAAAAGAGAAGTGCCTCATACTTACACTATACATTGTGGTGCATGTGTGATGCAAACCCCTAAGTCAGATATTTGAGGACATGCAAAGCCACTTTGTGTGATTTGGAATGGCGTCTAAAACCTGGAGTCACGCAACACAGTGCCAAATGGTGTGCTGCATGTGTAAGACATGTGTTCCCTGGACATTGTTTGGGTGTATCCATGCAAATCCCATGGCTGATATGGCCAACATAATGCTGCCGCAGCGGATAACCGCCAAGCATATTATGACACACACATACGAATCCGTCACTATACAGCCACACACACAAGTCCGCCAGCCCAAAGGTCAGCGATAAACTGGTGTTAGCAAAACCCACTCTGTGACGCCAACAGAACTAGGCCCACAGCATTATAACCCATGAATCACTGTGGCAGACATTCAATGGTGTTAAACTATTGGCAGTACATACCGCCACGCTCAAAATACACACACACAAGCAAAACAACACTACATTGGTCAATTCAAACTACACACACCTGAAACACATACACACACCACCCCCACACCACTATAAAAAACACACACCCTCACTACCCACAACCCTTTACGAATAGAAATTACCACCAGAGAGAGACAGCAAGAGCACAAACACAACCAGAGCCACATAACATCATCACCTATACACCATCCACGCACCTTACATCACACACCCTAACACATCACCCCACACACCGTCACCCACACCGCTCACACTACACCCATGGCACCCCAACGACACCCCAGATTCTCTGAGGAGGAGCTGGCGTCATGGTGGGGGAAATCATCCGGGCAGAGCCACAGCTATTTGGATCACAGGTGCAGCAGACATCCATTGCTAGCAAGATGGAGCTATGGTGGAGAATCGTGGACAGGGTCAACGCCGTGGGACAGCACCCCAGAACAAGGGACAACATAAGGAAGAGGTGGAATGACCTACGGGGGAAGGTATATTCAACAGCAGCAAGGCACCAACTAGCTGTACAGAGGACTGGCGGTGGACCCCCACCTCCTCCCCCACAACTAACAACATGGGAGGAGCAAGTCTTGGCAATCATGCATCCTGAGGGCCTGGCAGGACTAGGAGGAGGACTTGACTCTGGTAAGTCAATTCTCTATTACTATCACCTCCTACCTGCATGCCATCACAAACCGCCACCCCTGCCCTCACTCCCATCACTTCACCACCTCCCCATACCCCACTATCACAACCCACTCATCCCAATACCAAGCCCTGCATGTAACACCAATGCATGGACACCCCTCACAGACCTGCATGGACACCTATCACCACTGCATGCACGCTGGAGAGAATCACTTATCCCAACAAAAAGCTACTCACTCAAAGGCAAATCTGCCAGGGCAACAACAACCATAGAGGGCAACACACCCATGCACATGATGTCACACACAGAAACAATAACACTGCATTTACATCCCCACAGGTCCCCCAGCCAATGTCACCGGAGAAGAGGTGCCAGCAACATCCAGTCCCCCCTCAGAAGAGGCCCAAAGTGATGGCAGTGGCTCTGCTCACCTGTATCTGGATGACCAACCTGGCCCATCAGGGATCTCCGGACAATCGGTTACCCAGGCACACTCTCACACCACCACAGAGCCTCCTCCCTCAGGAAACACCACCACAGCACCCACCCGGCAGGCCCATACCTCTGTCCCCAGGACAAGTCAATCAGCAGTGTGTCCACCACTACAGGAACCCAGGCCACCCTACAAACCCAGGACGATCGGGGGCCTGGGGTCAGTGGCAGTGGGCACACAGTTCAGGGGACAGAGGCACAGCACAACAGGGAAGCTGGGAGGAGTGCTGTGTGACAGGGGGAGGACAGGCCCAGGGAACCGACTCTCCAGGAGGCACTCACCGCGATCCTGGTTGTTGAGCCTGGAGTTGAGCCATCACGTATGGGATGCTGCTATTTCTCAGGATAAAGGCATCATGCACAGACCCAGGATATTTTGCATTGATATAGGAGATGTACTGGTCCGCCAGGCACACCATCTGCACATTCATCGAGTGAAAGCTCTTTCAATTTCTGAACACCTGTTCATTTTGCTGGCAGCACCACACCTGCACCGCGGCAGCCACCTGCACCGCGGCCACCACCGCCAGCTGCACCACGGCCAGCACCGGCACCTGCACCATCGCAAGCACTGCTGCAAGCAGCAACTCCACCAGCAGCAGCAGCCCCAGTGGGCAGCCATCCGAGGCTGCAGGGGAAGGGCTGGAGCCTCCCCCCACCACTGGCAGCACCGCCACCTGCACTGCGGCCACCACCCCTAGCTGCACCATGGCCACCACCACCACCTGCACTGTTGCAAGCACTGCTGCAAGCAGCACCACCACCGGCAGCAGCTGCCCCAGTGGGCAGCCATCTGAGGCTGCAGGGAAAGGACTGGAGCATCCCCACACCACTGGCAGCACAGCGGCCACCACTGCCAGCTGCAGGCAGCCAGCACCGCCACCTGCACCATCACAAGCATCACCGCCAGCAGCACCGCCACCAGCAGCAGCAGCCCCAGTGGGCAGCCATCCAAGGCTGCAGGGGAAGGGCTAGAGCCTCCCCCCACCACTTGCAGCACTGCCACCTGCACCGGCACTGCAACCACTGTACAGCCGTCCCCGTCGGCGGATGGACTGTAGTCATGCATCCATGGTGTGTCATGCATCCTGCCCACAGAAAATCATGAGGATCTGACACCCAGGTAAGTGACTGTGAGCTTGCACACCCCATGTGCTGCATTACTGGGCACCAAGCTCCCTCCAGAACCAGTGAGAGAAGGCATCCACTCACCCTATCCTTGGCAGGATGAAGCACACTGGGCGCCAAGCCCCCTCCAGAACCAGTGGAAAACCGGCACCCACTAGAGAGACTGTGGCTTTGTACTCCCCAGGACCAAGCAGTGGGCAAACCACTCACTTGAGAGACTGTGACCTTCCACTCCCCTAGGACCAAGCAGTGGGCAAACCACACACTTGAGAGAATGTGGCCTTGCACTCCCCAGGCCCAAGCAGTGAGCAAACCACCCACTGGAGAGGCTGTGGCTTTGTACTCCCCAGGACCAAGCAGTGGGAAAACCACCCACTTGAGAGACTGTGGCCTTGCACTCCCCAGGACAGAGCAGTGGGCAAACCACCCACTTGAGAGACTGTGGCTTTGTACACCCCAGGACCAAGCAGTGCGCAAACCACCCACTTGAGAGACTGTGGCCTTCCACTCCCCAGGACCAAGCAGTGGGCAAACCCCCCACTTGAGAGACTGTGGCTTTGTACTCCCCAGGACCAAGCAGTGGGCACCTCACCCACTTGAGAGACTGTGGCTTTGCATTCCCCAGGACCAAGCAGTGGGCATGGAGCCTCCTCCAGGAGCATTGGCGTTGTACCATCTCCGGCTGAGGTGCCCCCCTTCTCCGTCCCCCTGAGGTGCCTGTGTGTTTTCGACCTGATGCCCCTGCAGTGTTCCATCCAAATTGAGGCAGGAGTCAAGTGTGGGGTTGACCTATGTGTTTTGGCCCAGTGGGCCACGGACATTTTGAGTGGACATTGTCCCGCCTTTTGTACATATTGTATATTTAGTAAATACTGTTTTTGAATTATTAACGTATTTCTAACTATTTCTAATATAACACTCATTTGACTCAATCACTTTTGTCCTTGCGTTATTCCAGAGGGTTACGGGTGTATATATAATGTTGTTGCAGGTGTTTGTGTGTATGGTGTTTGGGGGTGAGGGTGGGGTTGGGGGTGTTGTGAGTGTGTGTCACTCTCTTTTTCCTCCCCCCTCCCCCATGTGCTAGGTGCAGTACTCACCGTGGTCGCCGTCGTTGGTACTCCTGGTATATGAGCAGAAACACCAGCATGGGGAAGACCTGCAGCTCAGGCTCCATGGTGTCCTGGTTCTTCCATGAGTTTTGAGAGGTGAGTGGTTTCCCTTCAAAGTAGTGTTTCCGCCGTACTTTTGATGGTGTTGGTACCGCCCCGGAAAAGCTGGCGGATGGGCGTGTTGTAATTGGGTGGGTGGTACATTGTCTTCCACCTGTCTGTTGGCGTTTACCGCCACTGTGTTTGTTGCTACCGCTGTGGCAGTCGAAGTGTTAAAGTGGCTGTATCTGTTGGTGGTTTCCGCCATGGTCATGATTCCATTTTTGTTACCTCCGGCCTGTTGGCGGTTTTACTGCCACTTTGACACCGACCGCCAGGGTTGTAATGAGGGCACTTTAGGAGGAAGGCAAAGTTTGAATTGAGCTTGCCTCCTTTTTCTGAAGTCTCAGGGCCAACAAAGACTTCACCTTTTCTAGAAACCCTTGTGCTTTGGAAAATGTATGCAACGCCTGCAGAAATTGACGCAGCACTTCATTGCGGACGGAAATTCGCCAACCAGAACAATGTAGTGCCAGCTCCGCAGCCCAAAATCCGACACAGTGATTGCCTTGCGGCCAAAATTTCACCACATCGCCGACCGGATTGATGCAGTGCCGCCTCCTTCTCCCAGCGCATCAAGGATTTTCAACGCATCTTCCCTCGGTGTCAAAATATCCCTGCATCGCAGTAAGGAACTAAAGCTGTGCTCCTGGAAATCGACGCATCACCTTGCAGCATGGAAAGAAACAACACATCGTCTGTGCTGCACCCAAAAATCTGATGCAGCACCTTATTTTTCCACACATCTCCTTCTCCGTGGTCCCGGTGCATCGTTATTTTTGATGCATCCCAGGTACTGTCTGTTACAAGGATACAACCACTGTTTCTTAAAAACAAAAACTCTTTTAAACCTTTAAAAAGGGTAGTATAATTTTGTACTTATTGGATTTTTGTTGTTTTGACCTTACTTTATTCAGATAAATATTATCTGTTTTTCTAAATGGTGTATTTTTGTGGAGTTTTCATTGTGTTACTGTGTGAGTTATTGCACAAATACTTTACACATTGCCTTCTAAGTTAAACCTGAGTGCTCAGTGCCAAGCTACCAGAGGGTGGGCAAAAGGAAGATTTGGATGGTGTTGTTATTTACCCTGATTAGGATTGTGGTCCCTACTTGGGCAAGGGTGTATACCTCTGCTAACTAGAGACCCAATTCCTGACAATATGGAAGGCTTCTGGACAGATTGAATGAATAAAGAGATTAAGCAGAATTGGGAATACAATAGAGAGGGCCATTGTCCCCAGCAACAATATTCACATGCATATATGACTGTGGGGGACATTCAGATGTGTATCCTGGTTACAGCTGTGACAAACTAAGTGTGATTAGACAGCTCATGATTCCTGCCTTGCTGTGCTGCCATGTTGCCTGCTGTTCCCCTGGCTGGGTGAAGAGAATGCTTGTGCACTCCTTGAATCTAGACTGACTCCACGGCCCATGTGCCAGCCCACCTGTCATGAAGTGACAGGGGCATGAAAGAATTACAACAGCCCAGATTCACCACCTGGACACTGCCCTCTGTGACTGAAACCTATCATGTGGTGCCACCCCAGTCTCCAGCTCTGGCAAGTACCAGGAAACAGTGGGTATACTAGCCCACTTGTGATAAATTTCCAGCACAACCGCAGCTACCTAAGTCCACTCAAGACTACCGCAAGCTACAAAAGGAAGTAATTTTGAAAATAGGTCTCTTTACATGACAATAATTACTTTGTTCCCCTCATAATAAAAGGACACTCAAAACAACCCACCAAAGAAGTTGAAATGTCATACAAAAGCACACTATGACTACTGAAATGTCACACATAAGCAAACATAAAACTTGGTAGATATAAACCCAGGACCAATGGAAGTATGCCCTAGGTGTGATTTCCTGCATTTCACAGTCCTCTCCAGTAGATTCCACACTTTAGGCTAATTGCACTGTTCAGAACCCAAGCATTGCTCCTGTTGCATGGTGCATTGCATCTTTTGCACCTGTTGTAAGCCACACATGGACACCAGTGCATGGAAGTGACTGCAGAAGTGGTAATGCATTGTGCCGGCACCACGCATTTGCCATTTCAGCAGCGATGTATCATAAACAATCATGCAAATCGTAGAAACGGATGGGATACACCCAGTAAATTATGCAATGGGTATGGCAGCCTGAAAACTAGAAAGTGTGAAAGTTAAGTCCAGATTGAAAAGAAAATGATGGATCGCAATGCTGCACCACATTTTGCAGCCCCACGTTCCATCATTGTCAAAACTCAGGGGTGCGCCGCATTTAATAGAATACAGCACACCACTGTGTTGCCCGCTGCGCAGGTCCTAACTTTGCTGGCGAGCCTTGTGCCATTGTGCAAGGATGGCTGCGCTGCGAGGAGATGGTTTTTGTGTAGGAAGACACACTTTCCTACACAAAAAAAATCCTCAATGGCTTTCTGATCTTTCTATGTGTGCTGCAGAATGTGCGTGCTGAATGTGCAGAATGCAGCACAAATAGAAAGAACAGAAATTATAGCATTTCTGCTTGTTGCACCGTGCTAATGCCACCCCTGGCATGGGGTTAGATTTTGGTGCTGCCTCAGGTTTCTGAAAACTCAAAAATCTGTGGCAGCATCAAAATACAATGGCTGTTACTGTGGCACACCCACAGCAACACCCATTAAACGCCTCTTCCACGCAAAGTGCTGCGTGTGAAAGGGCCATATTTTCAAGGTGGTGTTAAGCCACAAAAAAATGCTTAAGGCCACCTTGCAGTGCATAGCACCACCGAAGTGTCACTAAACGTGGCGCTCCGGTGGCGATAGGGCCTTCTAAATCTGGCCCTTAGATTCACTTACTCTTACAATCTGTTAGTTTGTGCTGGGTGTTGGAGGTGGTTTAGAGATTGGCTGGGGTATTAGTGTGAATTTTCACATTGTTGGTGCCTGCTTTGTCCCTGTCTTCTCCTAATTGTGTCTATTGTGTATTGTTGTTGTAAACTGTCTTGTTATTGTAATTTTTTTGTCGAGTGTTTGTTCATTTAGGGGTTTACTATTTTAGGGGTAGGGGCTAAGTTAAGGGGTGTTTGTTGTGGAGTTAGTGGTTATGGACTAGATGTGGCCATGTCAGGAAAGGGTAGGGCAAAGAACGTGCCAAAGGAAGAGTCTGGGTGCCTGATCTGGCTGTTCTGACTGTTGGCCCATTATGTTTCAAACATGATGTTATCAGGGAGTAGAGTAACCAGGGTTAACCCACCAAGAAAGGTAAGGAGCTCTGGGAGAGGGTGCATTGGCACATGGCCAAGGTCTTTGAGTGGAGCGCACCATCCACCAGCTGAAGCATCGATGGGCTGATATCGTGGGCCACGAGGCAGATTTGGCACACCACCTTGGATTGGAAATTGGTGATCCTGAAGTTACGTATGTAAGTATCAACCGGATGTAGTTAACTATCACAGTTTAAAAAAAATTAAATGTGTAATGGACAGATCATTTAATGTGATGTT